>NC_136530.1:667440-784940 GCF_910591455.1 Pholis gunnellus
CGTGCGGCTCGCTAACAGATCCACTCAGCTGGTCGCTGTCGGAGTCAACTGTTGCTCACCGGCGCTGGTGGAGCCGCTGCTGGACTCTGCCGGGTCCCTGCTGAGCCCGGACCTGAGCTGGGTGGTTTACCCCAACAGTGGAGAGGCTTGGGTCTCTGAGCAGGGGTGAGGTTTAATACTGACGACACAGATTCAACTGCACAGAATATCACAGAAAACCATCAAAGGGCCGGTTATAGAGACTTTAGGAAATGATATTAAGGTTTAACTGCAGCTATGAACTGGGCAACGATTACAACTTTTAATCACGATTAATCGTGATTAATCTCATTGTTATGCGCAAAATTCAATAATGAATTCTAAAGTAGTGTATTGTGCATTTTATTTTGAAAGTACTGCTATATGAACTAAAGGTCAACAACATTTGGTTTAAACACTTTAAACTCATCAGGTTCTTGTTAACAGCAGTATTCCCTTCACACAGCAGCAGTTATAACACAGTTATAATGATTCTCATAATAGATATTCAGCTGTTTTTTTTCACATATTCCAAACAAAAACACTTATTTACATTTAAATGAATCATTTAATTTTTGCTTTTTTTTTGGTATGTTGGTCAGACTGATCAGCTGATTAGCGTAACATGTGTGGTATTTGTTATAAATGTACGTTGGTACATAGAGGGCGATAAGAAGCTGTACGTGGAGGGACTTAGGACCCAGGGGAACGTAGGTGAAGTGATAATAACGCGTGAACTTGCCCAGCACTAATAATAATGTAAACACTTTTACCTTTCATACTGTAAGTATTTTCCTCATGATACTTTTTCTACTTTTCTTCATTTTGAATGCAGCACTTTTACTTATAAAGGAGTATTTTTACTTTTACGAAAGTATGTGAGTACTTTGTCCACCACTGTTGAGCGTTTCGTGTTGTCTTTTACTAATAAAGGTGGTTAACGTCGGAGAAAACTGCAGCATCAATACTTGAACTAAGTCCCACATGGATGAAGCAAGGTGCTGATTTAATTGGTAAGTTTTTCTCTACTTTAACCCTCGGGCATCATTACTTTAATTCTTTGATCATGTTGTCTGTGTTAATACATTTGGCATACATTAAAGAGAGTGAGTTTTTATTTTTTATTTTTTATTTTGGACATTAAACTTCAGCTCCAATAATAAGTTTATAATAAACTGTGTAGCCAAAATACACTCAGACCCCATGACAGCATAAAATCAATTATTCTATTCTATCAGACTTTAAATCTAATTAAATTCAACTTATTTCGTATAGCCCAAAATCCCAATCACTGCTGTATTATAGAGGTAATACATGTTATTCTCCTGGTGTCCACTAGAGGCATCGCTGCTGTATTATAGAGATAATACATGTTATTCTCCTGGTGTCCACTAGAGGCATCACTGCTGTATTATAGAGATAATACATGTTATTCTCCTGGTGTCCACTAGAGGCATCACTGCTGTATTATAGAGATAATACATGTTATTCTCCTGGTGTCCACTAGAGGCATCACTGCTGTATTATAGAGATAATACATGTTATTCTCCTGGTGTCCACTAGAGGCATCACTGCTGTATTATAGAGATAATACATGTTATTCTCCTGGTGTCCACTAGAGGCATCACTGCTGTATTATAGAGATAATACATGTTATTCTCCTGGTGTCCACTAGAGGCATCACTGCTGTATTATAGAGATAATACATGTTATTCTCTTAGTGTCCACTAGAGGCATCACTACTGTATTATAGAGATAATACATGTTATTCTCCTGGTGTCCACTAGAGGCATCACTGCTGTATTATAGAGATAATACATGTTATTCTCCCGGTGTCCACTAGAGGCATCACTACTGTATTATAGAGATAATACATGTTATTCTCCCGGTGTCCACTAGAGGCATCACTGCTGTATTATAGAGATAATACATGTTATTCTCCCGGTGTCCACTAGAGGCATCACTGCTGTATTATAGAGATAATACATGTTATTCTCTTAGTGTCCACTAGAGGCATCACTACTGTATTATAGAGATAATACATGTTATTCTCCTGGTGTCCACTAGAGGCATCACTGCTGTATTATAGAGATAATACATGTTATTCTCCCGGTGTCCACTAGAGGCATCACTGCTGTATTATAGAGATAATACATGTTATTCTCCCGGTGTCCACTAGAGGCATCACTGCTGTATTATAGAGATAATACATGTTATTCTCTTAGTGTCCACTAGAGGCATCACTACTGTATTATAGAGATAATACATGTTATTCTCCCGGTGTCCACTAGAGGCATCACTACTGTATTATAGAGATAATACATGTTATTCTCCCGGTGTCCACTAGAGGCATCACTGCTGTATTATAGAGATAATACATGTTATTCTCTTAGTGTCCACTAGAGGCATCACTACTGTATTATAGAGATAATACATGTTATTCTCCTGGTGTCCACTAGAGGCATCACTACTGTATTATAGAGATAATACATGTTATTCTCCCGGTGTCCACTAGAGGCATCACTGCTGTATTATAGAGCTAATACATGTTATTCTCCTGGTGTCCACTAGAGGCATCACTGCTGTATTATAGAGATAATACGTGTTATTCTCCTGGTGTCCACTAGAGGCATCACTACTGTATTATAGAGATAATACATGTTATTCTCCTGGTGTCCACTAGAGGCATCACTGCTGTATTATAGAGATAATACATGTTATTCTCCCGGTGTCCACTAGAGGCATCACTACTGTATTATAGAGATAATACATGTTATTCTCCCGGTGTCCACTAGAGGCATCACTGCTGTATTATAGAGCTAATACATGTTATTCTCCCGGTGTCCACTAGAGGCATCACTGCTGTATTATAGAGATAATACGTGTTATTCTCCTGGTGTCCACTAGAGGCATCACTACTGTATTATAGAGATAATACATGTTATTCTCCTGGTGTCCACTAGAGGCATCACTGCTGTATTATAGAGATAATACATGTTATTCTCCTGGTGTCCACTAGAGGCATCACTGCTGTATTATAGAGATAATACATGTTATTCTCCTGGTGTCCACTAGAGGCATCACTGCTGTATTATAGAGATAATACATGTTATTCTCCTGGTGTCCACTAGAGGCATCACTGCTGTATTATAGAGATAATACATGTTATTCTCTTAGTGTCCACTAGAGGCATCACTACTGTATTATAGAGATAATACATGTTATTCTCCTGGTGTCCACTAGAGGCATCACTGCTGTATTATAGAGATAATACATGTTATTCTCCCGGTGTCCACTAGAGGCATCACTGCTGTATTATAGAGATAATACATGTTATTCTCTTAGTGTCCACTAGAGGCATCACTACTGTATTATAGAGATAATACATGTTATTCTCCTGGTGTCCACTAGAGGCATCACTGCTGTATTATAGAGATAATACATGTTATTCTCCCGGTGTCCACTAGAGGCATCACTGCTGTATTATAGAGATAATACATGTTATTCTCCCGGTGTCCACTAGAGGCATCACTGCTGTATTATAGAGATAATACATGTTATTCTCTTAGTGTCCACTAGAGGCATCACTACTGTATTATAGAGATAATACATGTTATTCTCCCGGTGTCCACTAGAGGCATCACTACTGTATTATAGAGATAATACATGTTATTCTCCTGGTGTCCACTAGAGGCATCACTGCTGTATTATAGAGATAATACATGTTATTCTCCCGGTGTCCACTAGAGGCATCACTGCTGTATTATAGAGATAATACATGTTATTCTCTTAGTGTCCACTAGAGGCATCACTACTGTATTATAGAGATAATACATGTTATTCTCCTGGTGTCCACTAGAGGCATCACTGCTGTATTATAGAGATAATACATGTTATTCTCCCGGTGTCCACTAGAGGCATCACTGCTGTATTATAGAGATAATACATGTTATTCTCCCGGTGTCCACTAGAGGCATCACTGCTGTATTATAGAGATAATACATGTTATTCTCTTAGTGTCCACTAGAGGCATCACTACTGTATTATAGAGATAATACATGTTATTCTCCCGGTGTCCACTAGAGGCATCACTACTGTATTATAGAGATAATACATGTTATTCTCCCGGTGTCCACTAGAGGCATCACTGCTGTATTATAGAGATAATACATGTTATTCTCTTAGTGTCCACTAGAGGCATCACTACTGTATTATAGAGATAATACATGTTATTCTCCTGGTGTCCACTAGAGGCATCACTACTGTATTATAGAGATAATACATGTTATTCTCCTGGTGTCCACTAGAGGCATCACTGCTGTATTATAGAGATAATACATGTTATTCTCCCGGTGTCCACTAGAGGCATCACTACTGTATTATAGAGATAATACATGTTATTCTCCCGGTGTCCACTAGAGGCATCACTGCTGTATTATAGAGATAATACATGTTATTCTCCCGGTGTCCACTAGAGGCATCACTGCTGTATTATAGAGATAATACATGTTATTCTCCCGGTGTCCACTAGAGGCATCACTGCTGTATTATAGAGATAATACATGTTATTCTCCTGGTGTCCACTAGAGGCATCACTGCTGTATTATAGAGATAATACATGTTATTCTCCCGGTGTCCACTAGAGGCATCACTGCTGTATTATAGAGATAATACATGTTATTCTCCCGGTGTCCACTAGAGGCATCACTGCTGTATTATAGAGATAATACATGTTATTCTCCTGGTGTCCACTAGAGGCATCACTGCTGTATTATAGAGATAATACATGTTATTCTCTTAGTGTCCACTAGAGGCATCACTACTGTATTATAGAGATAATACATGTTATTCTCCTGGTGTCCACTAGAGGCATCACTGCTGTATTATAGAGATAATACATGTTATTCTCCCGGTGTCCACTAGAGGCATCACTACTGTATTATAGAGATAATACATGTTATTCTCCCGGTGTCCACTAGAGGCATCACTGCTGTATTATAGAGATAATACATGTTATTCTCCCGGTGTCCACTAGAGGCATCACTGCTGTATTATAGAGATAATACATGTTATTCTCTTAGTGTCCACTAGAGGCATCACTACTGTATTATAGAGATAATACATGTTATTCTCCTGGTGTCCACTAGAGGCATCACTGCTGTATTATAGAGATAATACATGTTATTCTCCCGGTGTCCACTAGAGGCATCACTGCTGTATTATAGAGATAATACATGTTATTCTCCCGGTGTCCACTAGAGGCATCACTGCTGTATTATAGAGATAATACATGTTATTCTCTTAGTGTCCACTAGAGGCATCACTACTGTATTATAGAGATAATACATGTTATTCTCCCGGTGTCCACTAGAGGCATCACTACTGTATTATAGAGATAATACATGTTATTCTCCCGGTGTCCACTAGAGGCATCACTGCTGTATTATAGAGATAATACATGTTATTCTCCCGGTGTCCACTAGAGGCATCACTGCTGTATTATAGAGATAATACATGTTATTCTCTTAGTGTCCACTAGAGGCATCACTACTGTATTATAGAGATAATACATGTTATTCTCCTGGTGTCCACTAGAGGCATCACTGCTGTATTATAGAGATAATACATGTTATTCTCCTGGTGTCCACTAGAGGCATCACTGCTGTATTATAGAGATAATACATGTTATTCTCCCGGTGTCCACTAGAGGCATCACTGCTGTATTATAGAGATAATACATGTTATTCTCTTAGTGTCCACTAGAGGCATCACTACTGTATTATAGAGATAATACATGTTATTCTCCCGGTGTCCACTAGAGGCATCACTACTGTATTATAGAGATAATACATGTTATTCTCCCGGTGTCCACTAGAGGCATCACTGCTGTATTATAGAGATAATACATGTTATTCTCTTAGTGTCCACTAGAGGCATCACTACTGTATTATAGAGATAATACATGTTATTCTCCTGGTGTCCACTAGAGGCATCACTGCTGTATTATAGAGATAATACATGTTATTCTCCCGGTGTCCACTAGAGGCATCACTACTGTATTATAGAGATAATACATGTTATTCTCCCGGTGTCCACTAGAGGCATCACTGCTGTATTATAGAGATAATACATGTTATTCTCCCGGTGTCCACTAGAGGCATCACTGCTGTATTATAGAGATAATACATGTTATTCTCTTAGTGTCCACTAGAGGCATCACTACTGTATTATAGAGATAATACATGTTATTCTCCTGGTGTCCACTAGAGGCATCACTGCTGTATTATAGAGATAATACATGTTATTCTCCCGGTGTCCACTAGAGGCATCACTGCTGTATTATAGAGATAATACATGTTATTCTCCCGGTGTCCACTAGAGGCATCACTGCTGTATTATAGAGATAATACATGTTATTCTCCTGGTGTCCACTAGAGGCATCACTACTGTATTATAGAGATAATACATGTTATTCTCCTGGTGTCCACTAGAGGCATCACTGCTGTATTATAGAGATAATAAATGTTATTCTCCCGGTGTCCACTAGAGGCATCACTACTGTATTATAGAGATAATACATGTTATTCTCCCGGTGTCCACTAGAGGCATCACTGCTGTATTATAGAGATAATACATGTTATTCTCCCGGTGTCCACTAGAGGCATCACTGCTGTATTATAGAGATAATACATGTTATTCTCCTAGTGTCCACTAGAGGCATCACTACTGTATTATAGAGATAATACATGTTATTCTCCTGGTGTCCACTAGAGGCATCACTGCTGTATTATAGAGATAATACATGTTATTCTCCCGGTGTCCACTAGAGGCATCACTGCTGTATTATAGAGATAATACATGTTATTCTCCCGGTGTCCACTAGAGGCATCACTGCTGTATTATAGAGATAATACATGTTATTCTCTTGGTGTCCACTAGAGGCATCACTACTGTATTATAGAGATAATACATGTTATTCTCCTGGTGTCCACTAGAGGCATCACTACTGTATTATAGAGATAATACATGTTATTCTCCCGGTGTCCACTAGAGGCATCACTGCTGTATTATAGAGATAATACATGTTATTCTCTTAGTGTCCACTAGAGGCATCACTACTGTATTATAGAGATAATACATGTTATTCTCCTGGTGTCCACTAGAGGCATCACTACTGTATTATAGAGATAATACATGTTATTCTCCCGGTGTCCACTAGAGGCATCACTGCTGTATTATAGAGCTAATACATGTTATTCTCCTGGTGTCCACTAGAGGCATCACTGCTGTATTATAGAGATAATACGTGTTATTCTCCTGGTGTCCACTAGAGGCATCACTACTGTATTATAGAGATAATACATGTTATTCTCCTGGTGTCCACTAGAGGCATCACTGCTGTATTATAGAGATAATACATGTTATTCTCCCGGTGTCCACTAGAGGCATCACTACTGTATTATAGAGATAATACATGTTATTCTCCCGGTGTCCACTAGAGGCATCACTGCTGTATTATAGAGATAATACATGTTATTCTCCCGGTGTCCACTAGAGGCATCACTGCTGTATTATAGAGATAATACATGTTATTCTCTTAGTGTCCACTAGAGGCATCACTACTGTATTATAGAGATAATACATGTTATTCTCCTGGTGTCCACTAGAGGCATCACTGCTGTATTATAGAGATAATACATGTTATTCTCCCGGTGTCCACTAGAGGCATCACTGCTGTATTATAGAGATAATACATGTTATTCTCCCGGTGTCCACTAGAGGCATCACTGCTGTATTATAGAGATAATACATGTTATTCTCTTAGTGTCCACTAGAGGCATCACTACTGTTTTATAGAGATAATACATGTTATTCTCCCGGTGTCCACTAGAGGCATCACTACTGTATTATAGAGATAATACATGTTATTCTCCCGGTGTCCACTAGAGGCATCACTGCTGTATTATAGAGATAATACATGTTATTCTCCTGGTGTCCACTAGAGCACAGCAGTGTTTAATGCATCAAAATCAATGTTGGTAATAATCGTTTACATATCACAGATTGAGCATATAGCATCAAGTTTAGTTGGTGTTTGTTCAATATTTAACTCGGTAAAAGTGGACCATAATATTAAAATGTTCTTTGTTGTTTAGGAAGGGGACATTTGAGGGGACAATTGTCTGACACTGCACAAAAAATAAAAATGAAATAAAATCAAAATTGTTGATAATCATTGACAGGTCCCATAATCCCCTAATATTTAGTATTCAGAAAATAATTCCCTTTAATTTAGTTAAAGTTGAAAATAATATGAATATATATATGTTTGTCTTTTATCCTGTATTTCCTGTATCCTGAGTCTCTGGTTGTTCGTTCTTTAGGAGGTTGCTGCCGCATCACTCCGGCTCACGTAGCAGAGTTACGACGACGGTTAAAAACCAGCTGCAGGTCTTCAGCTTCTGCAGTCTGACTGGAAGGAAAATATAACGATGATTGTTGAGAAGAAAGACGTCTGATCCAGGAGTTTATAAAACATCTTAATTTATTGTAAAATGAGTAATAAATAAACCACGACATCAAATCACACGATGACATCTGTACAAACTGTCTGCACATGAACATGAAATAAAACATGCACGTCTTCACTTTCTGAGGTTTCACATCTTTGAAAGAACGGGGATCATGTACGCAGCGGGCTGACTGGACTTACTGCACAAGGAGTTATCGTCTGAGAACAGAATCTACAGCAAATGTTTTGCACACAGCAGTAGTCGAATAAAACGTGAGTTTAACATTAAACAAAATTAACAAAATAGCAGGATGAAAATAAACTAAACGATTCTGTAGTTCAAGACAACACCGACCATTAAAAGTTAAAAGCTGTGAGGAATCTTGACCTTTGACTCTTTTTGACATTTGTGTTAAAAAATAACTTAAATGTTTTATGGCGATTGGACAGACGATCATGTGAGTAAGAGCAAACCTTGTGCTTGGCCACGCCCTTCTTTGGCAACGCCGTCGCCCCCTATTGGTCGATTTAAAAAAAAAAAACATTTAGGGAACATGTTTCACCAGCTAAAGTAAAAATATCCAGCATGTTTGGTGAACTTTGTACAAACTGTCTAGATTTATGGCCGACGTTACGGCCTCTGCAAGTGGCGCCCCCTATTGAGCAATCATGTGTGTTTCAGGTCGTTTTGAGGACAAATCCTGCAAGTTTCATGATGATTGTTCTAACACACAGGTATTCAATTAAAGTTCAACGAGGTCCAGTTAAAGAATTTCCTCATCAACGGTCCAGAACTCTCTAACTTGTTCTATGATTTAGTTCCATATGCATTGAAGTAGCCAAATTTGAGTGATTAATGAGACAAACGTACTGACGTCTGAACCAAGTTTTAACGTAAATCAGAGTTATGACTTTTCAAAGTGCACCTTTTAATTATAGCGCCACCATCAGGCCGATTGGAGTCATATTTCTCACATTTTGGCCGTGAAGTTAATAAAGCTCAATAAAACTAATGTTGCCTTGTAAAACGTTGGAGGCCGTAGTTTGATGTGCCGTTAAGGGAAGAGAATATTTGTGTGTTTGCTAAATGTCGTCATGGTTTTTGAGACTTTCTTTTCCATAACGAACAAACTTTACCTTGTTAGAAACGGAAGCGTTAGCAGCTCGAACAGCAACAACCTGTGTGCCTTTAACACGTTTGCTGCTTTAATAAGTTGTTGCTGCTCAGTGATGATTCTCACTTCCTGTGAAGCTGCTGTTCTTTCTGTAGTTTAAACAGGTTGTTGTATCGTTCACAGACGCTGTAAAGTCAGAAAATGTTTCAAAAGTTATGAAGACAAAGACAGGAGGCGATATGACACCATGTCTTAAAAAAACACCAAGTAAAAGTCTGGTGATATTCTATATTCTCTGTATTTCGGCCATAAACACTCACTGATGCATCAAATGTGCTGAATAGTCCCCCAACTAAAAGACTCTACTCCACCGTAGTACTACAGCATCAGCTCAGCTCACAGGTAGAGACGAGCTGGTGAACTTCATTTAGCAGCTAAAGAGACAGATATTTGGCGGTGGAGACCAAACGCTGTACAGAAAGAAGTGAAGTATTAAACGTGTTATAAAGAAACATGAATATCCTGTAAACTATTTGATTTGGCTGATAAATATTGACTCTCATGTTTCTAAAGCTTCTAAAAAACTGATTGTTCTTCTTTGTAAAATCCTCAGACGCGTAAATCGTGTTTCTATCAGTTATGTGATCGAGCGCCAAGTTACAAAAGTTCAGAGGTGCCGAGCAAACGCCGGCTTCAGTGCTGCGAGAACAAGCGAAGCTCTACACGTTGTTGGTCTATGCCTGGAGTAGAGCACCACCGGACCTCAGAGTCTCAGTCCGTGGCGTCTTCCTGGAGGTCGCCGTCGGGGGGGCCCCTCTGTCTGTACTCTGATGCGTTGGACAGACGTCTCCAGCCGCCGTCTCTCTGACTCCCCGTGCTGTGAGAGCGTCCCAGGAGGCCCAGGCGCTTGGACTCCGTCCTCTCCTCGGCTTCCTCGGCGGCGGCGCTCTCGTGGGCGCCCTCCGGGCCCTGGTGGAGCCGGTTGTGGTGGTGGAAGTCGTAGCGCAGGTTCTCCAGGTTCAGGGCCCAGGGGCCGAGCTTCTGCCAGTTGACCCTCTGGAAGGCCATGATGCAGTGCAGGTTCCCCCCCACCTGTGAGCCAGAGAACGACTCCTGTTAGAGACACGTTATACACATCATTGATCGTTGATGATCCATATTAACAGGCATGTAGCAGCACCGCTAACGGCTAACCAACGCAGGTTCACTTCAGTGACATCATGATGCCTTCAGGCTCTGCTCAGTGAACATGAGGACTGGCTGAAGGTACATCATAACGTCATCATGATGTGTTCACATGTAGTCTGTAAAATGTAGTTTTGGTGATAAACTTGAATAAATCCAGTAGTTTGAAGGAGATGTTTTTTTAGTTTAAACTGTGTCATTAATCTGAGGTTCACATGAGTGTAGAACTGTGAGGGGGGTCAGTATGGATCACGGATCCACTACGGTCCTCTACACCACGGATCAGTAACATCTAGAACAACATGCGTAACGAGTCGGTTGAACCTTCTTGGTCTTGCGGCGCTGGATCCCTCGCTCCGTGTGGCGGATGTCCAGGTATTCTGGGTTTTGCGTGTTGAGGTCGGTCACGATGTCGAGCCATCTGAAAGAAGAGGCTCCGTGTTAAACCGGCTCAGATCCAGAACCCGATCCAACAGAACCACTACTTACTTTTTACAGTGGATGGCCGGGTGCTTCCTGCTGGGCTCACCGATCAGGATCCAGTGCTCCGTTTCATTGGTGGCCAAAGGGCCCCTTTAAAGAAAGAACATTTATTGTTTTTAAAATGCGATATACGTTTTTTAAAGAACACGAGTATTGATAGAAGTACTACTACTGAGACCCTAAAGAGAACTCTGTCCCTGAAAGCCAGAGTTCTCTCCACACAAACCACAAACTAAGCCACTAAAACCTCCACACTGTCCCTTTAAGGACCACTAAACAAGATGACTCAGTCGTGACTCTGATGGAGCGGTGACTCCTACCTGTAGGCCTTAGCGGCTTTGAGGGGCGTGGCCTCGAAGCCCACGGGGCAGAAGTAGTGGTTCTGGCAGTGGTAGATGTAGGCCATGGACTCGTCCTTCAGACCTTCAGTCAGTTTCATCAAAGCTCCTTCAGCTGCAAACATGTGAGAGGTTAAACCACTTCCTGTCTCCTCGTGGGACCACGCGGCAGCTGTTTGGGGTTTTTGTGCCGGCGGTCGCTCACCTGTCTCTCCGGCCGTCTTGTGTTTGCCGTGTGGTTTGTACAGAATGTACGAGCAGCCTCGCACGCGGAAGTTGTCGTTGATTTGTCTGAACCAGCTGAGAGAGAGATTCACTGATCACTGAGCTGCAGACGGTGAAGAGAGTGTATTTAAAAAAGAAGAAGCCGTGTTTACCGCATCAGGGTGGCGTTTCCGGTGAAAGGACCGAACTTGATCTCTTCAAAAGGCGGCTGGAAGCCCAGAATGTGCAGCGCCTCCTCCTGAGAGACGGGGGGCAGACTGAGATAAAACACAGAGTGAGGAGTTCTTCTCATGTTCAATCGTTTGTTTGATACTTTTTACTCCCTAATGAACGTCTTCCAGGTTCTTTCCTCACGAGATGAGGTAATCGTCAAATAATCGATTTACTCGTTTTTGTCAAAACAGCTTCAATGACCAAATGAACTATTTGAGGAATGAATCTGTAATATAATCTGTTTTTATGTTCCATCTTTAATCCTTAATGTTTCAGTGTAAACTGAATACATCAGGCTGAACTCACGTTTATTCCTCTTTGTTTACCTTTTTGTTTCACGTCTCCATGCGTTTACTGGTAACCCCGTGTTTAACGTCACATTGCTATGAATTGTGGGTAATTCCCTTCGGCGAAGTCTGCAGAAATGCGGACTGACAAAGTGTTCGTAAAGGAATCAAAATGTCAGAGCGACAAACAGACGAACTGAACCCTCACAGAGGACCAGCTGCTCACCTTCCTGCACCCAGAGTGCTGTACAGGAAGTTCCAGCAGGAAATCAGAGAAGAGATCCCACACGACGTCTTGTACTGTGGCCGACTGATGCAGTACCTGCAACAGAGAATAACACACACAATGAACTAGATTACAGGTGGTGAAGCGTTTGTTAACACACTGTCCTACATCAGTGCAAGACACACACACTTTGTAATTGATTAGCCTCTCTTTGAGGTTGTTTTGTGTCTTTGTGGTAGTTTTGTGTCTCTTTGAGGTTGTTTTTTGTCTCTTTGTTGTAGTTTTGTGTCTCTTTGTGGTTGTTTTGTGTCTCTTTGTGGTAGTTTTGTGTCTTTGTGGTAGTTTTGTGTGTCTCTGTCGTAGTTTTGTGTCTGTGGTTGTTTTGTGTCTCTTTGTGGTTGTTTTTTGTCTCTTTGTCGTATTTGTGTGTCTCTTTGTGGTTGTTTTGTGTCTCTTTGTGGTAGTTTTGTGTCTTTGTGGTAGTTTTGTGTGTCTCTGTCGTAGTTTTGTGTCTGTGGTTGTTTTGTGTCTCTTTGTGGTTGTTTTTTGTCTCTTTGTCGTATTTGTGTGTCTCTTTGTGGTTGTTTTGTGTCTCTTTGTGGTAGTTTTGTGTCTTTGTGGTAGTTTTGTGTGTCTCTGTCGTAGTTTTGTGTCTGTGGTTGTTTTGTGTCTCTTTGAGGTTGTTTTGTGTCTCTTTGTCGTAGTTTTGTGTCTCTTTGTGGTTGTTTTGTGTCTCTTTGTGGTATTTGTGTGTATCTTTGTGGTTGTTTTGTGTCTCTTTGTCGTAGTTTTGTGTCTCTTTGTGGTTGTTTTGTGTCTCTTTGTCGTAGGTTTGTGTTCGGGTTAACAGAGCTGCCTGAACAGTTTTGAAGAAGTGAACTCAGAACTACCATCTCCTGAGGTCCAGCACTTTTCTCTGTTTGACCTCCTCCAGCGAGGCGTGAGGAGGGACGTCCTGCAGGTTTCTGCTGGGTCTGTCTGAAGACTTCATCTTCTTGGTGCTGATTTTCTTCACGTTACCTGAAATACAGCATCAGTCAGTGGAGTCACTTCATGGTTCCCTCTGTTGATCACCTCATGTATGTGCTAAACAAGCTGAGTAATCGTGTTTTTAGTTCAGAGGGCGGGAACTGAATTCAGTTTCATATTGATTGTCATTATTATATCGACCCAACTTCTTGCTCTTGGTCATAGTTTTGGTTTAGAAGTAGTAGAAATGAAACACTAAAGTATAGTTTATGTAGTTCTTCCTTCAGTGGAGGCTGTTAAACGACTACAGAGCAGATCAATAAAAACTTCACGTACACATTCAATCATCAACAATGTGCTTCTTACTTGTTCTGATTTTTCTGGTGAGCACAGCGTTGAAGTCCGTGGTGTCGATCTCCCAGGCCAGAATGGGTTTACCGTGACCGGAGGACACCTCCTCCATGTCGCAGTCCCCGTCCGAGCCCACGTGGGCCCCTCCAGACCAGCCGGCGGCGAGGTCCACCGAGGCTCTGGGCTTCCCCGAGGGCGGCCCCTCGTCCTGCCGGTTGGGGATGGCGTCCCCGGTGACGGCGTCCGGGGGCCGGTACACGGAGGCGGCCTGGTTGAGGAGAGCGTAATCGGAGCAGACGGTGTAGAACTTCTCCCTGGAGTGAGTGACCGGACACGTCCACGGCAGGTGGAGCTCGACGCTCGAGGCTCTTCTTGCTCTGGCGGCGTCCCGGGAGAGGGAGCCCACGAGGCCGCGGTCCTCCTCCCCATCGGTGGGCCGCTGCAGACCCGACGGACCCGCCGGCCCGGCGAGGTTCGCTCCTTGACCGTCTGACGTATTCGGCATCGAACGACAGAATCAGCTGACTGTGACGTGGAGGTGGAGGCTGCGTTCTCTGGTGATGAAAGAACAGACGAGATGAGATGTGTTATTATGTTAATAACCGGATCAGCTGACGGATCAGCTGACGGATCGGTGACCGTTAATCTTCCTGGAGTCCACAGGAAAGACAAATTATAGTACATGCAATACATAGTACATGCAATACATATTTTTTTAAACTAATGATGTAATAATTTTTAATAGATAATGTATAATATTCATATATCATGTTATTTTAAATTAAATGAAATTCTAAAAACACAGAATGTACATGAACATAGTATCAGAAGTATCTGACATTTCATTACAGCGTTGAGTTTTATTATATTTTGGTCTTTAACTATTTCACAGTTTCACTTTTTGTTGAATAATTTAGCATTTTTTTGGAACTGTTATTACATTATAATTGACTTCTAATTAGATTATAATCTTGTAAAATGGTGTCTAATAATGTATTATTATTACTATTTAGGGCCCGAGCAACCGACAACGTCGGGCCAGCGAAGGCCCTGTTGAAATTCGAACACAAATCGGGCGCACTCGGGCGCATATTTGGGGTAATTTTGCACACTTGTCAGGCCTGGTGAAGATAACCATCTGACATAGGTTGCATATTTGTGTGTAAAGAAATGGCTCTCTAGCGCCCCCTACAAGGCGCTCTGGCGACGCCCCTTTGCCAGTTTGTCCGATTGACTTGAAATTCAACACACATGTCCAAATCTGCTAGATCTAAAAAGAGCCTCTCAGACCCCTAAGCTCCGCCTACTTAGATTTTCCGCCATCTTGAATTTAGTGAAAGACAAATCTTTGCAAACTGCTCCTACATGCTGGGTCCGATTGTTACCAAATTTGCTGTGGATCATTATTGGATGTAGATCACTCAGATTTATCAAAAGCTTTTTGATATGTCTTTGCGTTGATAAGATATGGACCAATAAACTTCTTAGGGGCGTGGCTTAATATCAATACACATAACTTCTCAACCATTTGTCGAAAATTCACGAAACTTTTGATGTTATTGTTGTTATTTGTTATTGTTATTGGTGTTATGTATGTATGTTATTGTTGTTATTGTTTTTATTGATGTTGTTGTTATTATGTTATTGATGTTATTGTTGTTATTTATGTTATTGTTATTGTTATGTATGTTGTTGTTATTGTTATTGGTGTTATGTATGTTATTGTTGTTATTTTTGTTATTTATGTTCTTGTTATTGGTGTTATGTATGTTATTGTTGTTATTGATCACTGACTCACCTGTTTGTTACATGTAAACACGCCCAGCTGTTATTTCATCATCAGACGTCCTCGTGCAGCGGGCTGAGGACCCGGATGGTGAACGTGAGACGCTCTACCGACAGACCGGTACCGCTACGTGACCGTCAGCTCGGTACACGTTAGAATAACGAAGGATAAATAATAACAATAATGACAGTAATAAGAGTAAATCCGAGCCGTCGTCCTCCGGACGGACCAGCCTTCACTTCCGGTGCAGCTTCAACGGACCGTACCATTCTAAGCAGCAGCGGGGGGGGCGGAAATATTCAACGCTTCATATTAACGTGAAAACACGAAAGTTACCGACACGGTCAAGTCCAAACGTTATGTGTGCCCTTAAAGACAGTTTCTCATGCTATTGTGTGATATTTACTTTCAACGTCACGTGACTTTATTTTAAGGTGTGTCAGTAACGCGTGGATCGATCCGACGGTTCAAACGGTTTTAACCAATCAGAGAGCAGCGGTTACTCGCTGAACTTCAGACGGAAGGTGAGTCTGTTCTGTTCCTTAAGAGCTTTAAAAGATCACGTTTCTGACGTCAGAGGAGACCAGAACCACCGTGGAACCCGTCCGGTCTGGTTCTGACTGTTCACATCCGGTCCCACGTGGAACGGGTTCCTCCTCGGTCCAGATGAAGGAGGAACCCGTTCCACGTAACGGTCTGCCATTAAGACTCACGCAGACCTGATCCAGAAGTTTGTGTGAGATCCTGTTTGAGAGAACAGATTCAACTAGTTCATACATTCAACTAGTTTATTTTACATTATATTAGTTTATAGATTATACTGGTTTAATTATTCTGTACAGTTTTATCTAACTTCTATGAACAGTTTATAGTTGTATAGTTAGTATAAATAGTAATCTCTCTTAAATCACTTCTTAAAACAAACTGTTTTTATGTGATGTCGTCACTTTTCTGTTTTATTTGTATTTGTTGATTTTATAAATGTATTTGATGTATTTGATGTATTCGGGTATTGTTATCGACTGTCTCACTGATCTTTCTGTTTTTAAAGGTATATAAATAAAGTTGGTAGTATTATTATTGCATCACACACATATTTAGTATTATTGTGTGTCGTTAGTTTGTATCAATATTTAGGAAGCAAATGAATTTCACACATTTACTAGAGAGCACATGTTGCTGTAGCCGGTTTAAAGTGATCATTTATGGATCATTATGATTATTAAAAGATAAACGAGTGATAAGCTAAGCATGCTGGGAGCTCCTCAGATCTGTGAAGTGTTCAACGAGCGGTCGATGGATCGACGGACTGATGTTGTGAAGTTTTAACATTAGTTGGAGCTTTCAATGAGCCGCTGGTTCTCTTCCTCTTCCTGAGATATGATTTATCTCCGTAATGTTTGTGTGTTGTTTTATTTGATTGTGACTAAAGTATTATTGGATGCCAGTGTTCTGTTGCTCCACTAGAACATAAGCCAGCACATGAAGAGGAAGGTTCTGTCTTCATAAAGGTCTTCATGGTCTTAAAGAGAACGACGTCATACTTCTCTAATAACTCACTAACACCGTGTCTCAGCCAGCCGGACATCCATGTGGCCAAAACTAAACTATTCATATTCTGCATAAACGCAGAGCGAGTTTCACTTGATTCAACATGTTGAAAGTGAAGAAGACGTTTCAGGAGACGATCACAGAAACACCGAGTCAGCAGATTAGAAACCAGCAAACTGTTCCTGCAGGTTGAGATCATCTGAGCTGAACCTCTGAAGAACCTGTTCTTGTGTCTCTGATCTCAAAGGATTCATTCAGATCTATTCTATCACGTGAACACGTGTTCAGGAGAACGATGGCGAGGAGGCCGGTGATCATCGACACAGACTGCGGCATCGATGACGCTCAGGCCGTCATGATGGCGCTGGCGGCGCCCGACATCCAGGTGTTGGCCGTCACCTGTGTGTTCGGGAACACGTCGGTGGAGAACGTGTGTCAGAACGTTCTGAAGGTTCTGACCGTCTGTGAGCGGCAGCAGGTCAGTCTGATGTTCTTCTTCTCTGGAACATGAAGGAGAACTAGAACGTCTTCAGTGCAGAAGAACATGATGATGACTTCAATCATCAGAAAAGAAACAAGTTACATTTCTTTCATCATTTCATTTACGAAAATTTAAAATCAATAGAATCTATAAACCCAACAAGTTTTACAATGATGAAAAATAATAGAGTCTCTATGTTACAGATATTAAACTATTCACATGTTTCAGCCTCTCCTCTCCTCTCCTCTCCTCTCCTCTCTCCTCTCCTCTCTCCTCTCTCCTCTCTCCTCTCCTCTCTCCTCTCCTCTCTCCTCTCCTCTCCTCTCCTCTCCTCTCTCCTCTCCTCTCTCCTCTCCTCTCCTCTCTCCTCTCCTCTCTCCTCTCCTCTCTCCTCTCCTCTCCTCTCCTCTCTCCTCTCCTCTCCTCTCCTCTCCTCTCCTCTCTCCTCTCCTCTCTCCTCTCCTCTCTCCTCTCCTCTCCTCTCTCCTCTCCTCTCCTCTCTCCTCTCCTCTCCTCTCTCCTCTCCTCTCCTCTCTCCTCTCCTCTCTCCTCTCCTCTCCTCTCTCCTCTCCTCTCTCCTCTCCTCTCCTCTCTCCTCTCCTCTCTCCTCTCCTCTCCTCTCTCCTCTCCTCTCTCCTCTCCTCTCTCCTCTCCTCTCCTCTCCTCTCCTCTCCTCTCTCCTCTCCTCTCCTCTCCTCTCTCCTCTCTCCTCTCCTCTCTCCTCTCCTCTCCTCTCTCCTCTCTCCTCTCCTCTCCTCTCTCCTCTCTCCTCTCCTCTCCTCTCCTCTCCTCTCTCCTCTCTCCTCTCCTCTCTCCTCTCTCCTCTCCTCTCCTCTCCTCTCTCCTCCTCTCTCTCCTCTCCTCTCTCCTCTCCTCTCTCCTCCTCTCTCCTCTCCTCTCTCCTCTCTCCTCTCCTCTCTCCTCTCCTCTCTCCTCTCTCCTCTCCTCTCTCCTCTCCTCTCCTCTCTCCTCTCCTCTCCTCTCTCCTCTCCTCTCTCCTCTCCTCTCCTCTCCTCTCTCCTCTCCTCTCTCCTCTCTCCTCTCTCCTCTCCTCTCCTCTCTCCTCTCCTCTCCTCTCTCCTCCTCTCTCTCCTCTCCTCTCTCCTCTACTCTCCTCTCCTCTCTCCTCCTCTCTCCTCTCCTCTCTCCTCTCCTCTCTCCTCTCTCCTCCTCTCCTCTCCTCTTCCTGTAGTTCAGAGTGTCTCCTCTCTTGAACATGAAGAACAAGATGTTTCTGATGAAATCAAGTTTAAGCTTGAAGCCGTTTCTGCAGCGTTCGTCACACATGACGTGTTGAAGATGTTTTACAGCGTCTGGTTGTGATAAACGGTGTCGTTTTGCCGGCAGGCCTGACTTGATGACCAGATTAAGTATTTTATCATTTAGAAGCTTGAAAAGTAGAAAAGTTCTTATTTGACATTCTTGTGATTTAAAAGATGGTGACATTTCATAATGAGGAGAAATGAACATCGGGGTTTAAACTTTAGTATTCTGAAGATTATCTGATGCATGTCTGTCAACTGATAACTGTGAAGCTTTCCTCCTGCAGATCCCCGTGTTTCGGGGTTGTGGTGGTCCGCTAGTCGGAGCCAGGAAACCAGTTAGTGACCACTTTGGAACGGACGGACTCGGGGACGTGCTTGAAGACCAGGACCCGCAGTGAGAGAAGAAAATCCAGAAGGAGCATGCAGTGAATGCAATGATCAGGCTGGTGACTGAAAACCAGAAGCAGGTGAGAGAACCTCTGTGTGTGTGTGTCTTTGTTTTTCTATCCTGGTGGGGTCCATGACATATCACCCACGCCGTGGGGACCGAGTCCTGGTCCTTACATGCACGAGCATCGCAGTCAATAGAAAACAGCCTGCTGATGTGACTGGTGCAGGTTTCTTGACAACAACTCTGTCTGCGCCCCCAGTGGTCATCGGTGGTATTGTGATGTGGGAACTTACACTTGTGGGGTAATTTTGCTGACAAAGTGTTTGTGTGTGTGTGTGTGTGTGTGTGTGTGTGTGTGTGTGTGTGTGTGTGTGTGTGTGTGTGTGTGTGTGTGTGTGTGTGTGTGTGGCTGCTCTCTGCTGTTGCATTATTGTTGCAAAACTATTTGCAAATGTGTGTGAAGAGTTGTGTAACTATCTCAATCCATGTGTGTGTATATTTGTAAATGTGTAGACAAACCTGTAAATCATTAGAATCTCTCAGCCGGCCGTCTTCACTCGTGACCTTTGACTCACTTGTGATCTGAATGTGTGAGGAGATTATGACGGATCCGCTCTGTCCACACTGGGCCTCAGTATCTACACAGCTGACTCACCACCCGTCGGTGTTAGCGTCCAGTGTTTGAAGCGTGATATTGCTGGGCTGCATAGCCATATATACTTCATGAGTATATATACACAGTATATATATATATATATATATATATATGCTGTTTTTCCAGGACTTGAAGCAACATTTCATCCAATATTATTCATGTCTGCATTTACAGATGTATGTTGGCACACAGGGATAGAGCTACAGCTACACAACCCGACACACACATTTGCTGATAGTTTGTGTTGTACCACTAAAATGTGCCCTCACAGGTCTCCCTGGTGGCTCTTGGACCGCTCACTAATCTGGCTCTGGCTGTCAGACTGGATCCAGGTTTTCCCCAAAAGCTCAAAGATCTGTACATTATGGGTGGCAACATGGAAGGTGAGGGGCGATGACTATGACGACGATGTTGCTTCAATTCAGCAACAAATGTAAATTAATCTCCAGTTCTCCAGAAAGAATCCCTCACAGCAGCTTTCACTGCTCCGTTCATCTTCAGTTTGGCTAAAGCGTGAAGCTCTGCATCGTCCTGCACTACAATGATGAACTGCTTCATCACATATTTACTGCTGGCTGATATTTATGGAAGAAGGAAAAGATTTCTGCCAGCTGTGATCACATTACATGCGTAGCACACTGCAGCTCTTTATATCAGTTTGAAAAGTTGAAACCGTCTTAATATCGGGGTGCAACCGGCGCCCGAGGTACTCGTGAACTCTCGCTTTTGAGCGATCCTTACGCACGCCGACATTGACGACGAGGGATTTTAGGGCGCAAACAACGTGACGTGTGAACCCTTAATGCTGCCGCACTATTACAGGGTTTGAGTTTGAAACGTGCAGGCTTGTATAACTTGTTTTTTTATGTCTTTTGTAGGAAAAGGAAATGTGACACTATGTGCAGAGTTTAACTTTGCGATGGATGCAGAGTCCGCCTACATTGTTCTTGAAGAATTCCTCTGCCCGACACACGTGGCATCGTGGGAGTACGCGTGCAGGAACGCGCTGACGTGGGTAAGACGTGTACTCGGGGGAAGAACTACGTAAACCTGCACGACTGTTGCACTTCAACCTGACTCATTGGTTTCACTTGTACAGGAGTTCTTCGAGGAGTTGATGAATCAGGACGCGCCCGCTGCAGCCTTCATGAAGACGATCACGTCCAAATGCCGGGCTTACTCCAAAGAGGCTCTGTTTAACAAGAGAGACGTGTACTTCGGACCGTGCTTCGTCTCTTACGACGCTTACGCGATGGCCGCCTGCATCGACGGCAGCGTGGTGACGGAGAGGATCGAGTGTCCCGTCCGGGTGGAGCTGCAGGGCTCCATCTCTCGCGGCATGATGGCTCTGGATCGCACCAACGAGCTGAAGAAGAGCCACAGCGTGTTCGTTCTGACCAAGTGTGACGTGGCCAAGTTCAGGCAGCTGCTCATGGAGTCTGTTAGACAACCGAGGACGTGATCACTGATGAGACCGTACGGCTCAGTGAGTCAAATAAAAATATGACTTTTTACGACCCGCTGAGCACTGCAAGGTGTTAGGAAACATCTTCCAATATGATGAAGAGTTCTTAATATTTACATTTATAGTTTAGAGTATCTTATAGGACATCACATCTTTCCTTCACAAGTTCATTTCTTAATGTATTCTTTCATTTGATTTTATTATAAATAAACCTCATTTATCGCCAAGTCGTCGTCCGTCATATTCTTTCAAAGCGGGAACTAAAGATCAATGAACTCTAGTGAGACTGATTCATTGATGATCAACTTGTTGAATTCATTAGGGCCCGAGCACCGACAACGTCGGGTCCGCGAGGTCCCTATTGTATCTGTAGGAATTATTATTATACCCTATGATGAAAAACCGTTTAAGGGTATCTGACATGTCCCCAACCTCCCCATATTTGGCGAGCATATCGGGACTGCGGGAAATTTTGATATTTTATGGGTCCAATGCTCGAGCATACAAAATTACTCGCTAGCGCCACCTAGATAATGGAAAGGCAAGCCCCAACAGCCCGTATGTCCAAATTACTTAAGATTTTACAGACATGAGCAACTGAATGAGTTCTACAAAAAATCCTCTTGGGACCCTAAGCTCCGCCTACCAACATTTTCCACCATTTTGAATTTTGTAAAAAAAAAAAAAAATCACTTCTCCTAGACCCTGGGTCTGATTGGTACCAAATTTGCTGTGAATCATTATTGGATATATATCATCAACAGTTATGAAAAGTTTCTTGATATCTTATTGCATTAAGAATATATGGACCAATGAATTTCATGAGGAGTTGGCCTTCTACAGCAATATATATAACTTCAAAACCATGTGGCTTATCATCACGAAATCTGTAGCATATGTTCACATTGTGTCCTGTAACATACCCTCAAATTTTTATTCCATACAACCACTAGGGGCCAATGCAGTAATACTCTCATTTCTTGGCATTTTTCGGCATTTTTCATAGTTTTCAGGCATTGTACTTTAACGAACTCCTCCCACAGAATTTATACAATCAACTTCCAATTTGGTCTAGATGATCTAAAGACATTAATGATGAAAAGTTACTGAAATGGTGTACTGACATTGAACGACCTTCGTTTTATGTGGCGCCCATGTCAGTCACATTTCGTGCCGTTCGCCATGAAAGACGAAGTTGTTGTAACTACAAGGTACTTTATTCAATCTGCCCCAAACTTGTTTTGCATGATGCTGGTCCAGGCCTGAACACATCTCCATGCCAACATTTTCACAAAGTCATAGCGCCACCTACTGGCACAAGGAAGGTGCCATAGGTGATGGAAATAAATATTTCATATGGCTTTTTGGCTGGACCCTTTCAAACAAACTGTGTTCAGTGAATTATGTGCAAATGCAGTAAAGAAAAGAATTTAATGATGAAACCCAATTGTGTTTTTCAGTTTGTTCTACTGGGGTTAAAGTCGAAAAACAGTCAAAAAAGTCATTCAATCAGGAGAGACTTCATTAGAATTTCACAATAATTTATTACACATTGTACAAATGTGAATAGTGCAACGTCTTTGGCGATTGGACTCCATCCTGAAGGAAGACAATCGATGTTGATGAAGGGAGTTGCTGCGGAGTTATAAACAGCATAGTATAGGATGTCGAAAAAAGTCATGAAAAAGTCAGTGTACCATGTCGAAAAGTCATAACTTTACTTAAGTTACTTTATTTTTAAAGTTGCTTTTTTAGTTACTTTACTTTTAAAGTTACTGTTTTAGTTACTTTACTTTTAAAGTTACTATTTTAGTTACTTTACTTTTTTAGTTACTTTCAAAGTTACTTTACTTTTAAAGTTACTTTTTTAGTTACTTTACTTTTTTAGTTACTTCTTTAGTTACTTTACTTTTAAAGTTACTTTTTTAGTTACTTTACTTTTAAAGTTACTTTTTTAGTTACTTTACTTTTTTAGTTACTTTTAAAGTTACTTTACTTTTAAAGTTACTTTTTTAGTTACTTTACTTTTAAAGTTACTTTTTTAGTTACTTTACTTTTTTAGTTACTTTTAAAGTTACTTTACTTTTAAAGTTACTTTTTTAGTTACTTTACTTTTAGAGTTACTTCTTTAGTTACTTTACTTTTAAAGTTACTTTTTTAGTTACTTTACTTTTAAAGTTACTTTACTTTTAAAGTTACTTTTTTAGTTACTTTACTTTTAAAGTTACTTTTTTAGTTACTTTACTTTTAAAGTTACTTTTTTAGTTACTTTACTTTTAAAGTTACTTATTTAGTTACTTTATTTTTATTTGAAAAACTTTTATTCCGTATCCCTGTAGTGTTGATTCAGAGTAAGCACTGCATTAATTACAACACCTTGCACATTTGGAAAACCAAAACTACACATATCTTTAATTTCAACCAACATATAAACAGTACAGTACACTACCTTACAGGTTTGGCGAATAGAAGTCTGTGTTCAGTGCATAATGTGCATGGCATGGGAGATGCCCTCGTCAACAGGCTCGTTATTTCCGTTAGCGATGACCTCACCCTATCAACCTTGATGACTTGGAACTTCTGCGTGATATCAGCTGGGTTGGAAGGCAACCTGGACCGGCCAGAGACGAAACGGAGGAAAAGCACTCGCTCCTCATTGGTGAACTCCTCCAGGCTACCTAATGTTCATCAGGCCTTATCCCGCCTTTCTGTCCTGCTGTAAAACTGTCACCTTACTCTCCTGATATCAAAGCCTTTTTGTACTACTGCACCTGACCTGCATATAGTTTGATTTATTTTAGGTACTGAAGTTGTAAAAGTTCCTTTTAAAAGAAAATGCCTTTTGTAAATAGTAATTACTGCAATTTAAATATTTTCCTTTATTGTTTTTATATTATGCATATAAGAACATGAAAGTGTATTTTATTACAGACGTATTGTTTTTACCTTGTTTTCATCGGTCAGTTTATGTATTGGATGCTTCTGGACTTCCGTGTGTTCAGTGAATTATGTGCAAATGCAGTAAAGAAAAGAATTTAATGATGAAACCCAATTGTGTTTTTTCAGTTTGTTCTACTGGGGTTAAAGTCGAAAAACAGTCAAAAAAGTCATTCAATCAGGAGAGACTTCATTAGAATTTCACAATAATTTATTACACATTGTACAAATGTGAATAGTGCAACGTCTTTGGCGATTGGACTCCATCCTGAAGGAAGACAATCGATGTTGATGAAGGGAGTTGCTGCGGAGTTATAAACAGCATAGTATAGGATGTCGAAAAAAGTCATGAAAAAGTCAGTGTACCATGTCGAAAAGTCATAACTTTACTTAAGTTACTTTATTTTTAAAGTTGCTTTTTTAGTTACTTTACTTTTAAAGTTACTTTTTTAGTTACTTTACTTTTTTAGTTACTTCTTTAGTTACTTTACTTTTAAAGTTACTTTTTTAGTTACTTTACTTTTTTAGTTACTTTTAAAGTTACTTTACTTTTAAAGTTACTTTTTTAGTTACTTTACTTTTAAAGTTACTTTTTTAGTTACTTTACTTTTAAAGTTACTTTTTTAGTTACTTTACCTTTAAAGTTACTTTTTTAGTTACTTTACTTTTAAAGTTACTTTTTTAGTTACTTTACTTTTTTAGTTACTTCTTTAGTTACTTTACTTTTTTAGTTACTTTTAAAGTTACTTTACTTTTAAAGTTACTTTTTTAGTTACTTTACTTTTAAAGTTACTTTTTTAGTTACTTTACTTTTTTAGTTACTTTACTTTTAAAGTTACTTTTTTAGTTACTTTACCTTTAAAGTTACTTTTTTAGTTACTTTACTTTTAAAGTTACTTTTTTAGTTACTTTACTTTTAAAGTTACTTTTTTAGTTACTTTACTTTTTTAGTTACTTTTAAAGTTACTTTACTTTTAAAGTTACTTTTTTAGTTACTTTACTTTTAAAGTTACTTTTTTAGTTACTTTACTTTTTTAGCTACTTTTAAAGTTACTTTACTTTTAAAGTTACTTTTTTAGTTACTTTACTTTTAGAGTTACTTCTTTAGTTACTTTACTTTTAAAGTTACTTTTTTAGTTACTTTACTTTTAAAGTTACTTTACTTTTAAAGTTACTTTTTTAGTTACTTTACTTTTAAAGTTACTTTTTTAGTTACTTTACTTTTAAAGTTACTTTTTTAGTTACTTTATTTTTATTTGAAAAACTTTTATTCCGTATCCCTGTAGTGTTGATTCAGAGTAAGCACTGCATTAATTACAACACCTTGCACATTTGGAAAACCAAAACTACACATATCTTTAATTTCAACCAACATATAAACAGTACAGTACACTACCTTACAGGTTTGGCGAATAGAAGTCTGTGTTCAGTGCATAATGTGCATGGCATGGGAGATTTCCTCGTCAACAGGCTCGTTATTTCCGTTAGCGATGACCTCACCCTATCAACCTTGATGATTTGGAACTTCTGCGTGATATCAGCTGGGTTGGAAGGCAACCTGGACCGGCCAGAGACGAAACGGAGGAAAAGCACTCGCTCCTCATTGGTGAACTCCTCCAGGCTACCTAATGTTCATCAGGCCTTATCCCGCCTTTCTGTCCTGCTGTAAAACTGTCACCTTACTCTCCTGATATCAAAGCCTTTTTGTACTACTGCACCTGACCTGCATATAGTTTGATTTATTTTAGGTACTGAAGTTGTAAAAGTTCCTTTTAAAAGAAAATGCCTTTTGTAAATAGTAATTACTGCAATTTAAATATTTTCCTTTATTGTTTTTATATTATGCATATAAGAACATAAAAGTGTATTTTATTACAGACGTATTGTTTTTACCTTGTTTTCATCGGTCAGTTTATGTATTGGATGCTTCTGGACTTCCGTGTGTTCAGTGAATTATGTGCAAATGCAGTAAAGAAAAGAATTTAATGATGAAACCCAATTGTGTTTTTTCAGTTTGTTCTACTGGGGTTAAAGTCGAAAAACAGTCAAAAAAGTCATTCAATCAGGAGAGACTTCATTAGAATTTCACAATAATTTATTACACATTGTACAAATGTGAATAGTGCAACGTCTTTGGCGATTGGACTCCATCCTGAAGGAAGACAATCGATGTTGATGAAGGGAGTTGCTGCGGAGTTATAAACAGCATAGTATAGGATGTCGAAAAAAGTCATGAAAAAGTCAGTGTACCATGTCGAAAAGTCATAACTTTACTTAAGTTACTTTATTTTTAAAGTTGCTTTTTTAGTTACTTTACTTTTAAAGTTACTTTTTTAGTTACTTTACTTTTTTAGTTACTTCTTTAGTTACTTTACTTTTAAAGTTACTTTTTTAGTTACTTTACTTTTAAAGTTACTTTTTTAGTTACTTTACTTTTTTAGTTACTTTTAAAGTTACTTTACTTTTAAAGTTACTTTTTTAGTTACTTTACTTTTAAAGTTACTTTTTTAGTTACTTTACTTTTAAAGTTACTTTTTTAGTTACTTTACTTTTAAAGTTACTTTTTTAGTTACTTTACTTTTTTAGTTACTTCTTTAGTTACTTTACTTTTAAAGTTACTTTTTTAGTTACTTTACTTTTTTAGTTACTTTTAAAGTTACTTTACTTTTAAAGTTACTTTTTTAGTTACTTTACTTTTAAAGTTACTTTTTTAGTTACTTTACTTTTAAAGTTACTTTTTTAGTTACTTTACCTTTAAAGTTACTTTTTTAGTTACTTTACTTTTAAAGTTACTTTTTTAGTTACTTTACTTTTAAAGTTACTTTTTTAGTTACTTTACTTTTTTAGTTACTTTTAAAGTTACTTTACTTTTAAAGTTACTTTTTTAGTTACTTTACTTTTAAAGTTACTTTTTTAGTTACTTTACTTTTAAAGTTACTTTTTTAGTTACTTTATTTTTATTTGAAAAACTCTTATTACGTATCCCTGTAGTGTTGATTCAGAGTAAGCACTGCAATAATTACAACACCTTGCACATTTGGAAAACCAAAACTACACATATCTTTAATTTCAACCAACATATAAACAGTACAGTACACTACCTTACAGGTTTGGCGAATAGAAGTCTGTGTTCAGTGCATAATGTGCATGGCATGGGAGATGCCCTCGTCAACAGGCTCGTTATTTCCGTTAGCGATGACCTCACCCTATCAACCTTGATGATTTGGAACTTCTGCGTGATATCAGCTGGGTTGGAAGGCAACCTGGACCGGCCAGAGACGAAACGGAGGAAAAGCACTCGCTCCTCATTGGTGAACTCCTCCAGGCTACCTAATGTTCATCAGGCCTTATCCCGCCTTTCTGTCCTGCTGTAAAACTGTCACCTTACTCTCCTGATATCAAAGCCTTTTTGTACTACTGCACCTGACCTGCATATAGTTTGATTTATTTTAGGTACTGAAGTTGTAAAAGTTCCTTTTAAAAGAAAATGCCTTTTGTAAATAGTAATTACTGCAATTTAAATATTTTCCTTTATTGTTTTTATATTATGCATATAAGAACATAAAAGTGTATTTTATTACAGACGTATTGTTTTTACCTTGTTTTCATCGGTCAGTTTATGTATTGGATGCTTCTGGACTTCCGTGTGTTCAGTGAATTATGTGCAAATGCAGTAAAGAAAAGAATTTAATGATGAAACCCAATTGTGTTTTTTCAGTTTGTTCTACAGGGGTTAAAGTCGAAAAACAGTCAAAAAAGTCATTCAATCAGGAGAGACTTCATTAGAATTTCACAATAATTTATTACACATTGTACAAATGTGAATAGTGCAACGTCTTTGGCGATTGGACTCCATCCTGAAGGAAGACAATCGATGTTGATGAAGGGAGTTGCTGCGGAGTTATAAACAGCATAGTATAGGATGTCGAAAAAAGTCATGAAAAAGTCAGTGTACCATGTCGAAAAGTCATAACTTTACTTAAGTTACTTTATTTTTAAAGTTGCTTTTTTAGTTACTTTACTTTTAAAGTTACTTTTTTAGTTACTTTACTTTTTTAGTTACTTCTTTAGTTACTTTACTTTTAAAGTTACTTTTTTAGTTACTTTACTTTTAAAGTTACTTTTTTAGTTACTTTACTTTTCTAGTTACTTTTAAAGTTACTTTACTTTTAAAGTTACTTTTTTAGTTACTTTACTTTTAAAGTTACTTTTTTAGTTACTTTACTTTTAAAGTTACTTTTTTAGTTACTTTACTTTTAAAGTTACTTTTTTAGTTACTTTACTTTTTTAGTTACTTCTTTAGTTACTTTACTTTTAAAGTTACTTTTTTAGTTACTTTACTTTTTTAGTTACTTTTAAAGTTACTTTACTTTTAAAGTTACTTTTTTAGTTACTTTACTTTTAAAGTTACTTTTTTAGTTACTTTACTTTTAAAGTTACTTTTTTAGTTACTTTACCTTTAAAGTTACTTTTTTAGTTACTTTACTTTTAAAGTTACTTTTTTAGTTACTTTACTTTTAAAGTTACTTTTTTAGTTACTTTACTTTTTTAGTTACTTTTAAAGTTACTTTACTTTTAAAGTTACTTTTTTAGTTACTTTACTTTTAAAGTTACTTTTTTAGTTACTTTACTTTTAAAGTTACTTTTTTAGTTAATTTATTTTTATTTGAAAAACTCTTATTACGTATCCCTGTAGTGTTGATTCAGAGTAAGCACTGCAATAATTACAACACCTTGCACATTTGGAAAACCAAAACTACACATATCTTTAATTTCAACCAACATATAAACAGTACAGTACACTACCTTACAGGTTTGGCGAATAGAAGTCTGTGTTCAGTGCATAATGTGCATGGCATGGGAGATGCCCTCGTCAACAGGCTCGTTATTTCCGTTAGCGATGACCTCACCCTATCAACCTTGATGATTTGGAACTTCTGCGTGATATCAGCTGGGTTGGAAGGCAACCTGGACCGGCCAGAGACGAAACGGAGGAAAAGCACTCGCTCCTCATTGGTGAACTCCTCCAGGCTACCTAATGTTCATCAGGCCTTATCCCGCCTTTCTGTCCTGCTGTAAAACTGTCACCTTACTCTCCTGATATCAAAGCCTTTTTGTACTACTGCACCTGACCTGCATATAGTTTGATTTATTTTAGGTACTGAAGTTGTAAAAGTTCCTTTTAAAAGAAAATGCCTTTTGTAAATAGTAATTACTGCAATTTAAATATTTTCCTTTATTGTTTTTATATTATGCATATAAGAACATAAAAGTGTATTTTATTACAGACGTATTGTTTTTACCTTGTTTTCATCGGTCAGTTTATGTATTGGATGCTTCTGGACTTCCGTGTGTTCAGTGAATTATGTGCAAATGCAGTAAAGAAAAGAATTTAATGATGAAACCCAATTGTGTTTTTTCAGTTTGTTCTACAGGGGTTAAAGTCGAAAAACAGTCAAAACAGTCATTCAATCAGGAGAGACTTCATTAGAATTTCACAATAATTTATTACACATTGTACAAATGTGAATAGTGCAACGTCTTTGGCGATTGGACTCCATCCTGAAGGAAGACAATCGATGTTGATGAAGGGAGTTGCTGCGGAGTTATAAACAGCATAGTATAGGATGTCGAAAAAAGTCATGAAAAAGTCAGTGTACCATGTCGAAAAGTCATAACTTTACTTAAGTTACTTTATTTTTAAAGTTGCTTTTTTAGTTACTTTACTTTTAAAGTTACTTTTTTAGTTACTTTACTTTTTTAGTTACTTCTTTAGTTACTTTACTTTTAAAGTTACTTTTTTAGTTACTTTACTTTTAAAGTTACTTTTTTAGTTACTTTACTTTTCTAGTTACTTTTAAAGTTACTTTACTTTTAAAGTTACTTTTTTAGTTACTTTACTTTTAAAGTTACTTTTTTAGTTACTTTACTTTTAAAGTTACTTTTTTAGTTACTTTACCTTTAAAGTTACTTTTTTAGTTACTTTACTTTTAAAGTTACTTTTTTAGTTACTTTACTTTTAAAGTTACTTTTTTAGTTACTTTACTTTTAAAGTTACTTTTTTAGTTACTTTACTTTTAAAGTTACTTTTTTAGTTACTTTATTTTTATTTGAAAAACTTTTATTCCGTATCCCTGTAGTGTTGATTCAGAGTAAGCACTGCATTAATTACAACACCTTGCACATTTGGAAAACCAAAACTACACATATCTTTAATTTCAACCAACATATAAACAGTACAGTACACTACCTTACAGGTTTGGCGAATAGAAGTCTGTGTTCAGTGCATAATGTGCATGGCATGGGAGATGCCCTCGTCAACAGGCTCGTTATTTCCGTTAGCGATGACCTCACCCTATCAACCTTGATGATTTGGAACTTCTGCGTGATATCAGCTGGGTTGGAAGGCAACCTGGACCGGCCAGAGACGAAACGGAGGAAAAGCACTCGCTCCTCATTGGTGAACTCCTCCAGGCTACCTAATGTTCATCAGGCCTTATCCCGCCTTTCTGTCCTGCTGTAAAACTGTCACCTTACTCTCCTGATATCAAAGCCTTTTTGTACTACTGCACCTGACCTGCATATAGTTTGATTTATTTTAGGTACTGAAGTTGTAAAAGTTCCTTTTAAAAGAAAATGCCTTTTGTAAATAGTAATTACTGCAATTTAAATATTTTCCTTTATTGTTTTTATATTATGCATATAAGAACATAAAAGTGTATTTTATTACAGACGTATTGTTTTTACCTTGTTTTCATCGGTCAGTTTATGTATTGGATGCTTCTGGACTTCCGTGTGTTCAGTGAATTATGTGCAAATGCAGTAAAGAAAAGAATTTAATGATGAAACCCAATTGTGTTTTTTCAGTTTGTTCTACAGGGGTTAAAGTCGAAAAACAGTCAAAAAAGTCATTCAATCAGGAGAGACTTCATTAGAATTTCACAATAATTTATTACACATTGTACAAATGTGAATAGTGCAACGTCTTTGGCGATTGGACTCCATCCTGAAGGAAGACAATCGATGTTGATGAAGGGAGTTGCTGCGGAGTTATAAACAGCATAGTATAGGATGTCGAAAAAAGTCATGAAAAAGTCAGTGTACCATGTCGAAAAGTCATAACTTTACTTAAGTTACTTTATTTTTAAAGTTGCTTTTTTAGTTACTTTACTTTTAAAGTTACTTTTTTAGTTACTTTACTTTTTTAGTTACTTCTTTAGTTACTTTACTTTTAAAGTTACTTTTTTAGTTACTTTACTTTTAAAGTTACTTTTTTAGTTACTTTACTTTTCTAGTTACTTTTAAAGTTACTTTACTTTTAAAGTTACTTTTTTAGTTACTTTACTTTTAAAGTTACTTTTTTAGTTACTTTACTTTTAAAGTTACTTTTTTAGTTACTTTACCTTTAAAGTTACTTTTTTAGTTACTTTACTTTTAAAGTTACTTTTTTAGTTACTTTACTTTTAAAGTTACTTTTTTAGTTACTTTACTTTTAAAGTTACTTTTTTAGTTACTTTACTTTTAAAGTTACTTTTTTAGTTACTTTATTTTTATTTGAAAAACTTTTATTCCGTATCCCTGTAGTGTTGATTCAGAGTAAGCACTGCATTAATTACAACACCTTGCACATTTGGAAAACCAAAACTACACATATCTTTAATTTCAACCAACATATAAACAGTACAGTACACTACCTTACAGGTTTGGCGAATAGAAGTCTGTGTTCAGTGCATAATGTGCATGGCATGGGAGATGCCCTCGTCAACAGGCTCGTTATTTCCGTTAGCGATGACCTCACCCTATCAACCTTGATGATTTGGAACTTCTGCGTGATATCAGCTGGGTTGGAAGGCAACCTGGACCGGCCAGAGACGAAACGGAGGAAAAGCACTCGCTCCTCATTGGTGAACTCCTCCAGGCTACCTAATGTTCATCAGGCCTTATCCCGCCTTTCTGTCCTGCTGTAAAACTGTCACCTTACTCTCCTGATATCAAAGCCTTTTTGTACTACTGCACCTGACCTGCATATAGTTTGATTTATTTTAGGTACTGAAGTTGTAAAAGTTCCTTTTAAAAGAAAATGCCTTTTGTAAATAGTAATTACTGCAATTTAAATATTTTCCTTTATTGTTTTTATATTATGCATATAAGAACATGAAAGTGTATTTTATTACAGACGTATTGTTTTTACCTTGTTTTCATCGGTCAGTTTATGTATTGGATGCTTCTGGACTTCCGTGTGTTCAGTGAATTATGTGCAAATGCAGTAAAGAAAAGAATTTAATGATGAAACCCAATTGTGTTTTTTCAGTTTGTTCTACTGGGGTTAAAGTCGAAAAACAGTCAAAAAAGTCATTCAATCAGGAGAGACTTCATTAGAATTTCACAATAATTTATTACACATTGTACAAATGTGAATAGTGCAACGTCTTTGGCGATTGGACTCCATCCTGAAGGAAGACAATCGATGTTGATGAAGGGAGTTGCTGCGGAGTTATAAACAGCATAGTATAGGATGTCGAAAAAAGTCATGAAAAAGTCAGTGTACCATGTCGAAAAGTCATAACTTTACTTAAGTTACTTTACTTTTAAAGTTACATTTTTAGTTACTTTACTTTTTTAGTTACTTCTTTAGTTACTTTACTTTTAAAGTTACTTTTTTAGTTACTTTACTTTTTTAGTTACTTTTAAAGTTACTTTACTTTTAAAGTTACTTTTTTAGTTACTTTACTTTTAAAGTTACTTTTTTAGTTACTTTACTTTTAAAGTTACTTTTTTAGTTACTTTACCTTTAAAGTTACTTTTTTAGTTACTTTACTTTTAAAGTTACTTTTTTAGTTACTTTACTTTTTTAGTTACTTCTTTAGTTACTTTACTTTTAAAGTTACTTTTTTATTTACTTTACTTTTAAAGTTACTTTTTTAGTTACTTTACTTTTTTAGTTACTTTTAAAGTTACTTTACTTTTAAAGTTACTTTTTTAGTTACTTTACTTTTAAAGTTACTTTTTTAGTTACTTTACTTTTTTAGTTACTTTTAAAGTTACTTTACTTTTAAAGTTACTTTTTTAGTTACTTTACTTTTAGAGTTACTTCTTTAGTTACTTTACTTTTAAAGTTACTTTTTTAGTTACTTTACTTTTAAAGTTACTTTACTTTTAAAGTTACTTTTTTAGTTACTTTACTTTTAAAGTTACTTTTTTAGTTACTTTACTTTTAAAGTTACTTTTTTAGTTACTTTATTTTTATTTGAAAAACTTTTATTCCGTATCCCTGTAGTGTTGATTCAGAGTAAGCACTGCATTAATTACAACACCTTGCACATTTGGAAAACCAAAACTACACATATCTTTAATTTCAACCAACATATAAACAGTACAGTACACTACCTTACAGGTTTGGCGAATAGAAGTCTGTGTTCAGTGCATAATGTGCATGGCATGGGAGATGCCCTCGTCAACAGGCTCGTTATTTCCGTTAGCGATGACCTCACCCTATCAACCTTGATGATTTGGAACTTCTGCGTGATATCAGCTGGGTTGGAAGGCAACCTGGACCGGCCAGAGACGAAACGGAGGAAAAGCACTCGCTCCTCATTGGTGAACTCCTCCAGGCTACCTAATGTTCATCAGGCCTTATCCCGCCTTTCTGTCCTGCTGTAAAACTGTCACCTTACTCTCCTGATATCAAAGCCTTTTTGTACTACTGCACCTGACCTGCATATAGTTTGATTTATTTTAGGTACTGAAGTTGTAAAAGTTCCTTTTAAAAGAAAATGCCTTTTGTAAATAGTAATTACTGCAATTTAAATATTTTCCTTTATTGTTTTTATATTATGCATATAAGAACATGAAAGTGTATTTTATTACAGACGTATTGTTTTTACCTTGTTTTCATCGGTCAGTTTATGTATTGGATGCTTCTGGACTTCCGTGTGTTCAGTGAATTATGTGCAAATGCAGTAAAGAAAAGAATTTAATGATGAAACCCAATTGTGTTTTTTCAGTTTGTTCTACTGGGGTTAAAGTCGAAAAACAGTCAAAAAAGTCATTCAATCAGGAGAGACTTCATTAGAATTTCACAATAATTTATTACACATTGTACAAATGTGAATAGTGCAACGTCTTTGGCGATTGGACTCCATCTTGAAGGAAGACAATCGATGTTGATGAAGGGAGTTGCTGCGGAGTTATAAACAGCATAGTATAGGATGTCGAAAAAAGTCATGAAAAAGTCAGTGTACCATGTCGAAAAGTCATAACTTTACTTAAGTTACTTTATTTTTAAAGTTGCTTTTTTAGTTACTTTACTTTTAAAGTTACTTTTTTAGTTACTTTACTTTTTTAGTTACTTCTTTAGTTACTTTACTTTTAAAGTTACTTTTTTAGTTACTTTACTTTTTTAGTTACTTTTAAAGTTACTTTACTTTTAAAGTTACTTTTTTAGTTACTTTACTTTTAAAGTTACTTTTTTAGTTACTTTACTTTTAAAGTTACTTTTTTAGTTACTTTACCTTTAAAGTTACTTTTTTAGTTACTTTACTTTTAAAGTTACTTTTTTAGTTACTTTACTTTTTTAGTTACTTCTTTAGTTACTTTACTTTTAAAGTTACTTTTTTAGTTACTTTACTTTTAAAGTTACTTTTTTAGTTACTTTACTTTTTTAGTTACTTTTAAAGTTACTTTACTTTTAAAGTTACTTTTTTAGTTACTTTACTTTTAAAGTTACTTTTTTAGTTACTTTACTTTTTTAGTTACTTTTAAAGTTACTTTACTTTTAAAGTTACTTTTTTAGTTACTTTACTTTTAGAGTTACTTCTTTAGTTACTTTACTTTTAAAGTTACTTTTTTAGTTACTTTACTTTTAAAGTTACTTTTTTAGTTACTTTACTTTTAAAGTTACTTTTTTAGTTACTTTACTTTTAAAGTTACTTTTTTAGTTACTTTACTTTTAAAGTTACTTTTTTAGTTACTTTATTTTTATTTGAAAAACTTTTATTCCGTATCCCTGTAGTGTTGATTCAGAGTAAGCACTGCATTAATTACAACACCTTGCACATTTGGAAAACCAAAACTACACATATCTTTAATTTCAACCAACATATAAACAGTACAGTACACTACCTTACAGGTTTGGCGAATAGAAGTCTGTGTTCAGTGCATAATGTGCATGGCATGGGAGATGCCCTCGTCAACAGGCTCGTTATTTCCGTTAGCGATGACCTCACCCTATCAACCTTGATGATTTGGAACTTCTGCGTCATATCAGCTGGGTTGGAAGGCAACCTGGACCGGCCAGAGACGAAACGGAGGAAAAGCACTCGCTCCTCATTGGTGAACTCCTCCAGGCTACCTAATGTTCATCAGGCCTTATCCCGCCTTTCTGTCCTGCTGTAAAACTGTCACCTTACTCTCCTGATATCAAAGCCTTTTTGTACTACTGCACCTGACCTGCATATAGTTTGATTTATTTTAGGTACTGAAGTTGTAAAAGTTCCTTTTAAAAGAAAATGCCTTTTGTAAATAGTAATTACTGCAATTTAAATATTTTCCTTTATTGTTTTTATATTATGCATATAAGAACATAAAAGTGTATTTTATTACAGACGTATTGTTTTTACCTTGTTTTCATCGGTCAGTTTATGTATTGGATGCTTCTGGACTTCCGTGTGTTCAGTGAATTATGTGCAAATGCAGTAAAGAAAAGAATTTAATGATGAAACCCAATTGTGTTTTTTCAGTTTGTTCTACTGGGGTTAAAGTCGAAAAACAGTCAAAAAAGTCATTCAATCAGGAGAGACTTCATTAGAATTTCACAATAATTTATTACACATTGTACAAATGTGAATAGTGCAACGTCTTTGGCGATTGGACTCCATCCTGAAGGAAGACAATCGATGTTGATGAAGGGAGTTGCTGCGGAGTTATAAACAGCATAGTATAGGATGTCGAAAAAAGTCATGAAAAAGTCAGTGTACCATGTCGAAAAGTCATAACTTTACTTAAGTTACTTTATTTTTAAAGTTGCTTTTTTAGTTACTTTACTTTTAAAGTTACTTTTTTAGTTACTTTACTTTTTTAGTTACTTCTTTAGTTACTTTACTTTTAAAGTTACTTTTTTAGTTACTTTACTTTTAAAGTTACTTTTTTAGTTACTTTACTTTTTTAGTTACTTTTAAAGTTACTTTACTTTTAAAGTTACTTTTTTAGTTACTTTACTTTTAAAGTTGCTTTTTTAGTTACTTTACTTTTAAAGTTACTTTTTTAGTTACTTTACTTTTAAAGTTACTTTTTTAGTTACTTTACTTTTTTAGTTACTTCTTTAGTTACTTTACTTTTAAAGTTACTTTTTTAGTTACTTTACTTTTTTAGTTACTTTTAAAGTTACTTTACTTTTAAAGTTACTTTTTTAGTTACTTTACTTTTAAAGTTACTTTTTTAGTTACTTTACTTTTAAAGTTACTTTTTTAGTTACTTTACCTTTAAAGTTACTTTTTTAGTTACTTTACTTTTAAAGTTACTTTTTTAGTTACTTTACTTTTAAAGTTACTTTTTTAGTTACTTTACTTTTTTAGTTACTTTTTTAGTTACTTTACTTTTAAAGTTACTTTTTTAGTTACTTTACTTTTAAAGTTACTTTTTTAGTTACTTTACTTTTAAAGTTACTTTTTTAGTTACTTTATTTTTATTTGAAAAACTCTTATTACGTATCCCTGTAGTGTTGATTCAGAGTAAGCACTGCATTAATTACAACACCTTGCACATTTGGAAAACCAAAACTACACATATCTTTAATTTCAACCAACATATAAACAGTACAGTACACTACCTTACAGGTTTGGCGAATAGAAGTCTGTGTTCAGTGCATAATGTGCATGGCATGGGAGATGCCCTCGTCAACAGGCTCGTTATTTCCGTTAGCGATGACCTCACCCTATCAACCTTGATGATTTGGAACTTCTGCGTGATATCAGCTGGGTTGGAAGGCAACCTGGACCGGCCAGAGACGAAACGGAGGAAAAGCACTCGCTCCTCATTGGTGAACTCCTCCAGGCTACCTAATGTTCATCAGGCCTTATCCCGCCTTTCTGTCCTGCTGTAAAACTGTCACCTTACTCTCCTGATATCAAAGCCTTTTTGTACTACTGCACCTGACCTGCATATAGTTTGATTTATTTTAGGTACTGAAGTTGTAAAAGTTCCTTTTAAAAGAAAATGCCTTTTCTAAATAGTAATTACTGCAATTTAAATATTTTCCTTTATTGTTTTTATATTATGCATATAAGAACATAAAAGTGTATTTTATTACAGACGTATTGTTTTTACCTTGTTTTCATCGGTCAGTTTATGTATTGGATGCTTCTGGACTTCCGTGTGTTCAGTGAATTATGTGCAAATGCAGTAAAGAAAAGAATTTAATGATGAAACCCAATTGTGTTTTTTCAGTTTGTTCTACAGGGGTTAAAGTCGAAAAACAGTCAAAACAGTCATTCAATCAGGAGAGACTTCATTAGAATTTCACAATAATTTATTACACATTGTACAAATGTGAATAGTGCAACGTCTTTGGCGATTGGACTCCATCCTGAAGGAAGACAATCGATGTTGATGAAGGGAGTTGCTGCGGAGTTATAAACAGCATAGTATAGGATGTCGAAAAAAGTCATGAAAAAGTCAGTGTACCATGTCGAAAAGTCATAACTTTACTTAAGTTACTTTATTTTTAAAGTTGCTTTTTTAGTTACTTTACTTTTAAAGTTACTTTTTTAGTTACTTTACTTTTAAAGTTACTTTTTTAGTTACTTTTAAAGTTACTTTACTTTTAAAGTTACTTTTTTAGTTACTTTACTTTTAAAGTTACTTTTTTAGTTACTTTACTTTTTAGTTACTTTTTTAGTTACTTTACTTTTTAGTTACTTTTAAAGTTACTTTACTTTTAAAGTTACTTTTTTAGTTACTTTACTTTTTTAGTTACTTTTTTAGTTACTTTACTTTTAAAGTTACTTTTAAAGTTACTTTACTTTTTTAGTTACTTTACTTTTTAGTTACTTTTTTAGTTACTTTACTTTTTTAGTTACTTTTTTAGTTACTTTACTTTTAAAGTTACTTTTTTAGTTACTTTACTTTTTTAGTTACTTTTAAAGTTACTTTACTTTTAAAGTCACTTTTTTAGTTACTTTACTTTTAAAGTTACTTTTTTAGTTACTTTACTTTTTAGTTACTTTTTTAGTTACTTTACTTTTTTAGTTACTTTTAAAGTTACTTTACTTTTAAAGTCACTTTAGTTACTTTACTTTTAAAGTTACTTTTTTAGTTACTTTACTTTTTAGTTACTTTTTTAGTTACTTTACTTTTTTAGTTACTTTTAAAGTTACTTTAATTTTTTAGTTATGTCGTGTGTCGTTATGACACACTGAATTGGATTTACACGATGTGGTCTATACTTGATATAGAGCAACATAATGCATGTTTGCGCGTGTTCTCTAGCGCTACATAGTGGATACAGGAACTGGTGAAATATTTGCACTACATAATTTCCAGTGTCACACAGTCCAATCATTAAAAATACGTCTACCTTGTGGGCTCGCTGTCTGATGGTCGCAGATATTTATGGCCGCTTCTGCCGGCATCCCGCCAGTACCTCCGACGTGCGGGAGGACACGAGGGCCCGTACATCGCTGCTTGCAGCTTTAATTTAATTTATTTTCCTCCAGAAGGAAGTGGTGCCCCAAAAACGATGAGCGCAACATTGAATTTATAATCACAGCTGATAGATACTATACTATGACTTCATGACGTACTGTTACGAGTTAAAATGAATAAACATTTATTTAAAGAACACAAACGAGCAGCAGCGTCGGCGTAAAGACGAGCAGAGCTGTTCAGGTGCCTTCATAGCTCCGCCCACCAGCTCATCAGCTGACGAGCAACAACCTGAACAACAGAAAGAGACAAACAGGAAACAGGAAACAGGAAGGGGTCGTCACATCCTGTGACTTCTTACTTTTGATGAAATATTGGAATTGAATAACGTGGACACAAATGACTCCAACAATAGATCCAAAGCAGCATCTGTTTGCCATATAAGGTGACGTGTTAATGTTGTAAAAGAACAAGAAAGAAATCGTGAAACACAAGATGTTCTGCTGAAAACCTTTATTTAAATTTGCTGACCGATAGAGGCGATGTGCAGTACAAACCTCAAACTCAAGTGTCTGATCACCAGTTTACTGTCAGAGGACTTCGGTGACGTTTTAATGGAAACTAAACGTTCAGGCCGTCGGTGTTTCGGAGGAATCACTTCTTAGATGCCAAATAAAAGAATTAAAATCCTTTTGACTTTTGTAAGAAACCAAAACGATGGTGAAAACAAGACACGTGGCTTAAAATCAGACGTCTGTTCCAACATGAATACTGAACATCAGAGACTCTGCGCCATGAACCAAAGGTTTGAAAGGAGCAGCACCACCAGCTTCACTTTAAGAGCTAAATGTCCGCGCCTGCATTAGCATACCATGCTACCAGCATTAGCATACCATGCTACCAGCATTTCGTTAATTTAGGGGCACCTGTTAAAACAAATACAAATAAAAAAGTTAGCACTTCTGCCCCCCATGAATAAAAGCTGCAGAGAACTAGACGGCCGGTCGGTGAACCTGCAGCACTGAGCCACCGAACCCTCTCACACTTCAGGTAACATCGCTTTCTGTTGGGATTCTCTGATTAGAAGACGTTAGCGTACGGAGCACGGTCAGTGCAGCGGTGGAGCAGTTTAACTGCCGTTGTCGGGGGAGCTGGGCCACGGCTCGGAGCTGCGCCGGCTCAGCGTCGGCCTCCACATGTTCCACGGGTTGTAGGTCCGACTCAGCTCGGGCGGAGCGGCGATGGCCGACGGCGACGACGGCGAAGGCGACAACGTCGGGGAGGCGGGACCGCCGACCAGATCGGTCAGCGTCACCGCGGAGCCGGTCGTCGGAGGGAACGGGTGAAGAGCGGAGTCGGCGCTCGTGGACCAGATGGAGCTGCCGAAGGGCGTCGTGGTGGACCAGGGGCTACGACCGTTACCCAGAAGAGACTGAAAGACACGAGACGATGAGATTTAATGTAATAACGTCACAGCGGGAAACACAGTCTACAACAGGATATGATCTAAATATGATATATTGAAGATGAAGGAGGCTCTTACTGCGGTCGGGGCCGTCGGGGAGCTGGAGGGCCACGAGTGAAGAGAGTCGCTGCTCGGCATGATGTCCCAGAGAGACGAGGGGGAGCTGAACTCAGGCCAGCTCTGCTGAGGCTCAGAGGACTTAGGGACGTTCATCCCACTGAAAACTAACACACACACACACACACACACACACAGACACACACACACACACGTTAGAACAAAGCCAACCACCACTAGTGTCCCGCTAGTTCTTCTTCGTTGGTGCACGGGTTACCTTTGGTCAGGTTGAAGGAGCTGTTGGGTCCAAAAGCAGAGAAGGAGTTTGCAGAATGGAAGTTTGGACTGCTGGCCGAGTCGATGGGGCTCCACAGTCCAGAGCTACACACACACACACACACACACACACACACACACACATTAGAACATGATGTATTGATCTCATATAAACGGTATATAAACGTTTAATAAATGGATAAAACGTTGTTTCCTCTCGTTACCTGTCCGAGCTGTCGCTCTCCACCGACGTCATGTGAGCCAGAGCCTTGTCGGGTTTACCTGGACCGGATCCACCTGAACCGGGACAGAAACCACATGAGTGTCCCACCAGAACCAGAACCAGACCTCACTGAGAGACCGGGTGTCGGGTCTCACGCTCACCTGGACTTTTATCGTAACCGGCGGCGACAGCAGCAAAGGTGGGGGTCCCGTTCGTGCCCGGTAGAGGAGTCGCTGCCGACAGTTTACTTCCTGGAGCTTTCTTCTGGTTCCCCTCACTGTCACACACAAACACACACAAACACACACACACACAAACACACAAACACACACACACACACACAAACACACAAACACACAAACACACAGGGTTCAGTCAACAGCTAGAGGACACCGTCGCTTCCTGTATTACACTAAATACCAGACTGAACCGGATCAGAAAGCGCTTGAGTTACGAGTTATTTATGGAGGTTTCTAACGGGACAAAAAACCTCCTGAAGAAATGTAGAATATCTGATGACTTGATGACACGACTGTGTCGTTCAGAGTTTAGCTCACATGACGTCCTCACGATCAACGTTGGAACACGTCGGGTCTGATATTTAATAACCTGTAAACTCTGTGGGTCGGTCTCTGGATCTGTTGCTGTGACATATTCAACCGTTATAAGTCAAATAAATGTTTAAAACATCATAATTATAATTACAGATCTGGGCGAGGCGATAATATTCAGGAACAAAAGACCAGATCAAAATCTCAAATCATGTTTTCTTCCTGAATCGACCACAAAGTAGAGAAACGTCTCCACAGAGACGTCTACAAGGATCTGGTGGTTCTGCTGAAGTGAGCGTTTCTTTATTGAACATCATCATTTGATTCTGTGGTTCGATGACGTCGGTCCAAACTTTACTCGTAAACACTATTTTTTAATAGTTTCTCGTATATTTGTGACTAATCTCTCTCTTTATGATCTTTAAACGGTTTGATACCTGTTGCTGTTGAGCACGCTGCTGTACGAGCCTCGGGACAGCAGGATGGGGGAGGTCGGGGGAGGGGAGCAGGTCTCTGCTGTAGAGGATCTCTTCAGGAAAGGGTCTGCGTTGATGGTCTGGAGGGAGATCTGCTGGAGACTGTCTGCTTCTGGAGAAGAAGAAGAACGGGAGAACATGTGACCGGTGAGTCTTTAGGAGGACCGGCGACGGGACGGCGGCTTCGCGTCTTTACTCACGGACACAGTTCTTGGACAGCGGGACGTCCCACTCTGGAGCGGCGGAGTCCTTCTCGCCGTCTGAGCTGCTGCTGTGGCCGAGCTCCGGCATCGGGCCGCTGGACAACAACTTGGCCAACAGAGACGGGCGTCCTTCCTCCAGCTTCCCATCGACTACAAAACAAACACGTCTCAGACACAGCTGGTACCGACAACATCTCATTCTCGTGCATCACTTTAAAAAAAGTTGCATTAAGTGGACAAAAATGTCTGCATCTAAAGAACAAAGTTATATTATTTATTTCTCCACTTTCACTAAGATCAGTTCCGATCATAACTACCAAATATTCATTCACTTTCTGGAGAATAACAGCAGTGATGCCTCTAGTGGACACCAGGAGAATAACATGTATTATCTCTATAATACAGTAGTGATGCCTCTAGTGGACACCAGGAGAATAACATGTATTAGCTCTATAATACAGCAGTGATGCCCCTAGTGGACACCAGGAGAATAACATGTATTATCTCTATAATACAGCATTGATGCCCCTAGTGGACACCAGGAGAATAACATGTATTATCTCTATAATACAGCATTGATGCCTCTAGTGGACACCAGGAGAATAACATGTATTATCTCTATAATACAGCAGTGATGCCTCTAGTGGACACCAGGAGAATAACATGTATTATCTCTATAATACAGCAGTGATGCCTCTAGTGGACACCAGGAGAATAACATGTATTATCTCTATAATACAGTAGTGATGCCTCTAGTGCACACCAGGAGAATAACATGTATTATCTCTATAATACAGCAGTGATGCCTCTAGTGGACACCAGGAGAATAACATGTATTAGCTCTATAATACAGCAGTGATGCCTCTAGTGGACACCAGGAGAATAACATGTATTATCTCTATAATACAGCAGTGATGCCTCTAGTGGACACCAGGAGAATAACATGTATTATCTCTATAATACAGCAGTGATGCCTCTAGTGGAGACCAGGAGAATAACATGTATTATCTCTATAATACAGCAGTGATGCCTCTAGTGGACACCAGGAGAATAACATGTATTATCTCTATAATACAGCAGTGATGCCTCTAGTGGACACCAGGAGAATAACATGTATTATCTCTATAATACAGCAGTGATGCCTCTAGTGGACACCAGGAGAATAACATGTATTATCTCTATAATACAGCAGTGATGCCTCTAGTGGACACCAGGAGAATAACATGTATTATCTCTATAATACAGCAGTGATGCCTCTAGTGGACACCAGGAGAATAACATGTATTATCTCTATAATACAGCAGTGATGCCCCTAGTGGACACCAGGAGAATAACATGTATTATCTCTATAATACAGCAGTGATGCCTCTAGTGGACACCAGGAGAATAACATGTATTATCTCTATAATACAGCAGTGATGCCTCTAGTGGACACCAGGAGAATAACATGTATTATCTCTATAATACAGCAGTGATGCCCCTAGTGGACACCAGGAGAATAACATGTATTATCTCTATAATACAGCAGTGATGCCTCTAGTGGACACCAGGAGAATAACATGTATTATCTCTATAATACAGCAGTGATGCCTCTAGTGGACACCAGGAGAATAACATGTATTATCTCTATATAGATAAACGTGAGAAAATGACAATCTGGTTGAAAAACAGTAAAAAGTTCAGTTTAGAAGTCAGAATTCCAGCTTTAAAGTCTGATATAATAGAATAATTGATTTTATGCTGTAATGGGATCAAACACTGTGGTTTTAATGGGACATTCTTTGTCTGTAAGGGTCTGAATGTCTGTATTTTGGCTACACAGTTTATTATAGACTTATTATCGGAGCAGACAAAATGATCTTGACATTACAGAGTGAAAGATGGTGATGAGGGCTAAAGACACTCACATCTCTGTTTCTGCAGCGGTCTGGTCTTCGGGATGCTGCCCAGAGGATGCAGAGCTTTGGATGTGAAGCTCTTGCGTTGTTTGTTCTCCAGCGGCGTGACATACGGCAGCTCCAGAGAACTGACAACAACAAAGATTAGTCATGAAAAATAAAACAGAAGACGATGTGATCACATGTGATGACGTCATAGACTCACCTGGACTTCTCTGCCGGGTTCTCTTTCTTTGTGGGTCCTTGTTTCTTGGTTTTGGGCTTGATGAGGAAATCTGAAGTTTCTTCTTTTACTTTAGCTGTCGTTACTGTCCGGCCTTTCTTTTTCACAGGTTCCTGAAAGAACATGTTCAATAACAGCACCATCAATATGATGTCACTTCCAGTCAATGCTGGTATAAAAAATACAATGAATCACAAAAAAGTAATTCATCGGTTCTTTTTATTTAGTGAGATAAAAATAAAAGAATCCACATTTCTTTATTATTCTTGCATATGAACGAATATTCTGTCTTGAGCAGCAACACGTGAAGTTCTAAAATCTTTAAAATATATTCTCAGCTCATCAATGATCTCAGTGATCAAACTCCGTATGACATCACTACCCTATGACATCACTACTGTTGTTCTGCTTGTTGGTCTCATGTTGTGGTGAACTTGCTCGTGAGGGTTTTATTGTGTCTGAGACGAGAGTTCTCAGCATCTACTGGAGTAGAACTGGACTCGTCTGCTGCGAGAGTGCGGTAGACGTGATATCTGACCTACAGCTGAAGAGCTCACTCTGTACCTCTTTGACGTTGGTCTCCACGTCGGGATTGGACGTCTCCGTGGTGGTGGAGGAGCTGTCGTCGTTGTCGGCCATGTTGTCTTTCAGCTCGTCTCCCTGAGTCGTCTTTACTGACGGTTTCTTCTCCTTCTCTTCCTTCTTCTTCTGGGCTTTTGTTTTGCCCCGCAGCTTCCCTTTGGATTCAAACACTGGAGAAACAACAACACCATCAAACACACACACAGGCTCAAAGACCTGAACTGGACCTGGTCTCTGGTGACATGAACAGATGCGGGTACCTTTGTTTTGCATCGTCTGAGCGCTCTGTTCCTGGAGAGTCTCGCCGCTCAGAGGGTCTGGCCGGTCCAGGTCGTTGTCCATGGCTCCGATCAGGTTGGCGTACTCCGCCTCCTCGGGGCTGAGGCCTCTGTGAGGCGACGACGTCGACATCCCGGCTAAACTTTGACTCTGGAGCTCCGGCTGTTTGGTGCTCCGAGCCTTCCGGTTGGTCAGCTGGCAGGCCGAGGAGGCGGGAGGAGGAGCTTCTGGGCCCGAGGTCGTGCTTCCTTTGGTCGGCAGTGAGGAAGCGGTTTGCATAGCCGGGCGGCCGAAGGTGATCCTGGACCTCTTGTCTTGGCCGTCGGAGTCGGAGAAGGTGCGGCCGTTTCCCTGTCGGCCTCCGATCCGAGCCGCTCCGTTACTGGAGGCGTACGCTCCTCTGGAGTTCTGAGGAGGGTCGCCGTAATCACTCAACCTGACGGGACAAAGAAAAGGTGTCACATGACACTTCACGAGCTGCCTCTCCGGTCACATGATGTGGATCCCTTCACATCATGAGTCTACTGCTCAACACAGGAGCTGCTGCTCTGCTGCTGCCTACATCTGTTGGTGTTGTTGAGACTTTAGTGTTTCAAAGAGTTCAGATTCACTAAAGTCTCAACAACTCAAAGTCACCAACAGATGTTAGCAGCAGCAGAGCAGCAGCTCCTGTGTTGTGAGGTAGAATCAGTGTCTCAGTGAATGAGTCTGGTGTCTTTGTAGAGATCATAGAGAACAGCTTCAGTTCCCTCAGAAAGGTCTGTCTGACAGCAAGGTGAAGAGGTGAACACATTCTAAATACAGCGTTCACTCACACTGATAGACATTCTGTTAGGAGTCTAACATACGTCCACAGCAGAACCTCAGAACATCACAACGTTCCCTCCGATACATCTGTTCACTCATGACGTCGTGAAGTTTAATCAAACTGTCTGAGATGCAGCTCAGCCTTTCCCCTCGTGTTCCACTTACTTTGATTCACTGTGAATCTGCACTATTTCCCTGAGATTGAACGGCCTCCCGGTCTCCATGGAGGAGCTGGATTCCACAGACACGCGTCTCTTGAAGGGCTCCCAGATGCTCTGAGCCTCCAGGTACGCCGTGGCGATCACCAGCAGGAACATGGAGCTGAGGAGACGTTCACAACGACAGACCGTCGGTCGGGTTGCAGCACTAACAGAATCTATGACGGCGTTGTGTTTGAGGCGCTCACCTCATGATGAGAGACACGATGACGTAGAGCTCCAGCTCCCAGCTCGGTCTGGGCAGAGTCTCTGCGCAGGAGGCCAGCATGTGGTACGGCAGCGAGGCGTTCAGGACAAACACGAACTCTGAGCCTCCGCACGTCACCAGCTTCAGCTCCCGGATCACTCGAGACGAGGTGAAGTCGGGTGTAAACCTGAAGGGTTGAAGTTTAAACGATGATGTAATATGAAACCTGGCTGACCTACAGGTGGTCTGTGGATCAGTGCCTCAAAGAACTTTGCATGATTTGCCAGAATGAATAGTTCTTTATGTGACATCTTTGCATGTTCATGTTGTGTATTTGTCACAGTGTAACACGAAGGGCCGACATCGTTCTATCCAACATTAAGAACACTTTGAAACATGTTGGATTCATAGATTATATTGTTTTCCAATTTTTATAAAAGAAATGATCAAAGAAATGCAACTTGTATTTTCCTCTTTTTGAATGATTGATGTCATAGCTGTGTTCTAGTCCTCTGCTTCTATAGATGAAGGTCTGTAGACCACAGAGGAACGTGTGAGCGGAGAGGACTCACAGTATGATGAGGTCTTTTGACGCGTTGGGCTTCAGTGCAAACTCTTGACAGTTGAGGACTTTGAATCCGTATCCTTCACACACTTGTCCGTTGATCTCGGCCGACCGGACGGTGATGGTGAGCAGACCCGTGTTCTCCACTCTGAACGTCCTCTTCAGGGTGAAGTTTGGCTCTTTGACTTTGACCTCTGAGAGAAAGTGAAGAAATAATAACGGAATAAATCAAAGTGTGTTAACCTGCTGTGGGAAATATTAATGCAGCTGAGTTAGTATAGACTCGATGTGTTACAGCGTTTATACGCATGTTATTAAAGGAGCTCTGGCTGAACGTGAGCAATGACTCACATGAGACAATAGATCACCATGTTCTTAGAGAATATCAGAGTTTTATTCTCGTAAATGTAGAACTGTAATCTTACGGTTATTTAAAGTTTTCTTAGATTAACCCCCCCCCCCCCCATTGAAGTGACTCTGGGGGAACGAGAGGAAGCACGACGTCGTTTATCATAGAAGACGAGTCCAAACAGACAGACTGATGACATCACTCCCAGAACGTCCCCAGGGAGGCACAGCGGTTAAATCACATATAATATGAGTATATGAGTATATATATATATATATATATATATATATATATGGTCTGAGCTCACTCTCGGTGCAGTCCTTCAGCAGCGCCTCAGTCATCTTGAACCTCAGAGAGCTGCCGTGTCCCGGAGGCTTCCCGGCTACCTTCAGGCTCTCCGTCGTTCCTCGACCGTGGAGGAAGATGGTGTCGATCACCGTCAGGTTGTTCCTGAACACGTTCATGGAGGAAGAGGGTCAAACTTTCAACGCAGAGATATCAGCGACACACATCCACAGAAGGGTTTAAATATGCAAATCAGCACATTTTCATACATAGAACATCAATGTGAACGTTGGATAAAGTTCAAAGTGATCGTTTCATGTTGTTGACATGTTTGAGTCCTTAAAAGTTTTCACTCCAGTCAGACAACACTGTTATCTCCATGTTCTATTAATACACGTATAGATGAGTGTGTGTGTGTGTGAGTGAACCTTCAGCTCACAGAGAGGAGTGAACGTGTGAGGTTTGGTGTATTAAGAGCTGCTGAAGATTCATCATCAGAGTCTGAGAACAAACTCATTGAGAGAAAACGTCCTTTAAAGAGACGTTTAGTTCATTCCAGACGTTTAGAGACTCTACAGGTGAATAAAACATGAACTCATAGATTCACCATGAAGCTTCACCACTTCATCACTCACACTGAGAGGAGGAGTTACTGAGTTACACGTTCACTGACATGTGATGTTTAAATATGCAAATGAGGCATTATGTGATGGTGACTGTTGGTGAATTATGAGAAACAAACAGACAAAGTGTTAAATAAATGTTTTATTTCCTCTACTCTGAAAGAAGAAGCGTTATGGAGGAAAAATAGAAAATAATCTGTAAATTGACCAGAAGAACGTTTTAGTGGCTTTGTGCTTTGTCCCGTTACCTGACGATGAGGAGGGAGGAGACGCTGTGGTTGCTGGAGGGCGTGAACCTCACGCTGAAGGCCTTCACCTCTCCGGGCAGCAGGAGGAGGTTGTACACGAAAGGTCTGGTGGATCCCTCTACGAAGCCCGAGCTGCTCTTCATCACCGACGTCTGCCAAAACAAACACAGACGCCCGTTAGCGCCCGTTAGCTCCTACGTGCTGCGGACGATTCTCTGGAAGTCCAGCGTCACTCACGTGATTCCTGTGGACCTGGAACTCTAAGGTGCTCGTGTCGATGTTGATGTTGGACAGATTTCCTAACGGCAGCCTGGACAGAGAAAACCAGAGAAGACCACAGAGAGAGGAAGATGAGGGGATGAACATCTACACATCTACATGTGTAACATCTTCTATCTTTACTCTCACAAGAGCAGCCCAACTGTTTGACGACATGTTGTGATGTTGTCTTAATCAGTTGCATGTTTTAATGCAAAATGAGTTTAATGTAGAACATCAGAGCTGAAGATTTGATTATTGTAGTTTCATGTAGTCTTGATACATTAACATTATAAATGAATGGAGTAACGGACTGTAGCTGATCCGTGATCCTCCTCACAGTTCAGTTCTCATGTGAACCTCCATGATTAATCAGTTTAAACGTTAACCATCAGAGTATAAATAAAGTTTTATCGTTAACCATCAGAGTGTAAATAAAGTTTATCGTTAACCATCAGAGTGTAAATAAAGTTTATCGTTAACCATCAGAGTGTAAATAAAGTTTTATCGTTAACCATCAGAGTGTAAATAAAGTTTATCGTTAACCATCAGAGTGTAAATAAAGTTTTATCGTTAACCATCAGAGTGTAAATAAAGTTTATCGTTAACCATCAGAGTGTAAATAAAGTTTATCGTTAACCATCAGAGTGTAAATAAAGTTTATCGTTAACCATCAGAGTGTAAATAAAGTTTATTGTTAACCATCAGAGTGTAAATAAAGTTTTATCGTTAACCATCAGAGTGTAAATAAAGTTTATCGTTAACCATCAGAGTGTAAATAAAGTTTATCGTTAACCATCAGAGTGTAAATAAAGTTTATCGTTAACCATCACAGTGTAAATAAAGTTTATTGTTAACCATCAGAGTGTAAATAAATTTTTATCGTTAACCATCAGAGTGTAAATAAAGTTTATCGTTAACCATCAGAGTGTAAATAAAGTTTATCGTTAACCATCAGAGTGTAAATAAAGTTTATCGTTAACCATCACAGTGTAAATAAAGTTTATCGTTAACCATCAGAGTGTAAATAAAGTTTAACGTTAACCATCAGAGTGTAAATAAAGTTTATCGTTAACCATCAGAGTGTAAATAAAGTTTATCGTTAACCATCAGAGTATTAATAAAGTTTATTGTTAACCATCAGAGTGTAAATAAAGTTTATCGTTAACCATCACAGTGTAAATAAAGTTTTATCGTTAACCATCAGAGTGTAAATAAAGTTTATCGTTAACCATCAGAGTGTAAATAAAGTTTATCGTTAACCATCAGAGTGTAAATAAAGTTTATCGTTAACCATCAGAGTATTAATAAAGTTTATTGTTAACCATCAGAGTGTAAATAAAGTTTCACTGACTCAGTAGAACTTGTTTCTAGTCTCTGATCTCTGATCATGTTTCATTGTAAACAACCAATCAGAGGAGAGCTAGTAACGTTAGCAGCACCGCTAACGGCTAACCAACGAGGTTCATTCAGTGACATCATGATGCCTTCAGGCTCTGCTCAGTGAACATGAGTACTGGCTGAAGCTACATCATAACGTCATCAAACGTAACTGTGAAACATGCTGAGTGTCACGTTGAACACTACAGAGGCTGGTGGGAATATAACGTGTGTGGAGATGTTCCCACCTGTCCGCCAGCTTCCCAGAGAACACCGAGGGGTTGGGTAACAGGGCCAAAGGGAGGACCTGGACGTAGACCAGGACGTCGGCGGGGTTCTGCAGGATCACCTCCTCTTCCTGCAGAGACACAGACAGACGTCAGTAAAGACATTCCCTGCATTGTGTGGCAGCAGCAGAGGTCTGGAGGGTTCTACTCACGGAGGAGCCGTTGGTGTTGGTCAGAGGAAACAGGATCCTCTGGGAGGAGTTGACCAGTGAGGGCCAGCTCAGGTGAGCCGTGATTTTAGCTTGAACGTTCTTCTGGAGGTCCGTGTTGACCTCGAAGACGGCTTCGATGCTTCAGTGAGAACAGAAGAAAACATCTTGTGACAACGGGAACTCATTTACCAAGAAGAAATGTGAGAACCGGAGATAACCGGAGCCCAAAGATCTCTGGAGCCAAGCTCCTGGTGGACTGACTTGTGGCCCGATCGCTCCTTGAGCTCCTTCCACCTCCGGAGGAGCTTCTGGTGGAGGTCGACGTCGGCGTCCCAGATGTCCTCCTGTAAGGCCAGACCGTGAGGTTTGGACTCGGCTGTGAAGAGGACGAGAGTTTTGTTTTATTTGGACTCTCGGGAGGTGGACGAGATGTATACGAAGGTGCACCAGGGCCATTGTAGGGAAAAACCTTCAGAAATAAATTACATTAAATCGGAATTTACGACATTAAAGTCGGAAATTAACAAGAAAAACCCTCAAATATTCTCTGAGATTAAAGTCATACATTTGCAAAAAGGACGAGCTCCGAGTGATGAGACAGTTATATAACATGAATAAATAATAATAAAGTGTGATCTTTGCACTGTGCGACGGTGTGATGTGGCTCCTTATAGATATACTGTATAGATCTATATACTGTATATCTATATACTGTATAGATCTATATACTGTATAGATCTATATACTGTATATCTATATACTGTATATCTATATACTGTATATCTATATACTGCATATCTATATACTGTATATATCTATATACTGTATAGATCTATAGACTGTATAGATCTATAGACTGTATAGATCTATAGACTGTATAGATCTATATACTGTATAGATCTATATACTGTATATCTATATACTGTATATATCTATATACTGTATATCTATATACTGTATATCTATATACTGTATAGATCTATATACTGTATATCTATATACTGTATAGATCTATATACTGTATATCTATATACTGTATAGATCTATATACTGTATAGATCTATAGACTGTATAGATCTATATACTGTATAGATCTATATACTGTATAGATCTATAGACTGTATATCTATATACTGTATAGATCTATATACTGTATAGATCTATATACTGTATATCTATATACTGTATAGATCTATAGACTGTATAGATCTATATACTGTATAGATCTATAGACTGTATAGATCTATATACTGTATATCTATATACTGTATATCTATATACTGTATATATCTATATACTGTATATCTATATACTGTATATCTATATACTGTATATCTATATACTGTATATCTATATACTGTATAGATCTATATACTGTATATCTATATTTATTTAGGACTTTCTCAAATGTATGACGTTACAATCTTAGAGAATATCAAAGTTTTCTTCATGTGAATTAAAAACAGTTCTTAAAGTGTATTATTATAACCCCGTCGCCTTCATATTTACTATTATGGGATGTTCCCACAATGACCCTCGTACGCCGCCGTAGATGTAAATGTCACTCAAACAACTTACACTTAAGCACAAAGGGCAGCCCCACATAACAGTGATCACCACACTGCAAGCTGGCGTCAAAATAAATATTTGCCACCTGAAACAGATGAAGGAGAGAAAGAGAAGAATCAGTGTGTGTGTGTGTGTGTGTGTGTGTGTGTGTGTGTGTGTGTGTGTGTGTGTGTGTGTGAGGACGCTGAAGGCTCGTGCGCTCACTGAGGCTCTACCTTGGATTTGCGTCGAGGCTCCAGCTCGTCTCTGTTGCTGCGGAGCCGCTTGTAGTAGAAGCGAATGTCTTCAGTCAGAGAGCGGATCTGCTGCAGACGCACCTTCTGAGTGAAGGAGCTCTGGATGCTGAAGCTCTGGTGGACGACTTTACCCTGAGGGTCAAAGGTCACTGATGAAGACGTGTTCTTAAAGGAATATCAGCTTCACACATGCTGGTGCTACTCACTGGGAATGAAGACGGCAGAACGATGTGCTTGGGAGAGCTGTTCAACGTTCCCACGGCGATGAGCGCTCTCACCGGGAGGGTTAATATCTGAGGAGACAGAGCGTCACCGTGAGGCCGAAGGCTCCGCCTCTTAAAAACACACCGCGGGCCGACTCCACCTACCTCGTAGTCTGTGGTGATGTGCACGGCTCCGTCGTACGTTCCCTCCAGCGCTTTGGCCACGAGAGTCACTCTGAAGGCCGCGTAGTAGCCCGACGCCAAGATGACCTTTGAGACAAACACACGGAGCACTCGTCTGCTTTAATGCAAAACCACCAGCAGGCTGAAGAATATCAGAGATAACAAGGTGTCAACTGCTGCTGATGTTCATTTAGTACATGATGGTCCATTCACAGTCAAACAGACCATAAAGCAGGGGAGGCTTTAGGGGCGGGGCTACAGTGATTGACAGGCGGTCTGTGTCTTTCACTGCGTGTTGAACCGTCAAACTAAAGGGCGACTACGTCCACTTCTCATAGACAGGCTGTGGTAATGACAGATATATATATTAATAATAATAATAATATTAATAGCACAGCCTTAAAGCTTCACAGCAGGAGTTGATGGTGTTGTGATTAAATAATCTCGTTCTTGTTCAAAGTCAAACCTGTGAATCTAACGAGATGGTATTCAGATCAACAGCCTGGAGAAGAACGAGCTTCTGTTTGAGAATTCAACACTGTGTCAGTGTGAGAAGAGAAGTACGAGAAACAGGAAGAGTGTGTGTGTGTGTGTGTGGTCGTAGTACTTGTACTAATGAGGTTTGTGGTTTCTCTAAGTGATCAGGACTCGGTGGAGGTCTTACGGTCTTCTGCGGGGAGGTCGAGGTGTTCTGCAGCTCTCGTAGGCGACTCAGCGCCGCGGTGGAGTTTCCTTTCTCCGTCCTCAGCAGCTCCATCGACAAACTGTCTCCCGTCACCAGCCAGGACTTGATCTCCAGCTGGAGGACACAAAGCCGTGAGATGAAGAACGCAGCGATGAACAACGAGAGCACGTCGGCACGAAGGCCAGAGACACGAGTCAGCACATTTAAAAGACCATGAAGAACGAAACGCACGAGAGCAGAGGTCTTCAACAGGGGGTCGTGACCCCGAGGGGGTCCACGGAGGTGCTGCAGGGGGTCCACAACATGTGTCCGTTACTGTAACAGTTCAGTGTTGTGTGAAGGTAACAGGTGTGTGTGTGTGTGTGTGTGTGTGTGTGGGGCAGTGGCAGTCTGTTTGAAGAGCTCGTATGATTATCGATGAACAGACGATGTTGATGTTGGCATCAGCTGAAGGTGTTTCTAGAGGTCAGTGACACGGCCCCCCCCCCCCCTCACTGCACCTCCACATGTTCAACAACATGAACACATGAACCTGTGTTTGAACAGCTTAGTGCTGAACGCACAATAAAGAGCTGTGTGTATACACGGCACCAGGCCCAGTTTAATATAAAACACCATCTTATACAACATATAGGCCTGAGAAGCCCCCTGCTGTAGTGTTCAATGGATGAGAAACAGGAAGCGGTTTGATGTGCACGGTCGTGGTCTCACCTCTATAGGATTACTGTTGACCACCACGAACGTGATGCTGCTGGTGTCTGTTGCACTGCGAACCCCGAAGTCCAGGAGGTTCTCCTTCAGACTGGGAGGCAGGACCAGAGGCTGAGACAGGAGGCAGAGGATCAATACTGTGTGGTAGTAGCAGCTTTACTGCTTCCTCCACCCTCTTTGTTCAGTAAGTGAGTCATCTACCTATGAAGAGTATTTTTATATACATACATACACATCTATAGATCTATCTCTGACCTCTAAGAAGCCGGTGTAGGCTCGGACCGGCAGGTGGAACTTGGATGCGTTGGTGATGAGCAGGATGTTGCCGTCGATGTGGATGGAGGGTCGGACCGGCCTGAAGAGGAGCGAGAAGATGTAGCGCGACTCATGAGGAGGGATGAGGATGGGAGCGCTGAGGTTCTGCACCTAAAAACAGAGAAGAAGAGACGTCACACCTCTCTCTCTCTCTCTCTCTCTCTCTCTCTCTCTCTCTCTCTCTCTCTCTCTCTCTCTCTCTCTCTCTCTCTCTCTCTCTCTCTCTCTCTCTCTCTCTCTCTCTCTCTCTCTCTCTCTCTCTCTCTCTCTCTCTCTCTCTCTCTCTCTCTCTCTCTCTCTCTCTCTCTCTCTCTCTCTCTCTCTCTCTCTCACATTGAACATGGTTTTGGCCTCCTCTGGTAGAGACACGTTGTGTATCCGGATGGCGAAGCTGAAGGCGTTAGTGAGGAAGATGGGTCTGTCCACGGGGTCCACAGGACTGTCCCTGATGTGGAACAGCGTGGCCGTGTGGTCAAAGCCCAGGTATCTGCCAGAGGACAGGGACACGTTTAGAGACCTGAACCTTTCCTCACGCATGAAGCCACCGGCTGTCTCAACAACTCACCCGTCTAGAACCTCGGCCTGGTAAGGGATTTCAAGCTTGGAGTAACTCTTTTCTTTCGCTTTCACCGTTATCTTACCAGAGAACTGATACGGTCTCCTCGCCTTTGAGGCTGCAACGACAAAAACACGAACACAGATCAAAAACAACAGATAAGCAAACTGCAAAGAAGGAGACGTGGCCTCAGAGAGGAAGTTGTGCAACGTTCTAAAACACAACACTGCAGTTTAAGAACACGATGGAAACGTGTTGAACAATGTCCACAAACAGTCACTCTGTGCTACATGTGATGATTCATGAATATGTTACTGTGAGGAGAATAAACCCGACACATTGAAATGGAATAGTTCTTAAAGAGGAAGTTGAACTTCTCATGCAGAAGACTCTTTGAGTCTTTAGAGGAAACTGAGGTCAAGCCGTTCAGAGTTTCCTGGTTAAGAGCCGAGCTTCAGAGGAAACGATTTAAATAAACTAACCGTCAAACTGATCGGTCTGAAGAGAACTTCTTCACAATCTACTCACTTCATCAACACACATGAAACGCCTCAAACCAGCAAAAAGACTTTTGTTGAATTGAGGAAGTTTTATGGAGTTTTGTTGTTTCTGTGCAGCTTTTCTGATGTAATAGTTTTAAATGAGCATCAAAATAGAATTCATCTTGAAGATGATGTTCTGAATCTCATCTCAGAGTCGGGATGCGGTCGCTTCATGAATGGGGTGGACAAAATAATAGAAACACCTCAAGAATTCAAAGATAATCACCAGGGCAACGCTAAAACCTTCATCGCGTCAAATATGAAAAATAAAACACAACTTACCATCAAAACTAATACTTGCTACTTTGGTGTATCGGCTCTCTCCGGCTTTCAGCGTGACGGCTTTAAAGTCTACGGTGACGGCTTCGTTTGACGGAGTCGTCCGTACACTCTGAGGAGCAGAAGAACAGTGAAGAACGAAGGTTATTAACACCCAGAGACACGCTCACAGGGTTCTAAAGAGGATGAAGGTTATTAACACCCAGAGACACGCTCACAGGGTTCTAAAGAGGATGAAGGTTATTAACACCCAGAGACACGCTCACAGGGTTCTAAAGAGGATGAAGGTTATTAACACCCAGAGACACGCTCACAGGGTTCTAAAGAGAGGATGAAGGTTATTAACACCAAGAGACATGCTCACAGGGTTCTAAAGAGGATGAAGGTTATTAACACCCAGAGACACGCTCACAGGGTTCTAAAGAGAATGAAGGTTATTAACACCAAGAGACATGCTCACAGGGTTCTAAAGAGAATGAAGGTTATTAACACCCAGAGACACGCTCACAGGGTTCTAAAGAGGATGAAGGTTATTAACACCCAGAGACACGCTCACAGGGTTCTAAAGAGGATGAAGGTTAACACCCAGAGACACGCTCACAGGGTTCTAAAGAGGACGAAGGTTATTAACACCCAGAGACACGCTCACAGGGTTCTAAAGAGGATGAAGGTTATTAACACCCAGAGACACGCTCACAGGGTTCTAAAGAGGATGAAGGTTATTAACACCAAGAGACATGCTCACAGGGTTCTAAAGAGGATGAAGGTTATTAACACCAAGAGACACGCTCACAGGGTTCTAAAGAGAATGAAGGTTATTAACACCCAGAGACATGCTCACAGGGTTCTAAAGAGAATGAAGGTTATTAACACCCAGAGACATGCTCACAGGGTTCTAAAGAGAATGAAGGTTATTAACACCCAGAGACACACTCACAGGGTTCTAAAGAGAATGAAGGTTATTAACACCCAGAGACACACTCACAGGGTTCTAAAGAGGATGAAGGTTATTAACACCCAGAGACACGCTCACAGGGTTCTAAAGAGAATGAAGGTTATTAACACCCAGAGACATGCTCACAGGGTTCTAAAGAGAATGAAGGTTATTAACACCCAGAGACATGCTCACAGGGTTCTAAAGAGAATGAAGGTTATTAACACCCAGAGACACACTCACAGGGTTCTAAAGAGAATGAAGGTTATTAACACCCAGAGACACACTCACAGGGTTCTAAAGAGAGGATGAAGGTTAACACCAAGAGACACGCTCACAGGGTTCTAAAGAGAGGATGAAGGTTAACACCAAGAGACACGCTCACAGGGTTCTAAAGAAGATGAAGGTTAACACCAAGAGACACGCTCACAGGGTTCTAAAGAAGATGAAGGTTAACACCAAGAGACACGCTCACAGGGTTCTAAAGAGAGGATGAAGGTTAACACCCAGAGACACGCTCACAGGGTTCTAAAGAGAGGATGAAGGTTAACACCCAGAGACACGCTCACAGGGTTCTAAAGAGAGGATGAAGGTTAACACCCAGAGACACGCTCACAGGGTTCTAAAGAGGATGAAGGTTAACACCCAGAGACACGCTCACAGGGTTCTAAAGAGAGGATCTCACAGCGGAACCATCGGTTTCAACTTGGGTTCATAACGTTCTACAACTGCAGCGCGTTCTTCTCTGTTTGGAACCCTGTATATGCCGAAATCATACTGAAAGGTTTTGCAACTGTGGGATCTACAATATTGAATATTATTTAATTGTTATCACAGGAATCATTTGGAGGATGATGATCTACGACTGTGCGGTTTTCTTTGTTTGTCGTTGAACCTTCATCACTAAAATGCTTGAAAGACAGAAAGGCTGCGGAGGAGACCTACCGTTATAGGAACGTCTTTGGTTCCAGAGTTTAAAAGGTGTAGATTCAGCAGTTTGGGACGATCTGAGAGACAAAAAGGAGCAGAGCAGTGAGCAGCGAGAGAGACAGAAAACCTTCAGATGAATCTTCTTACGTAGGGTTTCATACCTTGTGACCGCAGAGTACCAAAGTCCAGCATCTCTGTGGACGAGTAGATACCCGGAGCTGCAACACACGAGTCAGAGACGGTTGAGCTGAGAGCTGACGGGACCACACAGAGTGTGACAGTAATAGAAACCCACCTGATGTGACCTCCACCTCCACGGGGAGGATGATGAACTGGTCTTCGTTGGGGGCGTTGGTTTTGATCCTGATGAACGCCGTGTGGTTGTCGACGTCTCTGGACGAGAAGCTGGCTCTCATCACCCCCTTCGTCTCGAACGGAGGAATCTCCTGCAGGGACGAGGTCGACCACGTCTATATATTAAAGGCTAATATTCCTCCGTTATTACCGGTACGTGACGATACTTTGATGATTTCGGTCGTGTCTGAACATTTAGGTCTCCAGAATCAGTGATTAGTGAGAGACAATAAGCACAGAGCAAGAATCTAAGAGGAACAAACAATAAAATATGCGAAACAAACAAATGCAGAGTGTTAAACGAGGTTATGAAAGAGTATAGCGTCTATTATTCTGAAAGGATCATTTTCTGATGAATTGATATTATTCTGGTTTTAGCTCCTTCACGAGTCTCAATAGTTTATTCTTTACTTCTGTTTCCTGTTTACGCCGTCACAGGCTTTTCTCATTCATTGTTGTAAAAAAACTAAAAAACAAAGGTTCTTTAGATGAATTGAGGACGTGTCAAAATTAAAAAATAAGACTCGACACAAACATTGAGACGTGAAACTGACCCATAATTTTCCAGTTCCTCCTTGTTGACCTGTAGGAAGCTCTAGATGAAGATCTCCACCGCTGGAGTACATCTCAACCACCTGGAGCCAGAACATGAACACATTACATCACATCTATCACATCACATCTATCACATCACATCTATCACATCACATCTATCACATCACATCTATCACATCACATCTATCACATCTATCACATCACATCTATCACATCACATCTACCACATCACATCACATCTACCACATCACATCACATCTATCACATCTATCACATCACATCTATCACATCACATCTATCACATCACATCTATCACATACATCACATCTATCACATCTATCACATCACATCTATCACATCACATCTACCACATCACATCACATCTACCACATCACATCACATCTATCACATCACATCTATCACATCTACCACATCACATCACATCTACCACATCACATCACATCTATCACATCACATCTATCACATCACATCACATCTACCACATCACATCTATCACATCTACCACATCACATCACATCTATCACATCACATCTATCACATCCATCACATCCATCACATCTATCACATCTATCACATCACATCTATCACATCACATCTATCACATCACATCTATCACATCACATCTATCACATCTACCACATCACATCACATCTACCACATCACATCACATCTATCACATCACATCTATCACATCCATCACATCCATCACATCCATCACATCTATCACATCACATCTATCACATCTATCACATCACATCTATCACATCACATCTATCACATCTATCACATCCATCACATCTATCACATCTATCACATCTACCACATCACATCTATCACATCACATCTATCACATCTATCACATCACATCACATCACATCTATCACATCTATCACATCACATCACATACATCACATCTACCAGCTGCTCCATTCTCTTCAGTGGGGGTGTTATCGATTCCCACTGGGTATTTTTGGTAAGTCCCGCCCCTTTGCAGCATACAAGCGCTCAGATTGGTCAGACTATGAGTCAGTAAGTCAGTCATGTAGACAGACAGACAGACAGAGTACTGTACCTGCAGCGGTTCACTGAAGGGGTTGTGGATGTTTATGAGAGGAGAGAAGCTGCTGTTGACGGGGACTCGGGCCCCGATGAAGGGCCTCAGTCTGAAGGGGTTTGGGATGCCGACCCCAAAAACCTCCAGAACAGAGACCAGGAGAGAAAGATCAGTCACGTTTTCTATTAAAAACCATCACAAGTGTACGTACTGTCTTTGGTCCATACCTGGTATGTAAACACTCCGTGATGAGACGTGTTAATAAATAAAGTGTTTTCTACGTTCCCAACTACTCGAGCCAGAAACACGACATCGAAAGATGTGTTTCCTCCTGGTGGAATTATCTGTTGAGAGAACACAATATATGAATATATATAAATATATAGATCTTAACACATCACAGTTTCACTCTAAATCCTCAGTTAGTTTCAATAAAAACACTAAATATGTCTCGACTGAGACGACGACGAGTCACCGAACACCAGCTGAGACGATCTCAACGTCAAATGTTGACAAAGAAACAACTTAAATGTATTATTAAAAATAATACAAACAACCTAAAATCTCTCTTTAAGAGACCACACAACATTGTTTTTATTAAAATACAGCATCAAGAGGAACTTAAGGAACAGTTCAACCTCAGAAGGACTTATTATTCTGCAGTTAATACTTTATATAGTTTACGTGTTGTTTAAGGGAGCTTCTGTTTACTTCATCTTGACTCTTCTCTGGTTTTGACTCTTTGTTCACTAGAGGAGAGTAACTGATAAACATGAAGCACATTTTGGGGTGAAGTTTTCCTTTAATTTAAAGTCAACAATGACGACAACAAGGTGACACACTGGCTTAGATTTAAAGTCTAGAGTTGAGACTAAAAGGACCTTCAGTGAAATACGTTTGTAGAACGTGTGAACGTCTCGTTGACTCAAACATTGTGACCGGAACAGAACAGAATGTTCAGAATGTCTCGTAAACACCGACGGGAGGAATTCAGAAACCATTTCTAACGTCCACCGCTCAGCAGATACTAAACTCTGTAACCGGTTTATTACTGACTGATTCAGAGTGTTCGTCAGACAGGAAACTCTACATACTGTCACAGACATTCTCTCTGGAGGTAATCTACTTCCTCTGCATGGTTCTACTGAAACATATAGAAACGATGTCTGAACTTGGTTTGTATCGTCTAATTGAATAAAGTTTCATTGATGGAGATGATGCATAATCTTGTATTTGCATCTTTGCTCCAGAGAGCTCTGTGTTTGACTTCTGATCGACGTTCTAGGACTAAATGAAACTAAAAGTACAGCTTGTTCATTTTAAATCTAAATAATATGCAGAAGAGTTTAGTTAGTTATACTTCAGAGTATTAGTACACAGCTGATGAACATGGTGAGTTGATGGGATCATGTGACCACAGCAAAGATCTCTGGGATTGTTCTCTTTAACGGGAAGATTTAATAAACACATGTTTACTAAAAGAAAGCACGAGGATAATCATTTTCTTATCAGGTCTTTATGATTCTACAAGAAGAGTTTGAGACGTTCTTAAAGCTTCCAATAACTCAGAGAAGTCTGGTGTCTTTATGTGATCAGATAAAACATTTGAACTGAAGATGTCAGCAACAGAACAGAGGCCTCACGCTGCTTCCTGTAAACTCTCTGCAGACTGAAACACTGAAACACCTCCAGCACACGACGTTAGAAACAACAATCCTCTGGCTGTCAGAACTTATATAATAACGACACTAAAACTAGGAAATGCAGCAGCGCTGCTTGAAGCGACCGAACCCGTCTGTCCTGAAGGGGAAGTCTTCATGTGCAGGAAAGAAAACCGGATTAATTTGCTTCATTTGAGAAACAACAAAAGAAAAATGAGTAAAGAAACGAGTTGCCCTGATGAACGCTCAGACTCTGTTACCGTGACTTTTAAAGATATATTACGGGGCTATTCTGCATTAAAATGTCTTTATATATGTTTATATCTGTTGTTACATCATCACTAATGGATGAGCACGAGCTGCAGAAGAAGGAGGAGGTTGTTTGAGGAGAAAGAGAGAAATGTAAAGTAAAATGCAAGTTTGATGTAAAGTTTGATGTCATCAAACCCTCTGACTCGAGGTAATGGAGCGTTCCGTTGTTTTAAACTGATTGTTTTTAAATCCAGTGAAACAGAAGTCACAGCGTCTTTAAACGTCTGCACTGAGACTTCTTCCTCGAAGGAAACAGAAGTATGTGAGCGGTGTACAGAGAGAGTGGGCGGGGCTACAGAGGACCTCCTCCATCACTAGAAGATGCGGAGAGAAGGATGGACGTCATGTGTTGGAGGATACTAGCTCACATGAGGACACTTACAGAGACTCTGAAGGTCTTGTTTGATGTGTGTCACATTAACAAGTTCATATCTTTTACACAACGTAACTAAGAAGTACGACGTTGGTTGTTGAGAAGTAATTTGTTCCTAAAAATATTCTTTTCCATATTTCTACATTCAGAATTGTTTAGGAAAAATATATTCTGTGTATTAAAAAAAGAAAGAAACGTGTTCTAAGAGCTGCTTTGAAACAGAAGCTTCCTCTCGGACGTCTTTGAGTCGACTCTTCCACAGTTTGGGAGAATAACTGAAACAAATCTCAACCTTTAATTTTCTTTTGAGGAACCAGGAACCAGCAGTAGAGGATCTGAGTGTTAGAGCAACATATTCTGTTAGAGCTCTTTAAACGAGCAAGAGGACTCTAAAGCTCCGGTTATACTCGAGTGTCTGAGCATGAACGAAGGAGTTTATACTCTGTGAAACTCCAGAGGACCAACAAACAAAATGAAGTGTGAAGAATCAAGAGGACAACGAGAGGAACTCAGAGATCTGCTCATAGACTGAAGATGTAACCGACTAAACTCCACTATAGAGATTATAAGGATCTCATATTCATGAACTACTTTATTACCTTTATACAAACCCTGTAAAGAAACAAGTCAAGTATTAAATGTGTCATAAAGAAACCATCTGATTGAGCTGATATATATTTAGACTTCCTGTTTCTAAAACATCTAGAAATGAAATGTTCTTCCTCAGTCATGTAAACAGCGTCTTCATCAGAGAGTCATTGAGGCGCTCATGTGATCGTTCAGTTACATAACGTCAGAGGAACACGACCACATGGCGCTGCCCTGAGTCCAGCTGAGTTCTGGAGAAGCTTCTCTCAATAGATTTATTTTGAGGAAGAAACCTGCATCAGGTACATATCATGTATGACTTTATCCATAATGATGGTTCATTAACGTCTACGACCTTTTATCTGTAAGATTTGAGGGACATGAAGCATTTGAATATTGCGTCGTAATAATCGATGGTTGTGTTTCCTACTGAAGCTGAATAGAGAGTTGATTGTGTGGTCACATGTTTGCTGTGTGTGTGCTGGTTCATGAAGAGTCTGAAGCAACGACTAAAGGAAGCAGATGCACCCGAGACAGAATCCTCATTAATCTCCTGTTTAGAATAAGAAAGTCATCACACTGATCTCACTTATAGAATAATCCTTCAGATAGAACAAGATGAACACGAACAAAGACGAGTACTCACCCTATTCTGGAAAAAGGAGGCGTGAAAATGTGCCGTTGTTGCTGATATTGATATCAAACTAATTTCTTCTGTGCTAGGGTTATGTAAATAAACTTTCTCCATTTTGGGCATTCCAACGGGTCTGTGGAGGAAGAGGAGGAGCTTCTGTGAGACAACGACAACAACAACAACAACAACAACATATCTACAGAAAATAAAGAGTGAACGTAGGGGAACACGTGGAATAACAGCATAAATTAGATGTAAAAAGAAAGACGTCTCTTTAGCTGCTTGTCTTCTTCCTGAAACACTAAAAAACGTTAAAACATGAAGTCTGAAGCAGTGAAATGACTCGTTATTTAAACAGAGTCTGAAGCAGTGAAATGACTCGTTATTTAAACAGAGTCTGAAGCAGTTTAATGACTCGTTATTTAAACAGAGTCTGAAGCAGTTTAATGACTCGTTATTTAAACAGAGTCTGAAGCAGTTTAATGACTCGTTATTTAAACAGAGTCTGAAGGAGTTTAATGACTCGTTATTTAAACAGTCTGAAGCAGTTTAATGACTCGTTATTTAAACAGTCTGAAGGAGTTTAATGACTCGTTATTTAAACAGTCTGAAGCAGTTTAATGACTCGTTATTTAAACAGTCTGAAGGAGTTTAATGACTCGTTATTTAAACAGTCTGAAGCAGTTTAATGACTCGTTATTTAAACAGAGTCTGAAGCAGTTTAATGACTCGTTATTTAAACAGAGTCTGAAGCAGTTTAATGACTCGTTATTTAAACAGTCTGAAGCAGTTTAATGACTCGTTATTTAAACAGTCTGAAGGAGTTTAATGACTCGTTATTTAAACAGAGTCTGAAGCAGTTTAATGACTCGTTATTTAAACAGAGTCTGAAGCAGTTTAATGACTCGTTATTTAAACAGAGTCTGAAGCAGTTTAATGACTCGTTATTTAAACAGAGTCTGAAGCAGTTTAAAGACTCGTTATTTAAACAGTCTGAAGCAGTTTAATGACTCGTTATTTAAACAGTCTGAAGGAGTTTAATGACTCGTTATTTAAACAGTCTGAAGCAGTTTAATGACTCGTTATTTAAACAGAGTCTGAAGCAGTTTAATGACTCGTTATTTAAACAGAGTCTGAAGCAGTTTAATGACTCGTTATTTAAACAGTCTGAAGGAGTTTAATGACTCGTTATTTAAACAGTCTTAAGGAGTTTAATGACTCGTTATTTAAACAGAGTCTGAAGCAGTTTAATGACTCGTTATTTAAACAGAGTCTGAAGCAGTTTAATGACTCGTTATTTAAACAGTCTGAAGCAGTTTAATGACTCGTTATTTAAACAGTCTTTTGTTAGTGCTCAGTCTATCATCTGGATATTCTGCGTTCTGAGCTCAGACTAAAACACTTTAAATACAGAATCCTTCAGTTTAACGTTTAACCACTTTAGCAGTTTAGATAACAGATGCTTGAGTGTCCTGCGGTTTCTACAGACATGTGAACTAACCACAGAACAAACACTGGAGATGTTTGGTGTCATTCTGTTGGTCTGTAGAGGAAACACTAACATGTGAACAGAAAACATTAACGTCACATGAAAACACAAAAGGTGTAAAATGATTTGGATGTAACCAGAAGATGAATGACACATAAAAAGAAATAATAAAGATGTGTTACACACATCAGCTCCCTGGTGATTAATGACGCATTCGTGTATGAAGAAGCACACGTTACGACCGTCCTATCGACACGCTGCGCTCTCCTGATCGTCCAGAGAGCTCCTCCCTTCAGGCAGCTGGAGGTTCATTTCAATGTGGTATGAAAATAAACTCCTAACGACTTCGCTGGTCATAAATGCAAAAATAATGCAAAGACGAAGTAACTTTGGTTTGAGAATAAAAGCCACTGAATGATCACTGATGGAGCCATTTGAATAAATCACGTCACCCTCTGAAGGGAAACGCAGGTTTCTTTAAACAATCGCCAAAACTTCACCGTTCATCACAACCAGACGCTGTAAAATGAGCAGTATCGTCAGATTTCCATCTTTCCGACGGTCCATGAACACATCATGTGTGAACAACGCTTCCATCAGAAAAAGAATCCAAAAAGAAGCTTAAAATCATAATTCACCAAAAACATTATATTCCACATGTTCTCATGATAAATCTCTCCTCATATGAAGTGTTTACTTTAACCAGATTGTGTAAAAACTAGTGCTGGGCAAGTTAACGCGTTAACGCATTAATTAAGTAACGCCGACAATTATTTTATCGCGTGCTAACGCAGTTCTTTTTTTATTATTAAGCGGACATTTTTAACACAAGAAGCAGCGAGCGGTGAACAGCTGTTTGTGTGGCGTCTCTTCCCGTTTCCTTCCCCTACGTTCCGCTGGGTCCTAAGTCCCTCCATGTACAGCTTCTTATCACCCTCTATGTACTAACGTACATTTATAACAAACACCACACATGTTACGCTAATCAGCGTAGCATAGTGTCTGACCAACATACCAACAAAAAATTTAAATAAAATGAATCATTTAAATTTAAAATTTTAATACAAATATTTTTTTTTGAGTTTTTAAAGTGTTTAGTTTGTAATATGTATAATAATCATATCATTTAGTTATCACTACTGAGAGTTTAACAAACATTAAAACATGACTTAGATAGGTTTCAGGTTTCAAGATGTAGATTTAAATTCATCTCTGACACACATGAAGATAAAGTTGTGAACACCGGCTGAATATCTATGATCAGAATCATTATAACTGTGTTATAACTGCTGCTGTGTGAAGAGAATCCTGCTGTTAACAAGAACCTGATGAGTTTAAAGCAGTGATTCTCAACTGGAGTTTTCAGTGGGTCGCGGGCCTGAAAAAACAAAAAGAGAGGAGAGAGGAGAGAGGAGAGAGGAGAGAGGAGAGGAGAGAGGAGAGAGGAGAGGAGAGGAGAGGAGAGAGGAGAGGAGGCTGAAACATGTGAATAGTTTCATATTTATAACACGTAGAGACTTGTGAGTCTGGACTACGAGCACTCGGTCCAGATCTTTACGTCGTTCACAGATTTACCTTCATTCACTCAGAACGTTCAGGGGTCAAAGCTGAAGTCTGTGTCGAGTTCACACAACATTCAAACTAAGCGTCTCAGACCGGAGGACGGGTAGAAAAAAAGACAATTAGTTAAGAAAAGAATAATTCTCTTTCCACAGACTCTGACTTCACCTTTAACCTTTAAGACCACCAAACGACCCCGATGCCTGTAACCATAGCAACGCACCGACGGCCTGCGAGTGTGTACTGAGGGAAAAGAGCGTCCACCGAACAGGAAGTCAACAAAAAACAGCGAGAAAGAAACTCCAAGTTGTGTATTTTACGTCGTCATATCTTGTGTATATTCATCTTATGTTCTCTGTGATATTGTGAAATGTTAATATTATAAAGGTGGAGGCTTCCTGCTCTGAGACATCATTCATCTGTTAGCTTTGTTTATTTTTATTGTTTCAATTGTGCAAAATAAACTAAATAAAACTAAACTTGTGTCCCACAATAAAAGCATGATATTCATAAAACACTTGTGCTGCGAGACACATTTTGGATAACGCACATCCGATAACAATAATAATAATAGTAAGTCTGATAATAACAATAAGCTCGGCTCCGCCCACAGCGCCCAGGTGAAGCTGCACCCACAGTCACAGGAATGTGGTCTAATAAGTGCTCTGCAGGTGAAGTCGGGTGAAGTTCTAAAGATTCCTCGGTGATGAGTCAAGTTGGCAGAATGAAGGGCGGTGACCTCACAACCCTAACGAAGGTGTAACGCCTCAGCTTCTGAAACGCTCTGTGACATTAACGTCTCTGCATACACACCAACAAGCTCAAACTGCAGAAGCAGCAAGTGTCTCAAACAGCAGCAACAAACACAGAAACAAACAATCAATCTGACACTCACTGTTCGTGGAAGTCCAACATCGGCGGTTCGAAGCGTATCGGGCGGCAGTTCCCTCGGTGCGGCGCCGCGCTGCGAGAGACAGGAAGAAGAAGAAGTGACAGCAGCAGCCAACACACACATGTATCCATGTTTGTGTGCACTTCAAACAAACCAGAGAAACATTAAGACGGCCACAGGGGCCCCTCTCTTAAAAAGCCTCTGCGGGTAGAATCCATGTATTAGAATGATAAACAACGAAGTGGAGGAGAACGCTGAAGTGCGTCTCTTGTCGTGGTCGGAGTGTCACAGAGGCAGCTGGTGCTGAAGAGCTCGGTCATAACTCACCGGACCTGTTTGACTACAGGAGGCTCCTCACAATAGACACGGAGAACTCTTTGTGTTCACTACGCGGTAACAGGAGACGCCATGTAAATCATCAGGGATGAGGGCGGGGCTTATTGTTTCATTGTGAAAACAATACCAGTTATTATATATACAAACACACTGGAACCAAGTACTTTCACTCTAGTACTTTACTGGAGTACTCGCTACCTCTCCACTACACCTCAGAGGTACATCTTGTACTTTTTACTGTACTACGCCTCAGAGGTACATCTTGTACTTTTTACTGTACTACGCCTCAGAGGTACATCTTGTACTTTACTGTACTACGCCTCACTCTATATCAGTGGCGGGCCGTGTATTCTATACCTGGGCCTTCACTGCTGTCCTGCAGCTGCGTTATTATTTGTTTCATGTCAAAATGAAGCTGAACTCCTGTAGATAGAGAGCGTCTCCTCTCTGCTCTGACTGCAGCGTGAGGCTTCTGTGAGGGCTTTGAGGAGCTCACGGCAGCTCCTGCTGCTCGTTCACACGCTGCAGAACTACGAGCTTTAACGTCTAAACACCACAAAAGTCTCCAACAACACCAGAACAAGTCGCTAGATTTGTCGCTAGTAGCTTCTGACAAAAAGAGTCGCCATGAGTGTTTGGGAAGTCGTCAGATTTAGCGAGAGAGTCACCAAGTTGGCAACACTGGCACCGGCTACATATGTCCCCAGAGCAACACTGGACGTAACAATGGTTCCTATCACATATTAAACCAAACAAATCCATCTTCATACAAATAATAATATATAAACAAGTTATATAAACCAGAGCTGCTGTTCACTATTTAAAGACAAAGTCCATCCTCCTTTCTTTGTTAATAGAGTTTAATCTCACGTTGTTCAGCACATCCGTGTGTTTTAGTTCCAGTAAGAAGTCAGTCGAGCCTCCTCAGTTGTGTTTCTTGAACACGTTTTAATGCGTTTGAGGCTGAACATGTCGCTCCACAGAGCAGCAGATGTTGGGATCGTCACCGCCCAACATGTCACGCTAGCCCACTGACCAATCACGTAGCTGTAGGCCAGCTAGCAGCTCTGACACGTCAAAGAATACGCCCACCACGTCAAACTAAAGATCTGATTGGTTGAACACTATGACGATCAACAACATCGTCCCCATTCACTTAACCTGCACATGGATTCACTGGTGAGTCTGCAGGCCTGGGGCCTCTCTTCTACCTAGAGACACAGAGGTGAACTCTGATTGGATCAAAGCTCTACTTCAAACAAGCTGCACTGAAGCAGAGCAGCTGAGGAGCACAGTAGCTGTGCAATGAGAACATAAGATGATGAGACACATATTTGTATAAATTATAATACATGTAGTGTATTTAAGAAACATTATTAAATTATAAAATAGCTCTAACTTTGTGATTCTGTTTAGGCCAGCAGAGAAGGCTTTGCAGGCCCTGACGGCCACCACTGGTCTATAGTCACTCTATTCACCAGAGATCTGTTCCACCTCTTCACCACCAGGCTATAGAGTACAGCAGCAGACTAAAGGGCCGTCTGAGGTCCACAGTGACCCACACACAGGACCCGACCTCCTCCTGGCTCATCTGCAGCCTCACTTCTCCCATTAATACAACTACTGACTACATTCTTGAGGGATTGAAGGACTCCAGACGGATCCCGGCTGTGAACCTTGTGTGAGGCCTTTTGCAGAGCTCATGTGTTGAATGTCAGGGTGTAACCGGAGGAGGAGGGCCGAGTCCTCTTTGGCCTCTGATCCGCATACATCCAGAGTCAGAATAAAGCTCAAATAAGAACAACATGCTTCTGAATCTACTGTGGAGGTTCTACTGTGTTCACACTGACTAACAGAGAGATCATAATAATTAACTCACAATCAGGAGAAAGGGGAAGTTGAACAACCCTCCCCCACTAGGAGGGAGTGGTCCTGCCATGTCTGTGGGAGATAACCCTTTATGGGTTAGAACATACTGTACCAACACACACACACACACACACACACACACACACACACACACACACACACACACACACACACACACACACACACACACACACACACACACACACACACACTTTGATCACAGTATTGATCTGAAGCTGAGGTCGCGACACAAACACCTGCTGTTTAAAACCGTGTGGACTCGCTGGAGCACTTCACCACCAAAACAACCATCTATTCACCACGTTTTACATTCAAAACTTTATTGTTCTCTCTCAGGCCTCCGCGGTGAACGACGGCTAAACTATGTGAAACAAATCATCCGTTTAGAAACTCTCACACGATAACGACTTCATTAATAAAGCACCTTTAAGAGTTCACAAAGAGGCAAAAGAACGACAGAAAGCTCAACGGTGAGGCCCAACAGACCGATGCCTGCAGCAGTAAACAGTGGTATATACAGACGGTCATTATGTGGTGAAGTATTCTTTTAAGGCTACATTTTAAATATTAAAAACCAGTATCACATGACCATTCACATACACAGAGAGCTCAAATAACAGCTCCTCGCTTATAAAATGACTTAAACTGCACAACAGCTAACGGCAAAGACATAAAGGTTAGCAATAGGGCTGCAACTAACGATTATTTTAATAATCGATTAATCTGTCGATTATTTGTTCGATTAATCGGATACAAAAAACTAAAAAGCATTCATTTCCAACCCTTTAATCACAAACAGAGCCTCAGTGCACATTCACAGAGCAACACATCTTCACAAAGTGCACAAACAGGTTGAACATCCCTGAGCTGTTAAAGTCATTATTTAAAACAATAAATGGACTAATATCAGGAGTGGGGTTCAGCGGGTTTACCCACGCCTCTCAGTGAAGGCTAGGCACGCGCTGATCCATCAGTGAACGGCTTTCAGGCCGATAAGCCCCGCCCCCTCTCCGCCGCGTCCAGCGCGATGCACGCGAATGAACACAAATAGTCCCCGGAGAGACCGGCCGCGTTCATCGCGTTTGGTGTTCACACACCTTTGCGGTGAAGAGGTCCCCGGCGCGAATGACGCGAAAATAATACAAATCGGGTAAATCAACTTCCGGTGTTGTCATGGCAACGTTTATACGCCGGTCAGCGTCAGCTACAGAACCGGAGTCCTGTTCCGTTATTCCTGCTGCTGTGAACACTCAAACATCTCCGCCACTTATTGAGAGGCGTAATAATCGCAGACACAACGAATCGATAATGAAATTCGTTGCCAACTCTTTTAATAATCGATTTTTATCGATGTTATAGATTCGTTGTTGCAGCCCTAGTTAGCAACACTATGTTGAAATGATCCTGGTAGTCGAGCGATCATGTGACGAATCAGAGAGGATACGTCATGACTGATTAGAACCAAACAGGAAGTGACCGTTGGTCTGTTTCCTCCCGACCAGAATAAAACACGACCCCAAAGGTTTCAAACGTCTCTGTTTTGGGTTCTAACACGCTGCAGTAGGGAGGACGCTACGCATGAACGTAGTGAAAGTTATGTGTTCTAAACAGGCGGCAACCTCCAGGTGTGAAGAGTGAAGCCGAAGCTTCACGTGTTAAAGCTGCATTCTCTCTAGTGTCCACCAGGGGGCGACTCCTCTGGTTGTATAGAAGTCTATGAGAGAATTACTCTACTTCTCTCTTGATTGATTACCTCAGTAAACATTGTGAACATGAGTTTATGGTCTCAATCTCTAGTTTCAAGTCTTCTTCAATACAGCATGATGTTCATTTAGTAAATGATGGTCCATTTAGAGTCAAACAGACCATAAAGCAGGGGATGCTTTAGGGGCGGGGCTACACAGTGATTGACAGGTCTCTACCAGAGACGTATACGGCGTCTCTACGTCACTCCTCCTCAGTCCTAATATGGTCACTTCCTGTTCACTGGTTGCAAAAGAACAAGATGGCGACGGCCAAACTGCTGAACTTGAGGCTTCAAAACGTCCACAAACGACTACGTCCACTTCTTATAAACACTCTGTGGTTTCCACCATGTTCCACGTTTCTACAGTAAGCCACAACGGACAAACCAAACTGACTTTTTATGTTGTTATGCAACCTCTAAACTAGATTACATTACATTACTGTCATTCAGCAGACGCTTTTATCCAAAGAGACTTACAGTCAGTGTATTCAACATAGTATTCAAGAGAACTACTCGTCACCAGAAGTCATGAGTTCATCTCCTTTAAACATCTCAGAGCAGAAACCAGAGCAGACGTACAGAAACACACTAGCATGAACACAACCAGTGCTGAGAGGAAGGCTCAGGGCTTCATTCCACCATCGTGGGGCCAGGACAGAGAACAGAGACCGGGTCACGCGTCAGCGTGGAGGGTTTAGATGTCACTAAACCCTCCACGCTGACGCTTTAACAGCCAGCGCAGGGTTAGTATGTGGAGCACTGAATACTACATGTAGTACACTAACTATGACGACATGTACATAAACACACAGTATGTGTCTGAGGGGAGGACGTTAAACTCACCTTTGTTGATGATATAAACTAAAATCGATGTCAGACTCTGTCTGTAAAAAGAAAAGAGAAGTGATTAAACTATACATGACATCAAGAGGTGAATATTTCTGTATCTGTAGTGTAGAAACAATTGAAATAAAGAAAGTAATAAAACACAACGGTGCTCACCTGTAAAAGGCTCCCTTCACCAAAATGTAAAACTTCTAGAATTGTGTCTGACTGGATGAATGCTGTAAAAAACAAAAACAGGAAGACCGAATCAGTATCATCACCATCATCACCTCACATCAGAACAGTCGGTTTCTAATTACCAGTGTGACCGTTTTAACACTTGAAGGTGAAACTACAGAAGTGAACATTTCTAAAAATTGATTTCTGCAAAAGACTCCGTCTCCCCAATCTATAAAGCACGAGTCATCAGATCTTCATCATCCACAGAGTTATATTTCTAGTAAAGAGAAACTCGTTCTGCTCGTCTTCGTGTGGAAGTGTGTTTCATGGACTACAGCTGAGGTCCACAAACGGACCGGCCTTCAAGGTGTGGCGGATAAACACGACGAAATAAAATGATACGACCGGCATGAAAATAAAACTAAATGCATACAAAATACAACTCGCAATGAATCAGTGGAGCCCTGAGCTGGTTTCTCTGCAACGAGACGTCCCGTCTGTGTTAATGGGAGACGATGACACCCGAGGTGTTCCTCATGTCCAGACTACTGCGTTTAGTTTTGCGGTCACTGCAGAACATCTTCACAGAGAGGATGTGTGACATGGAAGCAGGGTTTCAGTGCTTTAGTGGAGATCTCAGATATTCAGCCTTTAATCTAAACACCAGCAGAGCTGTTGTCTCAAACAGACTTTAAGGCCTCCGTCATCTACAACCTCCAGCAGCTGATCCTCCTCTGTGGCCTCTTGTTCTGCAGAGCCGTCAGAAATACTCCTGATATTTAATTAGACTCCTGATATTGTCTGTTAAATGAAGCTTTCTTCTAGTGGCCTTTCCTCTTTGCAAAGAAGCCTCCAGAAGTGTTTGACTCATTTTCACGAGCTTCTCGACGCGTCAAGAGGCTCAGGCGGATGAAATTGGGAGAGAATCCGGTCATTTTTCAAAATAAAACTTCTTTCAGACTCTGATAATCAATAAAATGAAAATAATATAATATTTATTCTTTCTGTGGCCCGGTACCGGTGGACGAGAGAACACAAGAGTTTTCTGGTAGTTCAACTAATAGCTGATTTTAAATCACCAGGTATTTGTGTTAAATACCCGACAAATGAAAAGTCCTGAAGGTTTTCTCAATGTAATAACATCATTAAACGACTAATGACATTTGTTTTAATCAATAAAAATACAATCTACAAAAACACTAAATTACTAAAACAAAGTAAAACATTTAGTTTTTTGATGGTTTACAGACAGAAGGAAAGAGATCTGGATCCTTGTAGACCGGCTGATGTAATCAACCAACAAAGAGATCTGGATCAGTGAATCTGGATCCTCAGTGGGTCTTTGGTGCTGATCTGATCGGAGGAATCTTCCAGCTTGGAGCTGAAGTTTGACTCCGTACTTCTGACGCTTTCACTCTATTGAGACGCTTCTCACCCGACGGACATCCTGTTCACAGCTCACGTGTTGGTTAATCAAACTGCTGCTGGTTATAAAACATGTCTCAGCACATCTCATCACGCTTTCATTTTCCTTTAGATCTCACTGCTGACGTTACACACGTTACACACCACAGCTCCAACACTAGAGATGTTCTGCAACGGGTGAGCATCTGAGCTTCAAGTTCACCTTTTTCTGGTGAGTTTAGAGCTTTTCATACGGTGTCTTTGTGAAGAACACAAGAGTAAAGCAGAGCTCAGCCTGCTCTCACTGAACGCTGCACGAACGACATTTAGTGTGCAAAAAATAACATTCATGCTTCCTGCGTGTCCTGTTACACCGTGTGGTCGGTGATGACTGGAGCGTGAACGTACGAGGATGACATGTGAGGAAGACTACCTGTGGAGGGAGAGTCAAACATAAAACCAGTGTCCACGTCCCAAAGTGCTGTTGAGCTGCGTTAGTCCCGTGCGTTACGTCTTCATGTTGTGGAACAGAACTGCGTGGCGTAAAATGACACATAAAAAGTCTGAAGTATGTTCTCATGGAAGTCCTTCAAATGTCGTGCTCGTTATGCTCCTTCCCCTGAGATCAGGTTCAAACCACAGAGGAAGTTACATCACTAATCATCACTAACAAAACAACAAACTGAAAATCCTCGTCGGTGCTCGATCCTTTTGGAACGATGGCCGAGTGCAACCGTGAGTTTCGTGGCCAAACAGAAAGGAAGCAGGACGATTATAATTTCTCTCATTTGCATCACGTCATCACTGTTAACACGGACCAGTTTAACTTTGTGCGGGTAGTTTAGATACAGACAGCTAGCAGCGAGCGCGTTAACACAGACCAGTTTAACTTGGTGCGGGTAGTTTAGATACAGACAGCTAGCAGCGAGCGCGTTAACACGGACCAGTTTAACTTGGTGCGGGTAGTTTAGATACAGACAACTAGCAGCGAGCGCGTTAACACGGACCAGTTTAACTTGGTGCGGGTAGTTTAGATACAGACAACTAGCAGCGAGCGCGTTAACACAGACCAGTTTAACTTGGTGCGGGTAGTTTAGATACAGACAACTAGCAGCGAGCGCGTTAACACGGACCAGTTTAACTTGGTGCGGGTAGTTTAGATACAGACAACTAGCAGCGAGCGCGTTAACACGGACCAGTTTAACTTGGTGCGGGTAGTTTAGATACAGACAGCTAGCAGCGAGCGCGTTAACACGGACCAGTTTAACTTGGTGCGGGTAGTTTAGATACAGAGCTAGCAGCGAGCGCGTTAACACGGACCAGTTTAACTTTGTGCGGGTAGTTTAGATGCAGACAACTAGCAGCGAGCGCGTTAACACGGACCAGTTTAACTTGGTGCGGGTAGTTTAGATACAGACAGCTAGCAGCGAGCGCGTTAACACGGACCAGTTTAACTTGGTGCGGGTAGTTTAGATACAGACAACTAGCAGCGAGCGCGTTAACACGGACCAGTTTAACTTGGTGCGGGTAGTTTAGATACAGACAACTAGCAGCGAGCGCGTTAACACGGACCAGTTTAACTTGGTGCGGGTAGTTTAGATACAGACAACTAGCAGCGAGCGCGTTAACACGAACCAGTTTAACTTGGTGCGGGTAGTTTAGATACAGACAACTAGCAGCGAGCGCGTTAACACAGACCAGTTTAACTTGGTGCGGGTAGTTTAGATACAGACAACTAGCAGCGAGCGCGTTAACACGGACCAGTTTAACTTGGTGCGGGTAGTTTAGATACAGACAACTAGCAGCGAGCGCGTTAACACGGACCAGTTTAACTTTGTGCGGGTAGTTTAGATGCAGACAACTAGCAGCGAGCGCGTTAACACGGACCAGTTTAACTTGGTGCGGGTAGTTTAGATACAGACAACTAGCAGCGAGCGCGTTAACACGGACCAGTTTAACTTGGTGCGGGTAGTTTAGATACAGACAACTAGCAGCGAGCGCGTTAACACGGACCAGTTTAACTTGGTGCGGGTAGTTTAGATACAGACAGCTAGCAGCGAGCGCGTTAACACGGACCAGTTTAACTTGGTGCGGGTAGTTTAGATACAGAGCTAGCAGCGAGCGCGTTAACACGGACCAGTTTAACTTTGTGCGGGTAGTTTAGATACAGACAACTAGCAGCGAGCGCGTTAACACGGACCAGTTTAACTTTGTGCGGGTAGTTTAGATACAGACAGCTAGCAGCGAGCGCGTTAACACGGACCAGTTTAACTTGGTGCGGGTAGTTTAGATACAGAGCTAGCAGCGAGCGCGTTAACACGGACCAGTTTAACTTGGTGCGGGTAGTTTAGATACAGAGCTAGCAGCGAGCGCGTTAACACGGACCAGTTTAACTTGGTGCGGGTAGTTTAGATACAGACAGCTAGCAGCGAGCGCGTTAACACGGACTCTGGTTTCTAAGCTTCACAGAGTTGAAGAACGACGCGGCCCAAAACTAACAGACACAAGAACAGCTTCCTCCTGCAGGACGTCACGCTGACCAAGAGATAAATCAAACACTGCTGCATTGATGCTTTATATTTATAATATATATATATATTTCAACATACACTCACATACCAGTGTACATAAGAGTCTATGCTTTGCTTGTATTTGTCCAACTGTGTCTGTCTGTGGAGGTGATGCATTGAGAGAGATTACAGATTCATAGTATGTGTTCACATATTTGGCCAATAAAGTTGAATCTGAGTGATAACTTCCTTTATCGCTCAAGTCTTAAGATAAAGTCACAGGTTGTGTTGCATGTGCAATGGGACCAGTGTAAACACGTTACAGGAGTAAAGGTTGGCCCTGCAGCTCATCCTGTGACCTCACATGATCAGTAGATCACACAGCTGGATTAATAACAGAACACCTCCTGCCACCGATCACACCTCCCAGCCACGTTTACAAATATCAGCTGACTGATTCAAACATTTCCTCTATTGAGAGGAAGTAATGTCAGGAAGCCTGAGACCGTGTTGCAATTAAAACTAATTCCAATACATGAAGATCACACAGTAGATGTTTTAGTGTCTAACAATGCAGCATAATCTTGTCTTTCGTCCATGTTTCTATTTAACACAGTTATCACTGTGTCGCATTTGTCTTGTTAGTATTGTAGTACAAGAGTCTCCTGAATGATGATTCTACTGATATTAATATGCTCACTTCTTTCATTGTAAAGGGTCAATATTGCATAACTTTGCAAATGTAATCTTATATTATGTTTTACGGTTTACTTTGTAACATCTGCCTCTTGGAGCATTTACAGTTATGTTTGTATTAATGTGTCCCTAATAAACCAATAAATAAATAAATAAATAAATAGATAACAGAAGCTAGCATTACAGCTAGCTATGATGCTAACAAGCTGCTCTTATTCCGGATTACTTCTCTATGTTTGTGATTAACGGTGTTAGTCTGACTTTAGCCTTATATGGACACATGACAACAAGCTACAACCGAAGCTAACGTTTACTGTTTACCGTTTAACAGGCCACACAGAGCTAACGGAAAGCTAGTTAGCACTTTACTGATCAACTGTCAACCCAGCTCCAGTTTGTAGTGACAGTTCGTGATACATGTTTAAGATAAATAACTACGTTTAGCTGTGTCTAAGCGTTAGCTAGCAGACGTTACCGGAGCTAAGTTAGTTAGCTGTGTCAAAAAGTATTCCTACGTAAGGGCCTTACGTAGGAATATGCCTACGGAAGTTAGCGCTACATGCTAATGAAGTTAGCGCTACATGCTAAGTTTACAAACCTTGTTTATTGGCCCGCGTGGTTTGAATAAAAGCAATAAATAACATCCTCAATAATCCGAAACATGGTGGTCTTCTTCTTGTTGAACTCGGGGCTCGTTCTTCACTCGCCATGCCGCAGTTTGTTCTTCTGTTACGGTGACAACAACCGAGCGGGTGAAGCTCTTCTTCTTCTTCTTCTGACTCTGTCAATCATAGCCGAGAGGGACCAGCTAACTAACCACCGAGCAGGACGTCGGCCTCTCTCGATCGGCTTCTTCTTTTTCGTTCCGTGGTGGTGTGTGGTCGGTGGTTTTAGGGGGCGTACCGCCATCTACCGTACCGGAAGATGCAGTGCAGAGATAATCAAATCAGACCCTTTATTTTTACGTTATTTGGTCAAATAAAGTAATAATTAAATGATATATGTTGTCTTTACATTTTATATTGTTTTCAAAAACAACATACATATTCTAAACGGGCCCAATTTGGTTCATAGAGTCTCAAAAAGTAAGAAGGGAACCAGAACCTTCAGCTGTCAAGCTCTTCTTCTGTGGAACCAGCTTACAGTTTCAGTCCGGGGGGCAGAAACCCTCACCACATTTCAGAGTAGGCTTCAGACTTTCCTTTTTGATAATGCTTATAGTTAGGACTGGTTCAGGTTTATAGTTAGGACTGGTTCAGGTTCATAGTTAGGACTGGTTCAGGTTTATAGTTAGGACTGGTTCAGGTTCATAGTTAGGACTGGTTCAGGTTTATAGTTAGGACTGACTCAGGTTTATAGTTAGGACTGGTTCAGGTTCATAGTTAGGACTGGTTCAGGTTTATAGTTAGGACTGACTCAGGTTTATAGTTAGGACTGGTTCAGGTTTATAGTTAGGACTGATTCAGGTTTATAGGTAGGACTGGTTCAGGTTTATAGTTAGGACTGGTTCAGGTTTATAGTTAGGACTGATTCAGGTTTATAGTTAGGACTGGTTCAGGTTCATAGTTAGGACTGACTCAGGTTTATAGTTAGGACTGGTTCAGGTTTATAGTTAGGACTGGTTCAGGTTTATAGTTAGGACTGGTTCAGGTTTATAGTTAGGACTGACTCAGGTTTATAGTTAGGGCTGGTTCAGGTTTATAGTTAGGACTGGTTCAGGTTTATAGTTAGGACTGGTTCAGGTTCATAGTTAGGACTGACTCAGGTTTATAGTTAGGACTGGTTCAGGTTTATAGTTAGGACTGGTTCAGGTTTATAGTTAGGGCTGGTTCAGGTTTATAGTTAGGACTGGTTCAGGTTCATAGTTAGGACTGACTCAGGTTTATAGTTAGGACTGGTTCAGGTTTATAGTTAGGACTGGTTCAGGTTTATAGTTAGGGCTGGTTCAGGTTTATAGTTAGGGCTGGTTCAGGTTTATAGTTAGGACTGGTTCAGGTTTATAGTTAGGACTGGTTCAGGTTTATAGTTAGGACTGATTCAGGTTTATAGTTAGGACTGGTTCAGGTTTATAGTTAGGACTGGTTCAGGTTTATAGTTAGGACTGGTTCAGGTTTATAGTTAGGGCTGATTCAGGTTTATAGTTAGGACTGGTTCAGGTTTATAGTTAGGGCTGACTCAGGTTTATAGTTAGGACTGGTTCAGGTTTACAGTTAGGGCTGGTTCAGGTTTACAGTTAGGACTGGTTCAGGTTTATAGTTAGGACTGGTTCAGGTTCATAGTTAGGGCTGACTCAGGTTTATAGTTAGGGCTGGTTCAGGTTTATAGTTAGGGCTGACTCAGGTTTATAGTTAGGACTGGTTCAGGTTTATAGTTAGGACTGACTCAGGTTTATAGTTAGGACTGGTTCAGGTTTATAGTTAGGGCTGGTTCAGGTTTATAGTTAGGACTGGTTCAGGTTCATAGTTAGGGCTGACTCAGGTTTATAGTTAGGGCTGGTTCAGGTTTATAGTTAGGACTGGCTCAGGTTTATAGTTAGGACTGGTTCAGGTTTATAGTTAGGGCTGGTTCAGGTTTATAGTTAGGACTGACTCAGGTTTATAGTTAGGACTGGTTCAGGTTTATAGTTAGGGCTGGTTCAGGTTTATAGTTAGGACTGACTCAGGTTTATAGTTAGGACTGACTCAGGTTTATAGTTAGGGCTGGCCCAGGTTTATAGTTAGGACTGACTCAGGTTTATAGTTAGGACTGGTTCAGGTTTATAGTTAGGACTGACTCAGGTTTATAGTTAGGGCTGGCCCAGGTTTATAGTTAGGATTGGTTCAGGTTTATAGTTAGGGCTGGCTCAGGTTTATAGTTAGGACTGGTTTAGGTTTATAGTTAGGGCTGACTCAGGTTTATAGTTAGTGCTGGTTCAGGTTTATAGTTAGGATTGGTTCAGGTTTATAGTTAGGACTGGTTCAGGTTTATAGTTAGGACTGGTTCAGGTTTATAGTTAGGGCTGGTTCAGGTTTATAGTTAGGACTGGTTCAGGTTCATAGTTAGGACTGACTCAGGTTTATAGTTAGGACTGGTTCAGGTTTATAGTTAGGACTGGTTCAGGTTTATAGTTAGGGCTGGTTCAGGTTTATAGTTAGGGCTGGTTCAGGTTTATAGTTAGGACTGGTTCAGGTTTATAGTTAGGACTGGTTCAGGTTTATAGTTAGGACTGATTCAGGTTTATAGTTAGGACTGGTTCAGGTTTATAGTTAGGACTGGTTCAGGTTTATAGTTAGGACTGGTTCAGGTTTATAGTTAGGGCTGATTCAGGTTTATAGTTAGGACTGGTTCAGGTTTATAGTTAGGGCTGACTCAGGTTTATAGTTAGGACTGGTTCAGGTTTACAGTTAGGGCTGGTTCAGGTTTACAGTTAGGACTGGTTCAGGTTTATAGTTAGGACTGGTTCAGGTTCATAGTTAGGGCTGACTCAGGTTTATAGTTAGGGCTGGTTCAGGTTTATAGTTAGGGCTGACTCAGGTTTATAGTTAGGACTGGTTCAGGTTTATAGTTAGGACTGACTCAGGTTTATAGTTAGGACTGGTTCAGGTTTATAGTTAGGGCTGGTTCAGGTTTATAGTTAGGACTGGTTCAGGTTCATAGTTAGGGCTGACTCAGGTTTATAGTTAGGGCTGGTTCAGGTTTATAGTTAGGACTGGCTCAGGTTTATAGTTAGGACTGGTTCAGGTTTATAGTTAGGGCTGGTTCAGGTTTATAGTTAGGACTGACTCAGGTTTATAGTTAGGACTGACTCAGGTTTATAGTTAGGGCTGGCCCAGGTTTATAGTTAGGACTGACTCAGGTTTATAGTTAGGACTGACTCAGGTTTATAGTTAGGACTGACTCAGGTTTATAGTTAGGGCTGGCCCAGGTTTATAGTTAGGATTGGTTTAGGTTTATAGTTAGGGCTGACTCAGGTTTATAGTTAGGGCTGGTTCAGGTTTATAGTTAGGATTGGTTCAGGTTTATAGTTAGGACTGGTTCAGGTTTATAGTTAGGACTGATTCAGGTTTATAGTTAGGGCTGGTTCAGGTTTATTGTCTGAGGCAAATTTGTGATTTTGGGCTTTGCAAAAAGTTAATTGAATTTAATTGACTTGAGATTAACCAATCAATAGAAACTGGAGCCTGAGTCATGTTACCCAGTTATTGTACGATATCAACAATAAAGAGCAGACTAGAAGGACTGTATCTCAGCAGACTGTATGACTAACTCATAGTGAGATAAGATATAATTTATTACTTGTGTAATGATTACGTTTAGGGTGACAAAGGTTGACTTTCTGCTGCTCCTCTAATTATCAGCTCAACACTGTTAATATGTTTTTTACAGAGTATGAATAGTTCGTCACTGTTTGTATGTCGGGTATCATTTTAAGATGATGAGGTCTACTTTAAATGCACAGCTGTAATAAGTGATACATCATTTTATTTTGTCTTTAATTTCTACATATTATAAATCCTCTTTTTTTCTGCAGATACAAATATAAACATTTACATTTTTTTTTAATATATCATATACTGTATGTAGGCCAGTTCTGGTGGACAGCTGCTTCAAAGGCTGTTTGAAAATCTAGTTTTAAGACCTTATTCATTTATTTATTTATTTGTTTTTGTTTTATCCAGTTTTTTTGAAAAAAGTTGATATTATTCTGCCATAGAAGTACTGTAAGGCTGCAATCATTATTTTAATTATGAAATATATAACTGTTATTTTCGTTAATAATCCTTTGATTGTTTAGTGAATATAAAGTCAAAACGAAGTGGAACATGAAACCCAGAGGGGAATATAACTAAGTGCATTAATCCAAGGGCTGTACTTAAGTACAATTTTAAGTACTTGTACTTTATACTTCTACTCCCCTTCCTCTCAGAGGGAAATATTGTACTTTTACTGCTATACATTTATTCAAAAGCTTTAGTTACTTTGTGAATTTTGATTATTGATATAAAATATAAGTAATCAATTATTAAACTACCTGGCAGTAATTATTGAAATGAGCTCCACATTTACCAGCTGCAACATTAAAATGATGAACACATGAATGCATCAATAATTATAGTACAATATAACATATTATTCTGCACAATGAGTACTTTTACTTTAGTAGATCTTCTTCTTCCACCTGCTGAAAACCAAGTGAACATATTCTAATAGGTGAGTTTAAAAACCAGACAACATGTTGAGTTCACTGTCAGAGAAAATAGAAACCCTGTAAAGAGTCAGGCTTCAAGCTTCAGGCTTCAGGCTTCAGGCTTCAAGCTTCAAGCTTCAAGCTTCAGGCTTCAAGCTTCAGGCTTCAAGCTTCAGGCTTCAGGCTTCAAGCTTCAGGCTTCAAGCTTCAAGCTTCAAGCTTCAGGCTTCAAGCTTCAGGCTTCAGGCTTGTTTACTGGTTTGTAGCTGGAGGCCTGATGGACAAGCTGCAGAACCTGAACTCTGAGAACAAAGAGACCTTAAACCCTGACAGGCCATCAAAGTAGAAAAACAGCTTTTAAATGAACCTGTAGGTGAATATTTGAGGCAGCAGAGATTACAACATGCACATGAATGTTCACATTCAAGTTGGTGTGAAGCACGTCAGCCATAAGTCATGACATGCTGGGAGCATTTCCTAAAGTCTCCTGCAGAGGGCAGAAGTGTAACAAACCTTTCTCAGGATTCCATCACAGTTTTGACATAAAAAGGGAAGAGTGAACAACACAACATAATAAATAAAAAGTCTGATCAAATATAAGCTATGGGAGCTTATTGTGTGACAAATAGGACTTTAAAGCAATTTTAGGTTAAAGTCCAGAGTTTCTCAATAGACACGCTATCCTCCAGTTAACTCCCGTCTCACATTCATGGCCTGAATATTACACACCTGGTCATACGTTCCTATTTATTTATTCCTATGTGTCATGGATGGATTACTGAACAGACCTACTGGGCACAGGGGCCCAAAGTCTCTACAAAATATCATCTACATAGAGACACAAAAGAACTACAAAGAGACAAATATCAACAATATAGAGACAAAAGAACTACAAAGATACAAATAACAATAAAGAGACAAAAGAACTACAAAGAGACAAATAACAATAAAGAGACAAAAGAACTACAAAGAAACAAATATCAACAATATAGAGACAAAAGAACTACAAAGAGACAAATGACAACAATAAGGAGACAAAAGAACTACAAAGAGACAAATATCAACAATATAGAGACAAAAGAACTACAAAGAGACAAATATCAACAATATAGAGACAAAAGAACTACAAAGAGACAAATAACAATAAAGAGACAAAAGAACTACAAAGAGACAAATGACAACAATAAAGAGACAAAAGAACTACAAAGAGACAAATGACAACAAAGAGACACAAAGCAAATAAGAAGAGATGCAATATGAATACAAAAAGAAATTCAGATGTTTATCAACCGACTTATTTAATTAAATCAGCACAACAAACTAAAATGTTGCTACATGTGAATAATTTACCAGGTGAAATATTTTATTAGTCAAGGTAAGCACACACACACAAACGCACACACACACACTCACGTCACAAACCAGGCCGAACGGCTATGACAACAAAGAGAGATGCATTCAATGAAGCAGCTTAACAATTATTTATTAGGTTTAAAGTAACGTAAAAGACAAACATAAACTAAGTGACATGTGAAGTCAGTGGTTTCAGCAGTGTGAGTGAGTGTGTGCATGGAAAGTGTATATGCAGTGTTGTATAGTATAGAAACAAACCATAACCGCAACCAAAACCAAAACGGGTGTCTCTGAAGGAGAGAGCGACCCACTGAGGATCCAAAGGGTTTTAATACAGAGTGCTCTGAGACACAGGACCAGTGCTGCTAATGGCCTCAGGTATTTCCACTGACGACCCTCGGCCACACCTGCAACACCTGCCACACCTGCAACACCTGCAACACCTGCCACACCTGCAACACCTGCAACACCTGCCACACCTGCAACACCTGCCACACCTGCAACACCTGCAACACCTGCAACACCTGCAACACCTGCCACACCTGCCACACCTGCAACACCTGCCACACCTGCAACACCTGCCACACCTGCCACACCTGCCACACCTGCAACACCTGCAACACCTGCCACACCTGCCACACCTGCCACATCTGCCACACCTGCAACACCTGCAACACCTGCAACACCTGCCACACCTGCAACACCTGCCACACCTGCAACACCTGCAACACCTGCCACACCTGCCACACCTGCCACACCTGCCACACCTGCCACACCTGTAACACCTGCAACACCTGCCACACCTGCAACACCTGCCACACCTGCAACACCTGCAACACCTGCCACACCTGCCACACCTGCCACACCTGCCACACCTGCCACACCTGCAACACCTGTAACACCTGCAACACCTGCCACACCTGCAACACCTGCCACACCTGCCACACCTGCAACACCTGCCACACCTGCAACACCTGCCACACCTGCAACACCTGCAACACCTGCCACACCTGCAACACCTGCCACACCTGCAACACCTGCCACACCTGCCATACCTGCAACACCTGCCACACCTGCAACACCTGCCACACCTGCCACACCTGCAACACCTGTAACACCTGCACTACCTGCAACACCTGCCACACCTGCAACACCTGCCACACCTGCAACACCTGCCACACCTGCCAGGAGAGCAGCCACACGAACAGGCAGACAGCGCAGAGAGGGTCGTCACACACACACACACAAACACCCGCACAGACGCACACAAACACACACACACAAACGCACACACGCACACACATACACACACACACACAGACGCACACACACACAAACACACACTGATTGAGAGTGGGAACAGACTGATTACAGTCGGTGAAATGACGGCACAATTATTATGATTATGAAACAAAAGATCTCGACATGTTGTGTTTGTCCTGACTCAGGTTGTCGTGGTTACGCTGCGTGGAGGATGAATCGCCGTCTCTGATTGGATGAAAACAAAGAACGAGGTTCAAGTGATCATCGTCAGAATCTGATGAACAACTCATCAGCACAAGAGGAACATCTGAGGGCCACTCAGGAGGAGACGTGGCTCCGGTTCTACCTCACAGGCATGTCCTGTTCTTCATTAATACATACATGTGATCATCAGAGTCAAGATAATAACAACGTTATTAATACAGCAGCTTTAACAACTGTTTACAAAGAAAGCTCAACGGTGAGCTTCATTAAACATTAAACAGAACGATAGATGAAACAATAAAACCTATATGATAAGAACAAACTCATGAAATAAAATGAAATAAAATGAAATAAAATGAAATAAAATGAAAATTAAAAGAATAATAAGAATAAAATAAAAAAAGAATGAAAAAATGTAAAATATATATATTACTAATAAAATACTATATACTTTAAAAATGCTACGGCTGAGATCTGAGGGGTCTGGTTCAGCTGTGATTCACGTGAAGAGGCTGCTCGGGCGGAGTGACTTGATGCACAGAGAGGCCGGCATGCAGACAACAGTCGCCCGGTGTGAGAGAGCTTTAGGATGCAGTAAATACCATGTGCCTTCTGGCAGAGATGTAAAGAGGCTTTCAATAGATCTCTGCACCTGGAGACTAAACCTAATGCGGTCTGGAGAAGGGGAGAGTGATTGGTCTTTATGTGACCAAAGCAGCAGCTGAGTGAAAGAAACAAAACAAAAGTAAGTTGTGGCTGTCGATGACCTCACAGCTCAGCGTGTTTAGTGTCAGTGCTCTAAGCGTCCACAGACTCATGCATATAAGCACCTTTTCTGGGTATCCAGTACAGTGTTTCTATTAATGGATTGCCCTAAACCCCACTCTCAGTGAGGACAATCCAAAGTCTATTACGGTGCTAAATCCCTTCAGTTTGAGACGAACACAGATGCTGAAAACAACACAACCAAGAAGCAGTTCATGTCTGGAGTAGAATATATATATTTATATATATATATATATATATATATATATATGATGAAGAGTCAGAGGTCATGAGTCATAATGATCAGTAGAGCAGCTGTTCATGAGTCGGTGTAATGTTGGCTCTGAGGGAACAATGTTGTACAAAAGTGTCGTATTCAGTGAGCAAATCCATGAAACAGGAGCTCAGGTCTAAGCTGGATTAGTGCTGCTGCTCCGTATAGTGCCAAAGGATTTCTCTTTTCACCTCATGCCTTCAGGTGATGTGGGGGGGGGGGGGGGGGGGGGGGGGGCTGTACATCATACTTACATTAAGATTTAGATTTTAATTTTATAGAAATTAAATTCATACACTACAGTTTTCTAAAATATGTGATTATTTTTGTACATTTCTAGGACATAAATGTGAAAATTAGAGCCATGACGGGATAGAGTTCAAGGTTTTTACAGAGAGGGTTGAGGATGTATGAACAGGTCTACTGGTGAACAGGTCTACTGGTGAACAGGTCTACTGGTGAACAGGTCTAGTGATGAACAGGTCTACTGGTGAACAGGTCTACTGGTGAACAGGTCTACTGGTGAACAGGTCTACTGATGAACAGGTCTAGTGATGAACAGGTCTACTGGTGAACAGGTCTAGTGATGAACAGGTCTACTGGTGAACAGGTCTACTGGTGAACAGGTCTACTGATGAACAGGTCTAGTGATGAACAGGTCTACTGGTGAACAGGTCTAGTGATGAACAGGTCTAGTGATGAACAGGTCTACTGATGAACAGGTCTAGTGATGAACAGGTCTACTGATGAACAGGTCTACTGATGAACAGGTCTACTGGTGAACAGGTCTAGTGATGAACAGGTCTAGTGATGAACAGGTCTACTGGTGAACAGGTCTAGTGATGAACAGGTCTACTGGTGAACAGGTCTACTGATGAACAGGTCTACTGGTGAACAGGTCTAGTGATGAACAGGTCTACTGGTGAACAGGTCTACTGGTGAACAGGTCTAGTGGTGAACAGGTCTACTGGTGAACAGGTCTACTGGTGAACAGGTCTAGTGATGAACAGGTCTACTGGTGAACAGGTCTACTGATGAACAGGTCTAGTGATGAACAGGTCTACTGATGAACAGGTCTAGTGATGAACAGGTCTAGTGATGAACAGGTCTACTGGTGAACAGGTCTACTGGTGAACAGGTCTACTGATGAACAGGTCTACTGGTGAACAGGTCTACTGGTGAACAGGTCTACTGGTAAACAGGTCTACTGATGAACAGGTCTAGTGATGAACAGGTCTACTGATGAACAGGTCTACTGGTGAACAGGTCTACTGGTGAACAGGTCTACTGGTGAACAGGTCTAATGGTGAACAGGTCTACTGATGAACAGGTCTACTGATGAACAGGTCTACTGGTGAACAGGTCTACTGATGAACAGGTCTAGTGATGAACAGGTCTACTGATGAACAGGTCTACTGGTGAACAGGTCTACTGATGAACAGGTCTACTGGTGAACAGGTCTACTGGTGAACAGGTCTACTGGTAAACAGGTCTACTGATGAACAGGTCTAGTGATGAACAGGTCTACTGATGAACAGGTCTACTGGTGAACAGGTCTACTGGTGAACAGGTCTAATGGTGAACAGGTCTACTGATGAACAGGTCTACTGATGAACAGGTCTAGTGATGAACAGGTCTACTGATGAACAGGTCTAGTGATGAACAGGTCTACTGATGAACAGGTCTACTGGTGAACAGGTCTACTGGTGAACAGGTCTAATGGTGAACAGGTCTACTGATGAACAGGTCTACTGATGAACAGGTCTAGTGATGAACAGGTCTACTGATGAACAGGTCTAGTGATGAACAGGTCTACTGATGAACAGGTCTACTGGTGAACAGGTCTACTGATGAACAGGTCTACTGATGAACAGGTCTAGTGATGAACAGGTCTACTGATGAACAGGTCTACTGGTGAACAGGTCTACTGATGAACAGGTCTAGTGATGAACAGGTCTACTGATGAACAGGTCTACTGGTGAACAGGTCTACTGATGAACAGGTCTACTGGTGAACAGGTCTAGTGATGAACAGGTCTACTGATGAACAGGTCTACTGGTGAACAGGTCTACTGATGAAAGGTCTACTGATGAACAGGTCTAGTGATGAACAGGTCTACTGGTAAACAGGTCTAGTGATGAACAGGTCTACTGGTGAACAGGTCTACTGATGAACAGGTCTACTGATGAACAGGTCTAGTGATGAACAGGTCTAGTGATGAACAGGTCTACTGGTAAACAGGTCTACTGATGAACAGGTCTAGTGATGAACAGGTCTACTGATGAACAGGTCTACTGATGAACAGGTCTAGTGATGAACAGGTCTACTGATGAACAGGTCTACTGATGAACAGGTCTACTGATGAACAGGTCTAGAGTGATGGACTACAGCACTGGACTACAAAGATGGAGGGCTCAGTGATGGACAGGTCTCCTCCCCCTCTCTGATCTGGGACCTGTGCGCTCAGCAGCTCGTCTCTTCATCAGAGCCGCTGCAGCCAATTAAAGACACGAAGCCGCCAATGATTCAACTAAAGGATCGTAAATAATTCAGCGCAGAACTTTTCATCGCGTTGGTGTGTTTCTGAGGATGGAATCAAACAGAAGAGGTCAGAGTGGGATTAACGCTTCTGTCGGGAAACAGAAGTCAGCGTGAAACGGCTTCAACCGGGTGAGTTCATGTTAAACCGTCTGTCGGTGTTTCTGTTCTCAGCTGTTCTGCAGTCTGTGTTTTAAAGACTTCAGTGTCTGAAGCACTAAACCTAGTTTTCAACGTGTTACATGAAAAACACGCAGATAACGACACGATCTGAAGATATAATAGAGTCATTATGTGATTATTAGTCTTCAGCAGCGGCTGGAAGCTGATAGAACATGTTTACCTTTTACAGGAGATTATGGAGAAATTAATTCATTTAAACTATTAGTAATAAGAAGTGGATTAATATTATTGCTGGATTAAATGAGGACAATGACGAAGAACCAAATATTAAGTGTACAGCATTTTTAATAAGTAAGTAGCCTATTAGTAATTAATAGCAGTTAAACACTGAATCAAAGCGTTATTATTATTAATAATCATTTGTTTTAGTCAAATATGAGGTTTTGTGCATCAGGTGGTATTTACTTCACTTTAATGTTTTGTGCTATATCGGATATTTCCACCAGTCTGAATCTTAATAAAACAATATAATATCAGATATGCCCCCCCCCCCATCATTAACGTGCATCGTTAGGATCAATAACGTGCTGCGTGCATGAGGTGATTGATTGTGCAACTCACAGTCAGTGTTCAGACCTGAACTCTGCTCCTCTGTGAGGTAAGTCGTGGGGGTTGGTTAACTCCGGTATTAGCACTAATCTGCACGTGTGCACGTGTCACAACCATCGGTGTCCCCCAGAGATCAGAGTCATTATTCACCAGCAGAGAGCATCTCTAGACTCCATGCTGCACCATGAATATATGAACATAAAGAGCTTTTTGAATGCAGAATGCAGCATAAGGCTGTTTCTGCAGCCTGAACCCTGATCAGAGTCAGATCTTCACCCCTACAGGTGGACCTGTTCTTAAAGTTGCGCTCTAATGGACTTAACCCGCCGCACACGCTGCCTGAACGCAGCGACTCTTTGGTCTCCACCTGTAAGCCATAGCTTAGTTATTTTAAAAAGCAGCTGATCGTCCGCAGAGAGAGCGGCCCTGATCCTGTTTAGTGTTAAGGACATAACGAGCTCCTATTTATAGGCGCCGTCTACTCTCAGACACACTCAGTAAACACGTTGACCACACAGCTTTAACATGTGATGTTTGTGTTTGTGTGTTTGTGTGTTTGTGTGTCTGTGTGTCTGTGTGCTGCAGAGCCTGCAGACGACATGGCAAAGATCGGCTGTGAGAAGTCCTTCTGCAGCAGACAGCGTCTGTCCTCCAACCGGCCCGATGACGAGCTCGCCGTCATCGAAAACGGGGACAGCAGGTTTCTACCCCACAGCAGCGTCTTCCTCCTCTGAGTGCTTCATGTGTGAAATGGATCTTCATCATGTCTCCGTAACGTTTCCCTCCCTGCCGTCCTCACAGGGCTCCGTCTCTCTGTGAAGACAACTCGGAGACGGCGTTGTCCTCAGACTCCCTCACAGGAGGCGGGGCCATGGCCAGGTAACTATCACACCTGTTGTTGCACCAGTGGTGGAGAGTTGATCTCAGTATTTTAATACTTCTGCTCCACCGCATTCATTTAACATCTAGTGCCGGGTTCAACTCCTACAACAGATCAGAACTTACGAACGTCAGAGGCCTTCATCGCTCTTCACACTACGTCACCTGACTCGGTTTACGGTTTCGTAGATTACGTACAAATTGATTTTGTGGAATATATAAGAATTAAAATGCACAGCTTTTTATTGAGAACAATCTGACTGGATTTACATACAAACACGACATAAAAACAAAACAATAAGCTTAAATAAAATACAAGCACGTTGTTGTAGAATAATAAACCAGAGGGAACCAACATCTGGTTTCAATTAAATAATGATATAGGCCCAAGAAGGTAAACAAAAAAAAAGAAAAGATTCAGTCCCAAATATGAATCTAAAGATCTCTGGACCCCTCAGACGTCTCTGTTGACCATCTGAGGCCCCTCCCCCTTATGTTGAGAACCACGAGACTAAACTATCCACATAACATGTGAATAAAATCCTCCTGTTCACATAAAACAAAACTATTATTGTCAATCACGTTTCTAGAAAACACGTTTTCTCCCAGATTGCACATGGAGGAAGTCAGAGTATCCGGACATGAACCCAGGAGACCAGGGTTCAAGTCCTCCATCAACGTCTCCTCAGACAACGCTTCGCATGAGATCTACTAAAAAGTTAGCCCTCGCTTTTTTCCTTTGTTTTTCTTGTCTTTTCAAAATAAACTTCCGTCTTCACAGGAAACAACTTAGTTCTGTTTAATAAAGATGATGAAATACTAAGAGGAACACATCACCGCTGTTGGTTGATACGTAGTTAAAACTCGAACATTGATCGACTCGGTTCAGAAACATTCGATGTCTCCGAGGATCAAACGTTTTATTCTGCGACCGGGTTGATGAAATGCTGCTTTCACATCGATGCATCAGAATTGAAGTTATAATAGAACTCTGTTTTGTAAATAATAATAATAATACATTTTATTTATATATTTATTGTTCTCTTTGGCGGCACCGATGGCGATAAACGGTAATGCGTTTGTTCCCGTGAGTCTCGCCACAGACAGCTCTCCTTAGTGGGCCATGTGCTCAGTGGAGTATTTCATTGTTGAAGAATCCGAACACTTCCTCCACCACTGGTATCTACCTCCTCTGTTACAGTAGACTAGACGGCTATGACTTTGTTCTGTTTCCCTGCTGCTAACCTTCTAGGCTCTCTTACTTCTTCTTCATGCTGTGGAACTGGGCGTCTCACAGAGCAAACCCCCAAACAGAGCGGCACGACTCTTTCCTCGAGCGCTTCAGAGGCCCCGAGCTCAAAGACCTCGCCAGTCAAGACAGCAATGCCCAGTCTGTGGGCCCCAACGAGACGACCCGTAAGAGGAAGTAAGTACCAGACCGAGGCCTCACAGTCACCATGGATCTACTCTACATGAGTAACATGGATCTACTCTACATGAGTAACATGGATCTACTCTATATGAGTAACATGGATCTACTCTACATGAGTAACATGGATCTACTCTATATGAGTAACATGGATCTACTCTATATGAGTAACATGGATCTACTCTCATGAGTAACATGGATCTACTCTACATGAGTAACATGGATCTACTCTATATGAGTAACATGGATCTACTCTACATGAGTAACATGGATCTACTCTATATGAGTAACATGGATCTACTCTCATGAGTAACATGGATCTACTCTATATGAGTAACATGGATCTACTCTCATGAGTAACATGGATCTACTCTATATGAGTAACATGGATCTACTCTCATGAGTAACATGGATCTACTCTACATGAGTAACATGGATCTACTCTCATGAGTAACATGGATCTACTCTACATGAGTAACATGGATCTACTCTCATGAGTAACATGGATCTACTCTACATGAGTAACATGGATCTACTCTCATGAGTAACATGGATCTACTCTATATGAGTAACATGGATCTACTCTATATGAGTAACATGGATCTACTCTCATGAGTAACATGGATCTACTCTATATGAGTAACATGGATCTACTCTCATGAGTAACATGGATCTACTCTACATGAGTAACATGGATCTACTCTATATGAGTAACATGGATCTACTCTACATGAGTAACATGGATCTACTCTATATGAGTAACATGGATCTACTCTACATGAGTAACATGGATCTACTCTACATGAGTAACATGGATCTACTCTACATGAGTAACATGGATCTACTCTATATGAGTAACATGGATCTACTCTATATGAGTAACATGGATCTACTCTCATGAGTAACATGGATCTACTCTATATGAGTAACATGGATCTACTCTACATGAGTAACATGGATCTACTCTCATGAGTAACATGGATCTACTCTATATGAGTAACATGGATCTACTCTCATGAGTAACATGGATCTACTCTATATGAGTAACATGGATCTACTCTCATGAGTAACATGGATCTACTCTACATGAGTAACATGGATCTACTCTCATGAGTAACATGGATCTACTCTACATGAGTAACATGGATCTACTCTCATGAGTAACATGGATCTACTCTATATGAGTAACATGGATCTACTCTATATGAGTAACATGGATCTACTCTCATGAGTAACATGGATCTACTCTCATGAGTAACATGGATCTACTCTACATGAGTAACATGGATCTACTCTATATGAGTAACATGGATCTACTCTACATGAGTAACATGGATCTACTCTATATGAGTAACATGGATCTACTCTACATGAGTAACATGGATCTACTCTCATGAGTAACATGGATCTACTCTATATGAGTAACATGGATCTACTCTATATGAGTAACATGGATCTACTCTACATAAGTAACATGGATCTACTCTACATGAGTAACATGGATCTACTCTATATGAGTAACATGGATCTACTCTATATGAGTAACATGGATCTACTCTATATGAGTAACATGGATCTACTCTCATGAGTAACATGGATCTACTCTATATGAGTAACATGGATCTACTCTACATGAGTAACATGGATCTACTCTATATGAGTAACATGGATCTACTCTATATGAGTAACATGGATCTACTCTATATGAGTAACATGGATCTACTCTATATGAGTAACATGGATCTACTCTCATGAGTAACATGGATCTACTCTATATGAGTAACATGGATCTACTCTCATGAGTAACATGGATCTACTCTACATGAGTAACATGGATCTACTCTCATGAGTAACATGGATCTACTCTCATGAGTAACATGGATCTACTCTACATGAGTAACATGGATCTACTCTCATGAGTAACATGGATCTACTCTACATGAGTAACATGGATCTACTCTACATGAGTAACATGGATCTACTCTCATGAGTAACATGGATCTACTCTATATGAGTAACATGGATCTACTCTATATGAGTAACATGGATCTACTCTACATGAGTAACATGGATCTACTCTATATGAGTAACATGGATCTACTCTATATGAGTAACATGGATCTACTCTATATGAGTAACATGGATCTACTCTACATGAGTAACATGGATCTACTCTATATGAGTAACATGGATCTACTCTCATGAGTAACATGGATCTACTCTATATGAGTAACATGGATCTACTCTCATGAGTAACATGGATCTACTCTATATGAGTAACATGGATCTACTCTATATGAGTAACATGGATCTACTCTACATGAGTAACATGGATCTACTCTATATGAGTAACATGGATCTACTCTATATGAGTAACATGGATCTACTCTACATGAGTAACATGGATCTACTCTATATGAGTAACATGGATCTACTCTATATGAGTAACATGGATCTACTCTACATGAGTAACATGGATCTACTCTATATGAGTAACATGGATCTACTCTATATGAGTAACATGGATCTACTCTCATGAGTCATGAGTCAAACTGGGCTAAATGGAGAAATGATGCTAAAGTCATTGTAGTGAAAAAGAAGTCCGGTCTTGATCAGAAAGAGCGTTTTGCAGCTGGAAAACTGAGAAAAGATTTTAGAATATTTTGCATTTAACAACAGATGAATAAATACTCAAACGAGGGACACAGTCTAGCGTGTGTGATATAAATGAAATGGCTTGAATTGATCATTTCATTCATTCGTTAGTGTCGGACTCTGTGGAGCTTCACTGAGCAAACATCCTGTTTTTTATTTCTCTCCAAAGTCTTGCCAGTAAGTGGCCGCTAGCTACTTACAACATGAATAACTGCAACAACACGGACGAGTAAGTGTGAGCATATCTGTGTCAGGACATAGAGTAGCGTCGTAGATGTTTTAGAGACATCGTGGTTCGTATCATGTAGTAGATCCTGCAGTAAATAGCAACGCTAGAGGTCCTTGAAACAACACGTCTGTTCATTCCCCGTCCCTGTTTGCTGTTTCCTCCCGCATTAATAATAATAATGATAATTATACATTTGATTTATATAGCGCATTGGACAGATGAAACCTTTTTGTTGCAAGTTATGATGTGGGTCGTACTGAGCTACAGACCTGTAATAGTACGATGCCATCTGCTGGACCAATGTGTGACCTGCACCAGATCTTCCAACAAAGAATCCAGACTGTGAATCTTCCACTAGACCTCCTCTTTCCTGTAGTCTGGTAGACCCTCGTAGGCCACCTCCTCCGTACTGTTATCACCGCCATGAAAAAAAACAACTAAACTTGTGATTCGTAGCAAAAAAGAGGAGATTAAAAAAGAAGAGAAAAAGGAGGAGGAGAAGAAAGACGAGAAGAAAGACGAGGACAAGAAGGATGAGAAGAAAGAGGAGAAGAAAGAGGAGAAGAAAGAGGAGAAGAAGGATGATAAAAAGGATGATAAGAAAGATGATAAAAAGAAAGAGGAGCCCCCGTAAGTACACCATTAGACACAGTCTACTGGGACGACTGGGACATAATCACAGAACACACGTCCGTCTGTTTGATACTTACTGTGTGAACAACTAACACAAAGTAATGTTGAGTTGTCTTTAGGAAAGAAATCTGGATTATGGATCCGGCCGCAGACCAGTACTACCGATGGCTGACCGTCATCGCGGGTCCAGTATTTTATAACCTCATGATGATCGTAACAAGGTATCGTCCATCTGACCTGCTGCTAAACGTCACTCAGTGAGGCCTGTTCACTGCATTTCATAAACCTGTCCTCCTTGTCTTGTAGATCCTGTTTTAACGAGCTCCAGGACACGTATACAAACCTCTGGCTCTTCTTGGACTACGGCACGGACATCATCTACTTCACAGATACGTTCGTCAGATCGAGAACAGGTTGGGTTCTAATTTAAATATGTGCACCTTAGAAACAGAATAGGAGTGAAAGGACAGCTGGAGTGGCGGCCATTTATTTTGTGTCCCGTTGCCATTGCGACCCTTGAAGGTGTCACAGCTCACAGAAAAGCACCCAAATGCATGACTCAGGAGGCAAAGAAGTAAGTACAAGAGTCTTTACTGAGAAATACAAGGATCAAAATCCAGAAGGAGTAGGAGGAGTACGGAGAAGAGCTCAGCAGAGGCTAAATCCAAATTACATGATCAGGATAAATAAACTACAGGAATGCTGGAAAGCTACGGGACAAGGCTCGGAGACAACATATTAAGTGAACTGGTGAATATGGACAAGGGAGCTGGTGAGGGAATGAGAACCAGGTGAGTGTGGTAGAGCAGGTGAGATGATGTTATTGGCAAAACACCGGCTGGAGGTGATTGTTAGAACCACAGACTGTATATAAGAAGTGGACGTAGTCATCGTGACGTCACTCATTGGATTGGAACCAGGAGGCAACCTCCGGTTCTTTAAAGTTCTTCAAAGCTTCATGTGTTAAAGCTGCATTCTCTCTAGTGTCCACCAGGGGGCGACTCCTCTGGTTGTATAGAAGTCTATGAGAAAATGACTCTACTTCTCTCTTGATTTATTACCTCAGTAAACATTGTAAACATGAGTTTATGGTCTCAATCTCTAGTTTCAAGTCTTCTTCAATACAGCATGATGTTCATTTAGTAAATGATGGTCCATTTAGAGTCAAACAGACCATAAAGCAGGGGATGCTTTAGGGGCGGGGCTACACGGTGATTGACAGGTCGACACCAGAGACGTATACGGCGTCTCTACGTCACTCCTCCTCAGTCCAGATATGATCACTTCCTGTTCACTGGTTGCAAAAAAAACAAGATGGCGACGGCAAAATCGCCAAAACCGAGGCTTAAAAACATCCATTTCTTATCTACAGACTATGGTAGTAACGTTACGAAGCTTAGAGCGAAGAGTAAACAAGTACAATTTGACAACTTAATGTCACAGCGTAGGAATGCACATTGCTATCTTTCCTGTAACCAGGTGAGTCAGCTAGCTTGCTAATCCCACCATGCTTCAATGCTACACTGGTTACAGAAAATGAGCCAAACAGCAGGCTGGTGGCAAGCGGCCATCCGTCTCTGGAGCTGTGACAACACTTTACAGCCTCACCGTTATCACCACAACCACGACCACCATTTTCCTTTGTACTAGTCCACGGAAAGCAGTTCAACGTCTGTCCTCCTACTGTTCTATTTCTATGATGAACACCAATTTGTGTCTGTTGTAGTTCTGGATTTGGCTCCTAATTTTGTGTTTGTTCCTCAGGTTACCTGGAACAAGGCCTGTTGGTAAAAGATTCCAAAAAACTGAGAGATCACTACAGAACAACGTCTCAGTTCAAATACGACATGATTTCAATGATACCCACCGATCTGCTGTTTCTGAAGTTCGGATACAACAACCCAGAGTTCAGATTCAATCGTCTTTGCAAAATCTCAAGGCTTTTTGAGTTCTTTGAGCGGACTGAAACCAGAACCAGCTTCCCAAACATGTTTCGTATCAGCAATCTCGTACTTTATATCCTCGTTATTATTCACTGGAATGCTTGTATGTTCTTTGCCATTTCGAAAACCATTGGTTTTGGAACTGACACCTGGGTATATCCCAATATCAGCCACCCAGAGCATGGCCGCTTGGCCAGAAAGTACATCTACTCCCTGTACTGGTCCACACTGACCCTCACCACCATCGGAGAGACCCCTGCACCAGTCAGGGATGTTGAATTTGTCTTTGTCATTGCCGACTTCCTCACCGGTGTGCTGATCTTTGCTAGTATTGTCGGTAACGTCGGTGCCATGATCTCCAACATGAACGCTTCTCGTGCCGAGTTCCAGGCGAAGATCGACTCCATAAAGCAGTACATGCAGTTCCGAAAGGTCACCAAAGACCTGGAGGCCAGGGTCATCAAGTGGTTTGACTACCTGTGGACCGAGAAGAAGACCTGCGACGAGAAGGAAGTTTTGAAGAACCTCCCAGACAAGCTCAAGGCCGAGATCGCCATCAACGTCCATTTGGATACCCTGAAAAAAGTGCGTATTTTCCAGGGTTGCGAAGCCGGTCTGCTGATTGAGTTGGTGCTCAAGCTGCAGCCACAAGTGTTCAGTCCTGGCGATTACATCTGTAAGAAGGGGGATATTGGCAGGGAGATGTACATCATCAAGGAGGGGAAGCTGGCTGTGGTGGCCGACGACGGGGTCACTCAGTTCGTAGTGCTCAGCGACGGTGCGTACTTCGGGGAGATCAGTATCTTGGGTATCAAGGGCAGCAAAGCAGGAAACAGGAGAACAGCCAACATCCGGAGCGTGGGTTACTCTGATCTCTTCGCTCTGTCCAAAGACGACCTGATGGAGGCTCTCACCGAGTATCCTGATGCCAAAAAGGCTCTGGAGGAGAAGGGCAAAGACATCCTGATGAAGGACAACCTGATCGACGAGGCGATCGCCAACGCTGGAGCCGACCCCAAAGACCTGGAGGAGAAGATCGTTAAACTAGAGGGCAACCTGGATCTCATGCAGACCAAGTTCGCCCAGCTGATGGCGGAGTTCAACTCGGGCCAGTCGAGGATGAAGCGGAGGGTCACGGAGATGGAGGCCAAAGTTAAATCCATACGACCCGAGGATCTGTCAGAGGTGGTGGCCGACAAGGACAAAAAAGTCCAGTAAACATGAGAGACACCTGAGGACTTTACAGGAAACGAGGGGATTTTTCATTCAGAATAGTAGAGTGACACTTTTCAAAGGACCATGTTTATATCTATTTATACATCCGTTCATCATCATTATGTGTCAAATTGTGTACAGTGTATGCAGCAAATGTTTTTGTGTGTATGCTTTGAGTCTATTTTTATGTCGTCATGAAACTACTTCAGTATGTATGTACATATATATATATATATATACACACACACACACACACACGTGTATATATTGTGTATGCAAAAAAAAGGCTTTTCATAGCCTTAGAATAATGAGGAATGTTTTGATTTCCTGATCAGTATTCACATTTATCCCAGAGAACTTACTGTTAAGTCTAATTCATGCTCCATGAACTACTTACTGCTTCGTCCATTTGATGCAGTCTGTTTATGTTATAATCAGCGGATGCTATGAGTTGTAAACTGCGACGTTATATGTAAATAAACATTAAATATGTTCATGTACTGTACGCGTCTAGATTGTCTTTTTTTGGGAAGAGAAAAGCGAGTTGAGTGATAATTTTCTTGGGGTTTGTCCCTTAGATTCGACATACAGTCATGTGAAAAGGGTCAATCACTGTGTAGCCCCGCCCCTAAAGCATCCCCTGCTTTATGGTCTGTTTGACTCTAAATGGACCATCATTTACTAAATGAACATCATGCTGTATTGAAGAAGACTTGAAACTAGAGATTGAGACCATAAACTCATGTTTACAATGTTTACTGAGGTAATAAATCAAGAGAGAAGTAGAGTCATTTTCTCATAGACTTCTATACAACCAGAGGAGTCGCCCCCTGGTGGACACTAGAGAGAATGCAGCTTTAACACGTGAAGCTTTGAAGAACTTTAAAGAACCAGAGGTTGTCTCCTGACAAACACAATGATTCCTACAATCAGGTGATTACACACTGTAGAAAACATAATATCATATTTAGATCCCACTAAATGCTACACACTGTCCCTTTAACATAAAATATTGATTATAGCAGCTTTGTCTATATGATCATATGTTGTTCGGGGAAATTCCTTAAAGCATAATGACAAAGTTAATTGATTTAGTTCACCTTTATTGACTTTGCATAACAGTTGCTTTACATAAGAGTTTCACATTATCTGCACATTCTTTATGTACCTGAGATATTTGGCCAAATAAAACACTTCCTGTGACTCTTTTATATATATATATTTATATATATATATATATACTGTATATAGGCATTGCACATTTTTGGCAACTGCACTTACAAATGTGCAATCAGAAAAACTTTAAAAAGCAAACAAAGAGGAGAGACAGGATCAGTCATCCTGAAACTACACGATCTGCTCACAGTATTTATGTTATATGTAGTATTTATGTAGTACACAGAAATACTTCAAAATAACCTGGAGGTCAGCGGAGAGTTTGCTCTCACGCTGACAGGGAACAGATCAAATAAGAGCTCGTCAGTGAGGCTGTTTGTGTAGGCAGCAGTAATAAAAAAATGAAAAGGCGTCACCTCAATCTAGCACAAGGAGCACCATTATGTCCAGTCGTGTCCCAGCTGTGGGAGGACTGGATACTGCTACACCGCGAGGAACCGGAAAAAACACACGAGAAAACGTCAAACTACGTCAATAAATAAAACTGCACGTCACTTAAAATCCCGTGTGTAAGTGCACTTTCACAGTTTCACAAATCAGACATTGTTAAGAAACAAAACACTAAAGAATAAAGAATAAAACAAACGTAATTCAAGCGTTGTGTTGAGCTCTTTGGAGACCTAATGAAGGGTTTGTGTTACAGGAAGTGGAGTCTGACTGGTGCAGCTTGGTGAGGCACAGGGTTGTTGCAGCATTTTGTTTCACGGCATTTCCCCTTATTTGTGATACTCCCTTTTTCTTTAATTTGTAAAAAACGTGGTGGAGAAAACTTGTCTTTGTGGATCAAAGCATCCCGAAGCCTTTGGCGTACGTGATGGCTTTGAGGAGTCTCTCCCTCAGTTTGTCCTTGGAGGAGTATTCAGGCAGCAGCAGAGCGTTGAAGCAGGTGTGAGAGGTCGGCAGTCTGAAAGAATGAAACGAGAACCAATGAGAACCGAGTAGAGATGATCCACGAGTCCATCGGCAGAAACAATATTATGAGAACAAAGGAATCTATATATCCAACATTATTACACTGTTACAGCCTCTCCTCTCTGCGCCGTGTTCAGCCTGAAGTTCAGTCAAAGTTTCTCTGATTCTTTCGTTGTGAACAGAAGCTTGTTTTGTGAGGTCACAGTGACCTTTGACCTCTAAAATCTCATCAGCTCACAGTCCGTAGATAAGTGCACGTAGTCATGGCGATGTCTCTCGGTTTGTGGACTGATGTTTTTAAGCCTCGAGTTCGGCGATTTCGCCATCGCCATCTTAGTTTTTTCCCAACCAGTGAACAGGAAGTGACCATATCTGGACTGAGGAGGAGTGACGTAGAGACGCCGTATACGTCTCTGGTAGAGACCTGTCAATCACTGTGTAGCCCCGCCCCTAAAGCATCCCCTGCTTTATGGTCTGTGTGACTCTAAATGGACCATCATTTACTAAATGAACATCATGCTGTATTGAAGAAGACTTGAAACTAGAGATTGAGACCATAAACTCATGTTTACAATGTTTACTGAGGTAATAAATCAAGAGAGAAGTAGAGTCATTTTCTCATAGACTTCTATACAACCAGAGGAGTCGCCCCCTGGTGGACACTAGAGAGAATGCAGCTTCAACACATGAAGTTTTGAAGAACTTTAAAGAACCGGAGGTTGCCTCCTGGCTCAGCTGGACGTTTGTTCCAAATGTAAAGAAAGTCTCCAGGTGTTCCTGAGAATTCTCCTTCACAAAGAACAGACCGGACCTTATAATCTCTCCGTCCTTGTCTGTTGCTGGTTGTAGAATGTGTTCTTTATCTGATAATCTGTCTGAAGTACCTGTCTGTGTCGGAGCCATTCTTGGCGATGATCATTTTTAGTTTGCCGAGCCCTCCGACGGGCGCTCTGTCTGTGCCGGTGGTGAACTGAAGAAACAACCTCTTCTGCTCTTCTCCAAACGAGTGAATCGTTTCCCAGAAATCTCTGTGAGCAGGAAATTAAAAATGAAAAAACGTAGTCAACGTTAGCTCAATCAACGTCGGCTCAGTCAACGATAGCTCAGTTAACGTTAGCTCAGTTATCGTGAGCTCAGCTATCGCTGAGTTAATGTTAGCTTAGTCAACGTTAGCTTAGTCAATGTTAGCTTAGTCAATGTTAGCTTAGTCAACGTTAGCTTAGTCAACGTTAGCTTAGTCAACATTAGCTTAGTCAACATTAGCTCAGTCAACGTTAGCTCAGTCAATGTTAGCTCAGTTATCGTTAGCTCAGTTATCGTTAGCTGAGTCAACGTTAGCTCAGTTATCGTTAGCTCAGTTATCGCTCAGTAACATGCAGTGTGTGAGAGGACAAAAGAGACTCACCTGATGATCTGACTATCTTTGCTGTAACCTCCATCGTATTCTGTCGTCTTTTCAAGAGCTTCAAAGTCAAGTTTCTGTGAAAGAGATTCCTCCGTTAATCCTAAATCACACATCTACAATAAAGAAACGTTTAAATGAAGCTGTTTCCTCACCCTGCTGCCACAGATCAGCATCTCTACTTCCTCCGGTCTGAACAAATACTTCAGAGGCGACTCTTTGGTGACCATCAGGAAACCTTTCTTAAAGGCTTTGAACTGTCTCTCCACGCTCTTGTTCAGGATGTAGTCGGCATACATGTCCACAAACTCCTGTGATTCAAAGAGGTCAAAAGCAAAAAAACACCTGTTAAATGTAAAGAAACTTTTTTAATAACTGCAGGAAAACACAGGCGTATAAAAATTCCCTTAAAAGAGGAAACACAAACTACAGAATGCACTGTAATGGACACTTCCTCTAAAATTAAATTGATATCAATCTGATGTATCAACTTTAAAACATTACTACTACTACCACTAATATTACTAATAATGATAATAGTACTAGAGATGTACCGTTCACACGACCACAGAACATTAACTGAGCTAACGTTAACTGAGCTAACGTTAGCGCAGTTATCGCTTATTTAATTTAACGTTATTTAACGTTAGCTCAGTTAACATTAACATTAGCTCAGTTAACGTTAGCACAGTTATCGCTTATTTAATGTTAGCTCAGTCAACGTTGGCTCAGTCAACGTTAGCTCAGTTAACATCAACATTAGCTCAGTTAACGTTAGCTCAGTTAACATTAACATTAGCTCAGTTAACGTTAGCTCAGTTAACGTTAGCTCAGTTAACATTAACATTAGCTCAGTTAACGTTAGCTCAGTTAACGGTAACGTTAGCTCAGTTAACGTTAGCTCAGTTAAAATTAACATTAGCTCAGTTAACGTTAGCTCAGTTAACGGTAACGTTAGCTCAGTTAACGTTAGCTCAGTTAACATTAACATTAGCTCAGTTAACGTTAGCTCAGTTAACGGTAACTTTAGCTCAGTTAACGTTAGCTCAGTTAAACGTTAGCTCGGCTATTAGAGGACAGAAAGACAGGAGGGATGATACTGATGGATGTCTGTGTTCTTCAATCTTTATAAACTTCACTCAGAAATATTTATTTCATTGACAGGTTAGATTTGTTTCCAGTGAATTAATGATTTTATAAAGTGACTTTGTTGTTGTAAACTGTTGCTGCTCTAGAAATATTTCTTTCTTTTTAAAATATAAATAAATTCTAATCCTGTTCTATAATATAATACAACATAAGATACTATAATATAAAATAAATAATATAAAAAGCAATTATTTAGTATTGAAAACGAACCTATAGGCCGTATTGATAAAAACCTAACGATACCATCTACCAACATGTTGAATGAACATGATCACATGACCACCGCTATTGTGGTCTCACCTGTCTGTTGTCCTCTGTGACGGGGTTCTGGTCTCCCTGGTCCTTCAGGTCGTACAGGATGGGGTTTCCAAACAGGTCTGTGTGTGAGATCTGGTACGTGAGCATCATGTCTTGCTCCACGTCGCCGCCATATTCCAGCAACTTCTTCAGACTCTGGTAGAGACTCTGCAAGAAGAAAAGAAGTGTGAGGAAACACGTTGACATGTTAGCTTAGCTTAGCATAGCATGTGGACCGGAAACAGCTAGCCTGGTTCTGTCCAGAAGTAACAAAATACACCTTCCATCCTCTCTAAAGCTCAGTGACATGTAATGTCTCGTTTATTTAATGCACACATAAAATAAATGAGATTTGGGCTACCATTGTCTGACTTAAGCTTGGTTTATAATGACGTAATCCTCAAGTGATTGCAGCGTTTGCTCGTGCGCCTCTGAATTTCTGTAACTTGTCACGCGATCAAAGCTTTTTAGATGTGACTGTCACAGATATTAACTGATAAAAACACTATTTACTAAAAAGAACAATTCATTTTTAGATACTTTAGAGACAGGAAGTGTTAAAAATCTACATTTGAGTAAATATGTATCAGCCAAATCAAATAGTTTACAGGATATTCAACCATTGTTTCTTTATTATACATTTAATACTGGACTTGTTTCTCTACAGGTTTGTATGAAGGTAATAAAGTAGTTAATGAATATGAGATGATGTAGATCTTCTCATCAAACTCTCGACAAGAAAGCGAAAAGGAATGTTTCCCAAAATGTTGAACTTTTCTTTAAGTGCTCCAGTTTGTTACATGTAACTAAGTAAACCTTATAGTGAAAAAACAGAATAATAATATGTCAGAAATACAGAACAGTCTTTCACTGCATATGTTAACTTTGGAGAAAGTTACTGTACTGGATGGGAGTCTGACAGGTCCAAGTAGGTCCCCTTCTTGCCCATGAGTTTCCTGTAGACCACCATGGGGAAATGAACGTCCAGGATGCAGTTGTTGTAGATGGCGAGCCCCAGAACGAGTCCAACTAGAGTGTACTGGGCCTCGTTCTCCAGAGAGGACGAGTTAAACCAGAACAGTTTGGTGTCATCGTCGTAGCTGAACATTCCTGTTCAGGAGGTCAAAACAGAGAGAAAATACATGAAGGAATAGAAACCAAAGGGTATCAATCTTCTCATCTAACTATTGGCAATAAAGCAAAGAAGAGCATTTCCTTAAATGTTGAGCTATTCTGTAAACTTATGATTTCTGGTCTCACCTATGTCGGGATTGAAGATTTCCTCCAGGACCAACTGGAAGAACTCCTTTGACACCCCGCCCTCGTCTACACCTTGTTCCCCCTCAAACTCCACAAACAGCTGCTTCTTCAGGTCGGACGGGTTCTCCATGGAGATCATCTCCAGCTGCAACACAAGAGGGTTGAATTCATGGAGAAAACACAACAGGGCGGAGCCTAAACATGTCACAACATGCAACCGTAACATAAATGTGTTTACACAAAATAAGAAGCAGATTGATCGTTTGACACGTCGGCTGGTTTACTACAGTGGTATGAAGCCAAAATAAACAGATTTTGCTGTTATTTAATTGCAATAAACAGATAAAAAGGATGCTGAAATAACTACATAATGATGCCGATTTGTAAAAAGTCTGAATTCATACTTTGTCAGGTTTGTCAAAAATACGACAAGCAAACTACTTTTAAAATGATTGTTTTTTTAATGGACTTTGGGTCGATTGTTGCTAGGCTACGCTAACATTGTAGCTGCTCCATCAACGCCTCAACATAACGTCAAATAGGCGTAAACACGGCAGGGACGTTATTATTCAAACCATAGAGTGTCTGTGGTTTGAACCCTAGACACTATGACACTCACAGACACTCTGGTTTAAACCACAGACCGTCGGACGCTGTGACTCACTCTGACGAGGGCGTCGTCGATGATGTGATCCCGGCGGACCTTGAGCTTGAGATAGGGGTTGGGCTGCTGGCCCTGGACCATGCTGTAGAGGGCCGTGAGGCGCCGCTCGCTGTACATCCTGATCCGGTTGTCGTAGTACAGCCCTTGGTTCTTGGTGATGACGCTGAGGATGAAGGGGCAGCTCTGGAAGGAGAACTTGGTTTCAGCGTTGACCTTGAAGAAGGTGAAGTCCTTGTCCATCTCCACCACGTCATTCAGCGACTCGTTGACAAAGTCCTCGTAGGGGAGGAGGGGTCTGATACTGTCCACGGGTCGGACTCCCAGTTCCTTCTCCAGCGGATCGACCGGTGGACCTTTGTTGTAGAGCCGCTCCTCGCCCAGCAGCTCATGCAGGGTGAGCTCGTCGGACTCGGAGTCTTCCTCCTCCTCTTCGTTGTGCTCCACGTCCACGTCGCCACCCAGGATACTCGCGTAGAAGGCGACCTTCAAGCACTGCGTCGCGGCCACCACTGTAGCGTCGTCGTTCACCAATGTCTCGCCGTCGTACTCGTTGCTGACGACCGTGAACGTGATGAGCTGCTGGAAGGTCTCCGTCATGCGGCGGATGTGCGTGAGTCCATACCGGGACCACAGCTTCGACAGCCTGGCAAGCGCCGCCACCGGCAGCTTGCCCATCGCCTTGCAGAACTGCGGCAGAGCCGTTTCCAAGTACTCTGGGCTGTGGAGGTTACTGTTCTCCAACACGATGATGAAGATGTTCAGGTAGTCTGGGTTCGTCTCGTACACGTCGAGGTATTCCAGGTCGAGCTCCATGTTGGGAGTAAGGTAAACAAGTGCGTTCACCAAAGCGGCCTCCACCTGGTCGAGGCTCAGAAGTCGGTCGTAGACCCTCCTCACGGCGTCGATATCCACCGTCACCTCACAAGGGTCCAGCATCTCATCGAGCCCCTCGTCCGGTAGGGAAGCGCCCGTCGTTTCTGAGCTTTGCTTCTCCTGCTCGTCCACATCTGTCGGTTCACAAGAGTCCGGGTTTTCAGCATCGACGGGTTCGTCCTTCCTGAAACTCTTCGTCAAGGCGTCCGAATTGGAGAAAATCCTGCCGATGATGCGGATGAGGGCGGAGTAGTCGCCCCGCTCCTCGCAGAAACTCAGGATCATACAGACCGTGTTCTCCGTGAGGTAATGAACATCTGGACCAAAACGGGGGAAAGAAATCGAGTTAACACAGTGAACTTGACTCAAAGCTCAAAGCCAGCGGCCGTGAGAGTCTGCGTTACCTGAGAAGTCCTCCTTGGTGGGACAGAGGTCCGTCTCGCTCATCTCACCGTCCAGAGCGTCTTTCTCGGAGGGGTGAGGATTACAGAGTTTGGCGTTGATCTTAAACAGCTCGAGCGCTTTGGCTGCTGCTGTGTTTTTATCCAGAGGTCGAAAGTCACGACACGACGCGCAAAACTCATTCGTGCAGTCGCCATTTCCACAGCCGTCGGTTAACTGCCGGAAGTAGCGCTCGATTAGATGCTTTGCAGTCGCTCTGTTCCTGCAGAGCAAGACGTTAAAACAGGAAGTGAGACTCAAACTCATCTGTGTTAGAAAAAACAAGCATCAACATATTCTTGCAATGCACTTCTTTCCTGTTTGAAAAAGCTACGACATCACGACACAGAGATAAAAAACATCAAAGGGTGCAACGCTTCAGATGGAAACTCACCGCATGTTAGTTAGTTTAGCTTCTAGTTTAACTAGTTGAGTGCAGGTTAAATAGAGAGACTTACATTCGGCTGGATTCAGGAACACTCCTGCAGACCCGATGGACAGTCCTCTGAAAGAAGAGTTGAGTAATAATAATGAATTTAACCATAAATATACAGCCTGTAATAAAAGGAGGCGGACGCCTTTTAATCCATTTGTCAACCGAGAAATATTTACACACATTTTTTGCCTAATCTTCATGATCAGCATGTATCTGGTGGCTCTGTATATATTTATTATTAAATACGTTGAAGCATCACAGCAGCAGGAACGACCGTCTCCCCATTCAGAATGGTCATATTTATGAGTCATGTAACGGATCTCCCCTCATGTGAACCTCAGATCAATGATGGCTTATTAACACATGCTGGAATTAGCCAACTAGCTAACGAACCAGCTGTCCAATAGTTAGCTAGCTAGCTTGCTAATTCCACTGAATTCTACACTGTTTGCAGACATTTAGCCAAACAAAGTGTTCACTCTCCTGTTGATGTCAGTGTTCTTTTCTTTCGCTGGGACACGAGTGTGATGATGAAGCATTGAGTTGTTATATTCTACCCGTTTACTCTTTATGCTCAGTGAGTCCGCAACTTGCGGTAAGTCGGTTTAGTTTACGGGGAAGTTAGCCGGCTAGAACAGCTGCAATGGTTACAGTACACATAAAAATGGCCGCCTCTCTGACCATCCTGCTGTGTTGATTTCGATGGGAATGTCCCTTCTACTCCTACTTTAATTCTATGGTGTAACCTAAGCTAAGCTACAGTTGCCAGCTAGTTTAACAGCAACCGGTATCTTTAATATCAAGGATTGTTTTAAAGTTATACACACAGGCCGTTTATAAGAAGAGGACGTAGTCGTCATGACGTCTCTCGTTGGTTTGTGGACGTTTTGAAGTCTTGAGTTTGCCAATTTCCCCGTCGCCATTTTGGATTACGGCCGTCGCCATCTTGTTTTTTAGCAACCGGTTAACAGGAAGTGACCATATTAGGACTGAGGAGGAGTGACGTAGAGACGCCGTATACGTCTCTGGTAGAGACCTGTCAATCACTGTGTAGCCCCGCCCCTAAAGCATCCCCTGCTTTATGGTCTGTGTGACTCTAAATGGACCATCATTTACTAAATGAACATCATGCTGTATTGAAGAAGACTTGAAACTAGAGATTGAGACCATAAACTCATGTTTACAATGTTTACTGAGGTAATAAATCAAGAGAGAAGTAGAGTCATTTTCTCATAGACTTCTATACAACCAGAGGAGTCGCCCCCTGGTGGACACTAGAGAGAATGCAGCTTTAACACATGAAGCTTTGAGGTTGTTTCCTGGTTACATTTTGTACCTTTAAATGGAGAGAAAGTAGTTTTTTCTTCATGACTTCTCCAACACTGTATAATTAAAAACACAATAAATACATATCTTATTTCTATGAATTAAACCTCGTTATATTATATTAGTTATTAGGCTGTGACTCACTGTCACACTGCTTCTCTTTAGAGCAACTTTAATATAAAATGAATAAAACAAACAACGTTAAATACAGTTTACCGACCTGTGATTTGATGATCCGGGGTATTGTGGTCCTGTCTGTCTGTCTGTCTCTCTCTCTGTCTGCCTCTCTCTCTCTATCTCTCTCTGTCTGTCGCTCTCTGTCTGTCTCTCTCTCTGTCTGTCAGTGACACTGCAAAAATAATGTCCGGTTCTGCACGAGCCGCGTTCAGCCTCTCGAGTCCGCGTGGATCCGGATTCAAACTGACGCCACCTGCTCACCGACACGAGACGAGTCTCGTGAGGACCGACGGGAGGAAGTCTGTGTTTTTAGTGTTTTAAGTGTTTATTAAGTCACAGAACTGATCCTCTGCTACCATCTTGTAAACAAGAGCGACATGTATCCCGGCATGCACAGCGCGAGGCTGTCAAACACCAAGCCACCGCCCCCCCCCCTCCTCTTCAGAAACACACACGAGATAAATAATGAATAAATAAAGATATTTATATATATATATATATATATATATATATATATATATATATATATATTTATGAATATATATGTATATATATATACTTAAATATATATTTATATATATATATATATATAAATATATATATATAAACATTTGTTCTATTTTTCCTCCTTAATTCGTCTTCTTTCAGACTAGAGGAAATAAAACATTTATTATCTTTGTCTGTTTACGTCTGTAGATTTCTACTAAATTCACCAAAAGTTACCATTACATAATGGCTCATTTGTATATTTAAACATAACATGTCAGAAAACACAATAAATCCTCCTCTTAATGTGAGTGATGAAGTGGTGAAGTTTCATGTGTTGACTCTATTCACCTGTAGAGTCTTCTCTTGATAGAAAGTTCCTGAACACTGTCAAGCTACTTTTTACAATTATTATTATTATTGTTATCATTATTATTATGGGGCTAAAATTAGCTCTCTGGTTATATGAGAGGGATAAATAATAAATAAATGAATATGTAAATATGTAAATATGTAAATATATAAATAAATATATAAATAAATAAATATAAAATAAATAAATATATAAATATAAATAAATATAAATAAATATATAAATAATTTAATATTTAAATATATACATATATAAATATATAAATATATAAATATGTAAATAAATAAATACATAAATATATAAATGAATGAACAAATCATTTAATATATAAATATATAAATAAATAAATAAATATATCATATTGAATAAAAGGATTGATTTCTGTCCTGTTGACTGCAGTAAACAACATGGACACTAGGGGTCACTGTGGGGACACTTTTCATAAAGTGGAGTTCTTTCTGTCTTCTTGTATTTTAGATGATGTGTTTCACATTAAACTGTAGATAAAAACTGACACATTGTTGAGTTAGAATAATAACTGTCAGTACTTCTGCTGACACAGTTTGTTAGATCTACAATTGTTTAACACGTTTTCTATTAAAATATATATATATTTAAAATGTAAAAGAAATGGTTCTAAAGGTCTAAGGTTTTACAGAAAGTTATGTTTTGTATGAAATGTAAAAGTGTTCTTGAACTATGAAGTAAAATAATAAAGATAATAAATATTCGGCTGAGATTTACATCATTATTATGATCATCACCTTTCTGCTGACGTCGTTACGTTTCATGTTTCATAAGAACGAGGTCTTCATCTCTGACTCGTTCTCCTGAAGATGTGTTATCATTTCCCTCACAGCCATTCAATAATAAGACGATCATCTCGGGGCGTCTCTTTTCTCTTTAAACCTCAGGAATGTGTGTGTCAGGTGGTGCAGACATCAGGAATGTGTGTGTCAGGTGGTGCAGACATCAGGAATGTGTGTGTCAGGTAGTGCAGACATCAGGAATGTGTGTCACGATAGACACATGAACACAGTAGTAACGCTACTGGAGATGTAAAAACAAAGCAGTACAATTACCAGAGCTGCTGTTCACTATTTAAAGACAAAGTCCATCCTCCTTTCTTTGTTAATAAAGAGTTTAATCTCAAACTAAAGATCTGGTTGGTTGAACACTATGACGATCAACAACATCGTCCCCATTCACTTAACCTGCACATGGATTCACTGGTGAGTCTGCAGGCCTGGGGCCTCTCTTCTACCTAGAGACACAGAGGTGAACTCTGATTGGATCAAAGCTCTACTTAAAACAAGCTGCACTGAAGCAGAGCAGCTGAGGAGCACAGTAGCTGTGCAATGAGAACATAAGATGACGGGGAAAATATTTGTATAAATTATAATACATGTAGTGTATTTAAGACAAATGATTAAATTATAAAATAGCTCTAACTTTGTGATTGTTTAGGCCAGCAGAGAAGGCTTTGCAGGCCCTGACGACCACCACTGGTTAAATGTAACAAGTAGACAGATAAACACAATAAATATGAATTTAGGACAAAAACAAAATCTCTAATTTATTTGCAATTTCATAATAAAGCTTAATATATATATATATATATATATATGAATAAAGTTTCTATGTTATGTTTTACATTAATAGTTTGTTTAAAGAATGACAGGTCAACATGAAGTTTGAGGACCGAGACGTTTTATTAAGCAAAGAGTACATTTTCAGGTAGCAAAGGATAAATACTTTATCATCATCATTCTTATTTTAGCCTCCATGTGCTCAAAGAACAGAAGAGAAACTTAAAATGAAGAAAATACTGATGAAAAACAACCATCGAATCGAGCTCCGATGTGTTCAAGGCCGCGTGGAGTTTGTGAATGTTCATCTTTATATTCCAGCCTGAAGCTATAAAACAAAGATGAAACGAATATCTTCTTAAACTAACAGAAAACATTTGTCCTTTCTCATCCAGTGTTTGAGGCGCTTACTATTGCTCAGAAAATACAGGAATATAAATGATCTTTGGTAAATGACACACTTTATAAAAATGTACTACAAAGAGAGACAACAATCAAATATTAAAGGTGCTGCTGCTTCAACATCAAACGGTCAAAACTTTTACTTTCATGCTGAACACCAACAATCCTCAACGGCAACTCAGAAATGATGCTTTCAAAGTGCAAATTTAAATCTTAAAGCGGCGTCTTGTACATTTGGGAAAAGACTTTCTTTCTCTGTTGAGCTTTTTTTGTTTTACAGCTGAGCTCCAGCAGAAATAAAGAAAAACTGTTGGAAAAAGGAGCTTCAAGTAAAAAAAATCACGTTTATGAAACGAGATGAAAAGCTGGTTGTTTAAAAGGAACAGTTTGACATTTTGGGAAATATGATTTGTTTTCTGACTGACAGTTAGATGAGAATATTTACACCACAGCCAAGGAGAAGGTTAGCTTAGCTTAGCATAAAGGCAAAAAACAGACATAAAATGAAAGTAGCATCTTCTCTGTTCAGTCCGTATATAAAGTGTAAAAACAACACTTTGTGGTTCTACAGGAGTTATATTTGTTATAGAAAAAAGTTGTAAAGAAGTTGAAAAAGTTTTAGTATAAATTAAAGAAGCAGTGTGTGAGATTTAGTGACCTCTAGTGGTGAAGCTGCAGACTGAACCAACTGAACATCCCTCTGTTTTTCAGGTAACAACATGAAAGTCTCTCTACAGAGTTTGGTTTGTCTCTTCTGGGCTCCTGTAGAAACATGCAGCTCCCTATTTAGATAATAAAGCTAACAAAAACACAACGATTCTTATCTTTTTTTGGTGATTAAACACGACTGAAAACATCGTTATGAATATTATATCACATTTCTGATAATAGATCCCACTAAATGCCACAAACTGGACTTTTAAACAAAGGAGCCGCGGAATAATTAGTGAGTTTAGACGTCAGGTTAGCTTTAGCCACAGCTAGCTTTTAGTTTTCGTATTAAACTTTCCCAAAATGTCAAAACTTTTCTTTTAACGTGAAACTGGCGCACGCACACACGCACACACACACACTTTCAGGGACATAACATTGATTTCCTGGAGAACAATAATAACCGCTACCCCCCCTAAACCTAATCCAAACCGTAACCTAACCCTAAACCAAGTCTTCACCATGAGATGTAATGATTTAGTTTAACCCAACGTGCACTTTGTCCACCAAAAAAGTAGAGTCCCCACAATGTGACTGTGTGATCAGATTGATGTCCCCACAAGACAGTAAAACAAACAGACACACAGCATCATTACTGGTAGATTGTAGCTCTCATGGTTTTCAGTGGAATGTAGTGAATGATTGAAATGAGGCTCTGATGTCTCCTGTGAAGATCAAACACTGAAACATGTTTCTATAGCAACCGATAACACACACACACACACACAAACTCTCTGATCTCTAAAATCTGAACAAACAGAGAAACAATCAGAATGTCTGGAATGTCTTAAAGAAACCTGATGGACTGCTGAGATGCATCTTTGAAATAAAAACATTCCAGGATTTCAAAAAACAAGAAACGGGAGATATTCCAGTTCTTCAACCTGAAAGCCTCAAAAACATCTCACGGCTTCAAAACAGCCACAATATAAAGTACCTGTTATATAAAACAATCTGCTCGAAAAATACAATAAAATTACTTTTTTCTTTCTTTTTATATATAAAAACTTTTGTGCAAATTGGAGTTTTTCGTGTCAGACTTCGGAGACGTCACAGGACGACGGCGTGCGGCGCCGGATGAACCTCGTGGTCAGAAGAGTTCCTGCAGTATTTGACGCACTGGGAGTCTCCGTCGGGAGGAAGGCCGAGCTGGACGCTGGCCGTCTGAGGCGTGGAGGTCACCCAGCTCACGTCCGACGTCTCCAACGTCTCGGGGGAACGCTCGGAGTCTTTGGGGGGACGCTCGGAGTCTTTGGGGGGTCGGGGCCGCTTCGCGGCGGCGTCTTTGGTGTAAGGAAGCGTGTCCTCTGCGGGATCCACCGCGTACGGGTCGTCTCCGTCTCTCCGCCGGTCTCCGTCGGACGGCTTGGCGAGGGACAGGAAGCGAGGCTCGGGGGTCGCCCCCCCCCGCGCCCCCCCCGAGGCTCAGGATGTTCCCGCGGATCTCAGCCGGGAGTTTATCCAGCTGTCTGCCGACCTGGACGGGGTTCGGGAACAACGTGCCCTGACACGCCCGGTAGAAATATCTGGAGAGCAAAACAGAAACAGACGTGGAGAAAACATCTGGAGACATGTGGAGCTGATAGAAGCTCAGAGATATTAAATCCACACACAGAGCGTTTAACTCTTTAATAAGAAAAGGTTGAGCTCTACACTTCAGATCTTCCTCTTTAAACGCAAAACATTTAGTGGAAAATAAACTATTTCTATCTTTAAAACTAAGGGTGCATCTGTCTGTCTGTGTGAACTTCTCAATAGTTCAAAACAAAATCATCATTAATAAGAAAAGTCTGTTTTGTGTCCGTCGGTCTGATAACTCCTCAAACACGCTGCTCACTGATCGTTCCTCCTCACGTCACAGCTGCTAGTAAGGTTCAGTTATCCATGTTGAACTAACCTGCTAGTCGAGTGAGGAGGCTGCGGGTAAACGTAGGAGAAGATGTGCGTTTAAAAACGTACCTGGGCAGCAGCGCGGCCACAGGTGTGAGCACACACAGCAGGTAGAAGAGCGGGTCCTGCAGCAGCCTCTGCATGCTCCAGTACGGGTTGGAGGGAGAGAAGCAGGCCGGACAGGAAGCGTTATAACTCAGAGACACCGTGAAGAACAAGAGCACGCTGAAGGAGATGGACATCCAGTTCATCCACGTCTACAGAGACACAGAGGACACAGAGGACACAGGTACTCAAGTATCACTAACCAAATGTCAGTAAAAACTACAATAACTACTGTGAATCAGACATTAAATCTCATCTAAAGCTGCAGTGACTGTTTGTGACACACACACACACACACACGATTCCTTCAGTTGACTTTCACAGCTGTTTACCCAGCATGCAGCATCATGGATGTTTACCTCCGCTCGGTGCTTAAAGGACGTTTCTCATGCGCTGCTAAATTTACAGCCTCAGCATTAATGGAAGAGACTCTGATTCAATGCAGGCTCATGAATTATGAACGGACGGAGACGGAAGGTTTACGAGGAGAGAAACCAGGAGACACGAGAGAGAGAGAGAGAGAGAGAGAGAGAGAGAGAGAGAGAGAGAGAGAGAGAGAGAGAGAGAGAGAGAGAGAGAGAGAGAGAGAGAGAGAGAGAGAGAGAGAGAGAGAGAGAGAGAGAGAGAGAGAGAGAGAGAGAGAGGTTCTTACCCAGGTCTTGGTCTCGATGCCCAGGTGGACCATAATGGTGAGTAAAGCGAGGGTGGTGATGGGAGTCCCCCATGTAAACAGATCCACGTCAGAGTCAGCGTAGGCCTGAGAGGAAGAGGAGGAGGAGGAGGAGAGAGGAAGAGACGATTTATTCATTCATTCATTTATTTATTTATTCTTTCATTTATTTACCAGATCACATTAATCAACGTTTCACGTTCCAGAGTTATGAAGTTATGATGCAACGTTACAGACTGCTAAAGGAAAACTCACAAAGTAAGGGATGAAGAAGCAGACCAGACTTTGGTAGAAGGCGTCGATCATGTTCATCCAGAACATGTACGGCTTATATTCCTGCAACGACGAAGTGTCTCAGTCAGGAAACACACTGAGGCTCAGCGCTAAAGGGAGCTAAATGCTAACAAGCTAACGTTTAAGCAGGTGTAATGTGTTAGCATGCTAGCATTTGAACTCAAGTAACTCATTAGTTCTGCAGGTAAAGTGACTTCAATGAATCTGAATTAAAACACTAAAGTATTAAATATTTATGGACATAATCAGCCCAAAGAAACAGATTATGTAAAACGCTATGAAAACAATCTAAACACACATTAGACGTTCTGTAACATGAGGAACGTGATGAGCAGTCAGCATTTAGTGTCCATAAAGTACATAAAGTACACAAGGTACACATGTTAAGACAAAGCTCTTCTTCCACTCGCTCCTGTAAACGCAGATCTTTAAACAGGAAGTGAACCTCAGAGTTCTGTCCGTTCACGTAGAGCTGAGGTAGCTGTTGGAGCGTCTCTGCAGACACGTCTTTGTCCAGAGTGCCGGTGACGAGTTGTGGGAAGGCGGAGAACATCAGGTTGAAGAAGATGAGGTACCACTGGTCGATCATGGCCGAACCCGAGAACCCGCAGTAGAACTGGTACCAGAAGATGAGCAACACGAACATCTGAGGGAACAGAAGGCTTTGTTGTTGTAGTTCTCATTGTGTCCACCAGAGGCTGAAGAGCAGCACGACCACGTGTTTAAACTCTAAACACCACCTCGAAATATTGAGCCTTAAGTTACGTAAATCACAACAACTAAATAATTAATTTAGAGAAATTATTCTGACAAAAACCTTTTCCTCGTTTCACAGATTTACTGTTTTTTAACGGGACATAAAGATCTTCTCAACAAACAGAAGAGAGAAATATTTGCATCAGACAACAGACGGTTTGTACTGAGCAGAGGTTGAACTGCTGAGGCTGTGAGGACTCACTGCGTTCTTGTAGAAGAAGAACAGGATCATGTTGGCCAGTCTGGAGTAGCACCAGTGACCGTGGACCAGCAGCAGCTTCTGCAGGTACCGGAAACGTGGCAGAGCGAAGTCACTGGCCATCACCGCCTGGAAGACACCGGAGGAAACAGTCAGTCTGCTGCCTCCTCCATTCCTTTCCTCGCCTCCTTACCTCGCGTCTTGTCCCGCCCGTGCAATCGGAGGAGGAGGCGAGGAGGAGCCGTGAGGAAAGAGGAGTCGAGGCAACAGGTATTTAACAAACGAGACATAACGCGGTTCATGACAAGAACGATCGGACGTCACACATTTTACATCTAAACGATGCTGATGGGAGGAGGAGGTACGCTGTTAGGAGGAGGAGGTACGACGCTGTTAGGAGGAGGTACGCTGTTAGGAGGAGGTACGCTGTTAGGAGGAGGAGGTACGCTGTTAGGAGGAGGTACGCTGTTAGGAGGAGGTACGCTGTTAGGAGGAGGAGGTACGCTGTTAGGAGGAGGTACGCTGTTAGGAGGAGGTACGCTGTTAGGAGGAGGAGGTACGCTGTTAGGAGGAGGTACGCTGTTAGGAGGAGGTACGCTGTTAGGAGGAGGAGGTACGCTGTTAGGAGGAGGTACGCTGTTAGGAGGAGGTACGCTGTTAGGAGGAGGAGGTACGACGCTGTTAGGAGGAGGTACGCTGTTAGGAGGAGGTACGCTGTTAGGAGGAGGAGGTACGCTGTTAGGAGGAGGTACGCTGTTAGGAGGAGGTACGCTGTTAGGAGGAGGAGGTACGCTGTTAGGAGGAGGTACGCTGTTAGGAGGAGGAGGTACGCTGTTAGGAGGAGGTACGCTGTTAGGAGGAGGTACGCTGTTAGGAGGAGGAGGTACGCTGTTAGGAGGAGGAGGTACGTTGTTAGGAGGAGGAGGTACGTTGTTAGGAGGAGGTACGCTGTTAGGAGGAGGTACGTTGTTAGGAGGAGGAGGTACGTTGTTAGGAGGAGGTACGCTGTTAGGAGGAGGAGGTACGTTGTTAGGAGGAGGTACGCTGTTAGGAGGAGGTACGCTGTTAGGAGGAGGAGGTACGTTGTTAGGAGGAGGTACGTTGTTAGGAGGAGGTACGCTGTTAGGAGGAGGAGGTACGTTGTTAGGAGGAGGTACGCTGTTAGGAGGAGGTACGTTGTTAGGAGGAGGTACGCTGTTAGGAGGAGGTACGCTGTTAGGAGGAGGTACGTTGTTAGGAGGAGGTACGCTGTTAGGAGGAGGTACGCTGTTAGGAGGAGGTACGTTGTTAGGAGGAGGTACGACGCTGTTAGGAGGAGGTGTGGTGACCTGTTAGGAGGAGGTGTGATGTGTTAGGAGGAGGTGTGGTGTGTTAGGAGGAGGTGTGACCTGTTAGGAGGAGGTGTGGTGATGTGTTAGGAGGAGGTGTGATGTGTTAGGAGGAGGTGTGATGTGTTAGGAGGAGGTGTGGTGATGTGTCAGGAGGAGGTGTGATGTGTTAGGAGGAGGTGTGGTGTGTTAGGAGGAGGTGTGATGTGTTAGGAGGAGGTGTGATGTGTTAGGAGGAGGTGTGGTGTGTTAGGAGGAGGTGTGATGTGTTAGGAGGAGGTGTGATGTGTTAGGAGGAGGTGTGGTGATGTGTCAGGAGGAGGTGTGATGTGTTAGGAGGAGGTGTGGTGTGTTAGGAGGAGGTGTGATGTGTTAGGAGGAGGTGTGATGTGTTAG
>NC_136530.1:787440-1024940 GCF_910591455.1 Pholis gunnellus
ATGCATTGTGGGACTCAGAGGAGGTTCCATGCTGAAGATAAGAGGAGGAGAATCAGCTGGAGGCTGATGTGACGCTGCTGGATCTCAAGACTTCAGCTTATAGTTTAATCTACTGATGAAGAGGAACGCTTCACTTCCAACAACACCTGCTAACGTGGTGCAGGTCTACCGGTGATCTAAACCAGGGTTACTATCTGAACGTGTGTCTCACTCACCGATGGCGAGGGTCATGACCTTCAGCTTGGTCCGCACCAGTTGGACCACCGTGCTCTTCTGCAGCGGCGTGGAGCGGCAGCACAGCACCGAGCGGCAGCTCCGCGCCACCGCCAGGAACTTATCCTCCAGACCCGGGTCCAGGGCGTAGGCCAAGGTCCGGCCGTCGATCACCAGGCCCAGCCGGTGCACCGCGAAGGGAGCGGCGTGGGAGGAAGACGAGGAGGAGGAGGCGGAGAAGGAGGAAGGATAGATCTCAAAGGGGGAGAAGTTAGTGTGGAAGGACTTGGCGGCTTGGTCCGAGGAGCTGCAGAGGAATTTGGCCTGAATGTAGTGTAGACTCTCCTCCAGCAGCAACGCACACGCCTCCTGGTTCAGACACAAGAGGGTTCAGGATCAGAGTCAGGAGACACTCAAACCTGCTTCACCTCAAACAGATGCAGGTCAGAAGTTAACGTGTTGGTCTGTGGAGTAAAGAAGAAGCTGTGGCTTCATATTCAGGTGCTGATCTTCTGATCAAACTCTCTGCAGGAAAGCAAGTCAGTGAACTTTCCTAAATGTTGAACTGATCCTTTAACAGAGTAAACGACTGTGTACAGTTCAGCGTTTTTTATCAACCAGTGAACAGGAAGTGAGCACATGTGGACTGAGGAGGAGTGACGTAGAGACGCCGTATACGTCTCTGGTGTCGACCTGTCAATCACTATGTAGCCCCGCCCCTAAAGCATCCCCTGCTTTATGGTCTGTGTGACTCTAAATGGACCATCATTTACTAAATGAACATCATGCTGTATTGAAGAAGACTTGAAACTAGAGATTGAGACCATAAACTCATGTTTACAATGTTTACTGAGGTAATAAATCAAGAGAGAAGTAGAGTCATTTTCTCATAGACTTCTATACAACCAGAGGAGTCGCCCCCTGGTGGACACTAGAGAGAATGCAGCTCTAACACATGAAGCTTTGACTTCACTCTGAAGAACCGGAGGTTGACTCCTGGTTACTAACAACATGAAGAACTCACGTGAGAATCAGCATTCAGAGTGAGGATCTCCTCCTCCGGGTCTAGCAGCTTACAGGCGTACGCGATGTTGACGGCCGTCTCCTGTTTGTCTCCCGTCAGAACCCAAATCTGCAGGCCGGCCCTCCGCAGAGACTCTATGGTTTCAGGAACGCCGTCCTGCAGCCGGTCCTCAATGCCTGTTGCTCCTGTGGGGGGGGGGGGGGGGGGGGGGGGGGGTTTAGTGTAGATGGAGCAGAGTAATGTTCTGCTGTGGACGTATGTTAGACTCCTCAAAGAATGTCTATCAGTGTGAGTGAACACTGGTAGTGACTTTGAGTTGTTGAGACTTTAGTGAATCTGAACTCTTTAAAACACTAAAGTCTCTCCTGTAGAGATCATAGATGGACGTCTGTTTAATAAACCGACTGTGGGGAAGAGCCTCACACGACCACACTGTCCCTCTAAATGAATCAAACATCTACCCAGCAGCTGGAGGTTCGTCTCCAGTCTCAGCGCCGAGTCAAACAGCAGCTCCTCTCTTCCCTGGATCGCCGTCTCAGCCTCCAGGTGGCGCTGCAGCCAGCAGGCATACTGCTCTTTACTCAGGACCTGTGTGATGAACACATGAACGCATGAACGCATGAGCACATGAGCACATGAACACATGGACACATGAACACATGAGCACATGAACACATGGACACATGAACACATGAGCACATGAGCACATGAGCACATGAACGCATGAGCACCTGAACACATGAACGCATGAACACATGGACACATGAACACATGAGCACATGAACACATGGACACATGAACACATGAGCACATGGACACATGGACACATGAACACATGAGCACATGAGCACATGAACGCATGAGCACCTGAACACATGAACGCATGAACACATGGACACATGAACACATGAGCACATGAACACATGGACACATGAACACATGAGCACATGGACACATGAGCACATGAGCACATGAGCACATGAGCACATGAGCACATGAACACATGGACACATGAACACATGAGCACATGAACACATGAGCACATGAGCACATGAACACATGGACACATGAACACATGAGCACATGAGCACATGAGCACATGGACACATGAGCACATGAGCACATGAACACATGGACACATGAACACATGAGCACATGAGCACATGAACGCATGAGCACCTGAACACATGAACGCATGAACACATGGACACATGAACACATGAGCACATGAACACATGGACACATGAACACATGAGCACATGGACACATGAGCACATGAACACATGGACACATGGACACATGAACACATGAGCACATGGACACATGAGCACATGAGCACATGAACGCATGAACGCATGAACGCATGAACACATGAACACACGAGCACATGGACATTACATTACAGTCATTTAGCAGACGCTTTTATCCAAAGCGACTTACAAGAAGTGTATTCAACATCGGTATGATTTCCATCGGTATGAATACATGATGTCCATGTATTCATGGAATACATGGACACATGAGCACATGGACACATGAACACATGGACACATGAACACATGGACACATGGACACATGAACACATGAGCACATGAGCACATGAACACATGAACACATGAACACATGGACACATGAACACATGAGCACATGAGCACATGGACACATGGACACATGAACACATGAGCACATGAACACATGGACACATGGACACATGAACACATGAGCACATGAGCACATGGACACATGAACACATGAGCACATGAACACATGGACACATGAACACATGAGCACATGAGCACATGGACACATGAACACATGAGCACATGAACACATGGACACATGAGCACATGGACACATAGACACATGAGCACATGAGCACATGGACACATGGACACATGAACACATGAGCACATGAACACATGAACACATGGACACATGAACACATGAGCACATGAACACATGAGCACATGAGCACATGAACACATGGACACATGGACACATGGACACATGAACACATGAGCACATGAACACATAAACACATAAACACATGGGCACATGAGCACATGAGCACATGAGCACATGAACACATGAACACATGGACACATGAACACATGAACACATGAACACATGAACACATGAACACATGGACACATGAGCACATGAGCACATGGACACATGAACACATGAGCACATGAGCACATGAACACATGAACACATGAACACATAGACACATGAGCACATGGACACATGAGCACATGGACACATAGACACATAGACACATGGACACATGGACACATGAACACATGAGCACATGAGCACATGAGCACATGGACACATGAACACATGAGCACATGAACACATGAACACATGAACACATAGACACATGAGCACATGGACACATGAGCACATGGACACATAGACACATGAGCACATGAGCACATGGACACATGAACACATGAACACATGGACACATGAACACATGAGCACATGAGCACATGGACAAATGAACACATGAACACATGAACACAGACACATGAGCACATGGACACATAGACACATGAGCACATGGACACATGAACACATGGACACATGAACACATGAACACATAAACACATGAACACATGGACACATGAACACATGAGCACATGGACACATGAACACATGAACACATGAACACATGGACACATGAACACATGAGCACATGAGCACATGGACACATGAACACATGAGCACATGAACACATGAACACATAGACACATGAGCACATGGACACATAGACACATGAGCACATGAGCACATGAGCACATGAACACATGAACACATGAACACATGGACACATGAACACATGAGCACATGAACACATGGACACATGAACACATGAACACATGGACACATGAGCACATGGACACATGAACACATGAACACATGAACACATGAGCACATGGACACATGAACACATAAACACATGAACACATGGACACATGAGCACATGGACACATAGACACATGGACACATGAGCACATGGACATATGAACACATGAACACATGAGCACATGAACACATGAACACATGGACACATGGACATATGAACACATGAACACATGAGCACATGAGCCCACAGGGCAGCAGGAGGTGAGAGCTTGAGGTGTTTCATGGCGTCGCTATGCTAACGGCTCAGCGTCAGGCTGCAGCTGCTGAGTCATGCTGAACCACACTGAAGGTTTCTGGTCCAACGCGATCGTCGGAGTCTCGTCCTCGTTACCTTTTTTGCGATGCACAGCGTGCGTAGTCCGTCTGCGGCGTACAGGTTCAGGTAGTTCTGGGTCCGGCTGACGATCTTCTTCTGGCGTCTCCCTCTAGAGTTTCCTGTAAAACAAAGAAAGAAGATTTGTTCAGAGATTCCAGACGGTCAACGAGTTCCTCCAAGAGCCACATGGCAGCCATCTGTCTTCAGACACATCATCTGCTGAGCCTCCATATAAATCTATAAATAAATATATATAAATATATGTATGTATAAATAAATATATGTATGTATAAATATATATAAATAAATATATATAAATATATGTATGTATAAATATATATAAATAAATATATGTATAAATGTATATATATTAACGCTGGGCAACGATTACAATGTTTAATGGTGATTAATCTCATTGTTGTGCTCAAAGTTCATAATGAATCTAAAGCAGTGTGTTGAGCTCTTTTATGTTAAAGTGCTGCTCTATGAACTAAAGGTCAACAACATTTGGTTTAAACACTTTAAACTCATCAGGTTCTTGTTAACAGCAGGATTCTCTTCACACAGCAGCAGTTATAACACAGTTATAATGATTCTGATCATAGATATTCAATAGATAGTTTTTAATGTTTGTTAAATTCTCAGTAGTGATAACTAAATGATATGCTTATCATACATATTATACAAAAAATAATTTAAATGAATCATGTCTTTTTATCTTGTGTTGGTCAGACACTATGCTACGCTGATTAGCGTAACATGTGTGGTGTTTGTTATAAATGTACGTTGGTACATAGAGGGTGATAAGAAGCTGTACATGGAGGGACTTAGGACCCAGGGGACTGTAGGTGAAGGAAACAGGAAGAGACGCCACACAAACAGCTGTTCACCGCTCGCTGCTTCTCGTGTTAAAAATGTCGCTTAATAATTAAAAAAAAAACTGCGTTAGCACGCGATAAAATAATTGTCGGCGTTAATTAATTAATGCGTTAACTTGCCCAGCACCATTATAAATATATATATATAAATAAATATTTTCATATAACTAATCAAGGACGTCTAGACGACACGGAGCAAGAGTCTGATTTCAGGAACATAACTCCTAGCTGCGTGAGTCTTGTGTTTGTGTCTCTCTGCATCTTTGTAGCTGCGTGAGTCTTGTGTTTGTGTCTCTGCATCTTTGTGGTCAGAACAGATCGGCTCCGTCAGTCTGCTGACACACCTTCATTGATCTCACTGAAGAGGAATCACTCGGTGATCCGAGGTCGTTCTCTCCGTCCCGACAGAAGACAGACAGACGGCGTCTCTCGTCTCTTTCCTCGTGTTCGATAATATTCTGGATGTTCGTGTTCAAAGTATCTCCGAGGAAACAGGAGCTGTATTCACGAAGCCTCCTCGTACGAAGAGAACGGAGAAATATTCTTAGAACGATGACACGTTTTCAAGACCCCGGTAAAGACAAAAGCATGAAGCCAAACCAGAAGAGCCGAACGATGAGCTGAACATCGTCGACATGACGACGTGGAGGACAGCAGCGTTGCTGCTCATCGAGGTCATGAAGAGATGTTCTTCAGCAGAGAAGCTGCAGTAGTCTGAATAACGTGTTTAAATGTTACATCAGACTGAGTGACGGCATGACGCCAGACCTGAATGGACCCTTTATGGAGCTCTGAGTCAGGAGGAGGACCAACTCATGCTGCGCTCTGATTGGCTGGTTTTCCTCCATAGTGAGACATAGTGAGCCGTCTGTGTGACGACAAACCAGGTCGTCTATTAAAGGACCAGAACCTCAAAGAGACCAGCAGGGTCCTCTTCATGGAACCATCCATCACACTGTCAGTCTGAAGAGGACCAGAGCCTCAGCTGGAAAACATGTAGTAACAAGAAACGAGTAGAGACGGGGATCCAGAACCGACTCCAGTCCAGAACCGGTTCCATTAGAGAACAGTTCCAGTCAGAACCGGTTCCTAACCCTAAAACCTGCTGGAGAAGTGAAAAGCACATTTTCTTTAATCTCCAAAACTACTTCGTTTATCAGCCAGAAGATGTAAAGACTGATAATCGTCAGGTTTTCATCTTTACGACGGTCCTTGAACACATCATGTGTGACGAAGCTTAAGATGATATTTCATCAGAAACATTATGTTCTTCATGTTCTCATTATAAATGTCTCCTCTAATAAAGAGTTCACTTTAACCCGACTGTGTAGAAACATTAAAGTGTGAAACCATGAAGTCATGATTGATTCATGTGATCACAAGAGGAGACGCTCTTGAGAACACATAGAGCCTCCATCTGTTATCATCAGGAACACTTCAAAACATGTTGGATTCATAGATTCCACTGTTGATCAAAGAGATTCAACAAGTGTTTTCTTCTTCTTCAGTGATGTCATCATAACTGTTGTTCTGCACTAAAGACGGGTTCTAGTTCTGAAGGACTTCAGAGAGAACAGAGACCAGAGAGGACGGGGTTACAGTATATTAATAACTGTATGCATGTGTTAAATAATGAATCAATAATAATAAAAGCCAAACATGTGCTGCTTCCAGCTCCTCAGAAGAGACGGTTTCTATCCCAGTAAAGTCTGTGTGTTGAATGAAAACAATGGTTTGCAGCGTGAAGCTGAGCAGCTGTGGACAGACAGACGTCTGGTGACTGTGTACACAGCGCTAGTGAGGGGAAAAAACGTGCCTGTGTGGCTCTTTGTGTGCCTGGAATACTAAAAACCTGGTCCACCTCCTCCATTAGGACGCTAAAGACCAGGAGCAGCATGGAACAAGGTTTTAGGGCCACAGAGGAAACACAGGAAGTGTTGTTCTAATAAAGATTAGCTCACAGTTGTGCAGCAGCGGCATCTAAAAATACTTCTTCTGACATAACATGTTAGCGAGAAGTTTACATCAGTGGAGAGCACGAAGGAAGCCAAAGCTTCACGTGTTAGAGCTGCATTCTCTCTAATGTCCACCAGGGGGCGACTCCTCTGGTTGTATAGAAGTCTATGAGAAAATGACTCTACTTCTCTCTTGATTTATTACCTCAGTAAACATTGTAAACATGAGTTTATGGTCTCAATCTCTAGTTTCAAGTCTACTTCAATACAGCATGATGTTCATTTAGTGAATGATGGTCCATTTAGAGTCACACAGACCATAAAGCAGGGGATGCTTTAGGGGCGGGGCTACACAGTGATTGACAGGTCTCTACCAGAGACGTATACGGCGTCTCTACGTCACTCCTCCTCAGTCCACATATGGTCACTTCCTGTTCACTGGTTGCTAAAAAACAAGATGGCGACAGACAAAACGCTGAACTCAAGGCTTCAAAACGTCCACAAACCAACGAGTTACGTCACCTCGACTATATACTGTAGATATAGACTCTGAACAGTCTGTGGTGATATGCTGACTTAAAGAAGGGAACATGAACATGAACATGCTGCTACGGTGTTTGTTGATGTGTTGGTATCAACTGGTATTGCCAGTAATATCTAACTTGTTGAACTCTGGTGTGACGTGATTCCCGATGTCCGAGGGACTTTGAACGCAGCACCAGCTGCTAACTGGAATCCATGGCTCAAGGCCCAGAGCGACCATATGAAGGAGAGCTTCCTACCTGTGTCCGGGGGTTTGATGAGGTCCATGATGACGGAGTCCGCTCCTTTAGTGTAGACCGTGATCTGGTCCGTCAGAGGGTGTCGGACCACCACCGACATGCGCTTCCTGGTGGAGTCGAAGCCCAGCGTGTGCAGCAGCTCGAAGCTCAACTTGCCCAGGTGCGGCAGCTCCACGGTCACCTGGTCCGGGAGGCGTCCCACGAGCGAGCACTTGTAGGCCCGGGCGGCGTAGACCAGCGCCGCCTCGTCGGGCGACTCGGCCTCGTAGCGCAGCTCGCCGTCCTCCGGGCTCCGCGGCTTGCCGTCGTAGCGGGGCGGGGGGGTCTGCTGCTCCTCCTGCAGCTTGGTCAGGGTGCTCTCGGCGGAGGGCGACGACAGCAGGCTGGAGCCGCCCTTGTTGGAGGACGAGCGGTTGGTGACGAGGCTGGAGGAGCTGCTGCTGTTGGAGCCCGAGGTCAGCCGGCTCGGGGTGAAGCGCTTGATGAAGTCCTCGATGGTCTTGACCGGAGACTTCAGCTCAAACCTCATCCGGACCTGGAGGGAGAAGCAGACATGAACGTTATGAGACTGAGCGTTGAGCCCGTTAGAGCCGAGCTGTCCGGGTCCGGACGAGTGCGACCATTTCTGTCACTTATAGAAACAGAAAACCAGACGTTCACCCGGCGCACAAGTTATAATCCATCACCTCAATATATGAAAAAATGTTCCCACATTTTGATTAATTAGTGCTCAGTAGTTAAAGTCACTAAATAGTGCACGAGGCCACGTCAGTGGTTCTTTTATTTAGTGTTGATTCTGGCGCCCCCTGTGGTCAGAGGCGGTAGTGTCTCTGGTTTTACTGGGTCTGAAGGTCGGCTCAGTCCTGGTTCTGGTTCTTATTGTTTCGTTACTTTAGTTTACTTTTATAAATCAATTAACATCAACATCACTGAACAGAGTCACCTGAAGAAAGTAAAGAATGAACACAAACAGGAAAACATTGTGTTTCTCTGCAGTCATCGATCTGTGATCAGGAATACGGATTATTTCATTTTATGTTAACGATAATCGATGAGTCGTTGTTTTGTCTCGTCAGTTTACTGTTTCGCAGACGAGCAAAGAAACCAGAAAATATTGACATTTAAGAAGCTGGAATCACAGAATTCGGACTTTTCCCCCTCAAACCGATTCATTGATTATCAAACTGTATTAATGTGATAGATGAGAACCAATCGATTGATCTCTGCAGCTCTGATCAGCGTCATCGTTCAGCTGCTTCTGGGAAACACCGGAGCTCTAAAAGAGAACTTCATCAATGTGTTTTATGATGATTTAACCAGAACCAGCTCCAGAGGTTTAAAGACCTGAGTCCTGATCAAAAGGCTCCGTTAGGTGCTCACATACATAAATCACTCAGGTTCCCGGTGAAGCCACAAGGGCAACATCATAAAAATGTGAAGAATTACAAAAGAGCACAAACAGAAAGGCGAGCGTATCTGCACAGATTTACATTTCCTCCCATCTCATCAGATAACCTCCAAACACGAGCAGCGCTCCATAAATAATGTGTCAGCGCAGCTTAATCTGCCCACGGGACAGGATACATCACCTCCGAACAGGACGACCACACCCGGTCTCACACAAACCGAGACCAGAGAGAGAACAACAAAACCTTCAGCTAGAACAACAATGGAGACTTTGTGAGGGTCGTTTATGTGGGAAAGAAAAAACGTCAAAAACTAAATGAATTCTTTGTGTCAGAAGATGAAAAAGCTGCTCCCATGTTTAAAAAAGAGAAACAGAAAGAGGGCGGTACTTCAGCAGAATGAGTTCCTATTGGTTCTTTAAAGTTCTTCAAAGCTTCAAATGTTAAAGCTGCATTCTCTCTAGTGTCCACCAGGGGGCGACTCCTCTGGTTGTATAGAAGTCTATGAGAAAATGACTCTACTTCTCTCTTGATTTATTACCTCAGTAAACATTGTAAACATGAGTTTATGGTCTCAATCTCTAGTTTCAAGTCTTCTTCAATACAGCATGATGTTCATTTAGTAAATGATGGTCCATTTAGAGTCACACAGACCATAAAGCAGGGGATGCTTTAGGGGCGGGGCTACACAGTGATTGACAGGTCTCTACCAGAGACGTATACGGCGTCTCTACGTCACTCCTCCTCAGTCCACATATGATCACTTCCTGTTCACTGGTGGTTAAAGAAACAAGATGGCGACGGACAAATCAACAACCCCGAAGCTTGAAAACGGCAGCATAAAGGGATTATTATTACGCTTTGTTGTGTACAATGACATTAGGAGAGCATCAGGAGGAGAGCTAGTACGTTAGCGGTGCTGCTAACGTTACTAGCTCTCCTCCTGTTGGTTTAAACACTGATTGGTTGTTTACAATGAAACATGATCAGAGACTAGAAACACAAGTTCTACTGAGTCAATCAAACTTTATTTACACTGTGATGGTTAACGGTGAACTGTTGACCGTAGATGAGGAGTACCTTGTGCCGCGGCTGGTTGGGGGAGGACACCACCACCGTGTTGCAGACGGTGAGCGCGATGAAGAAGTCCATGACGTCGGCGAGGTCAGAGGGCAGCTGGGAGACGGGCTGGCTGTGGAACCGCATGAAGTCCATCTGACTGCTGCACTCGTTGACTTTGTCCAGCAGCTGAGGGTCGGGGGTGACGTCTTTCTCCTGCGGGACAGACAAAGAGGACGGATAATCAAGAGGACGGCCCGCAGGACGAGGACGGCGTTGGTGCCGGCGCTGCTGACCATCGGGCTGCTGAAGGCCGTGTGCTTGGACAGGATGCTGGCCCGCTTGGCCTCGGCCCGGCTGCCCGTCCTGCGGTGGGACTTGGTGCTGTGGGAGCGCAGCACCACGCGGCTCTGGTGGCTGCTCACGCTGTCCCGTCTGGGCAGAGTGCCGCCGCGAGACGGACACTCCTCCTCCTCCGAGTCCATCTCCTGGTACATCGCAAGTCTCCTGGCTGGAAGACGCACAGAGACATCGGTAAAGCCTCGTTGCTGCTCCGCTGTAAACTCATATCTCATATTCATCTGGATTTATCTCTTAAACCAAAGACGGGCGTGTACGGGATGTCTTTTCTGTTTCATTTGATTTTACTGAATTACTTCACTAAAGTTTATTTATGTATTTCTATCGTCTCACTGATCTTTCTGTTCTTATTATCGTCTTGTTTTTGCTGCTTTTGTTTATAAAAGTGCTATAAATAAAGTTATTATTATTAATATTATTATACAAACCCTGTAAAGAAACAAGTCAAGCATTAAATGTATTAATTAAATGTAAACTATCCTGTAAACTATTTGAATATTTACTATAATGTAGATTTTTAACACTTCCTGTTTCTAAAGCTAATCAAATCTGATTCTTTGTGAAACTCTCTAGACGTGTAAATTAATTCTGTTTATAAATAACAGAAATTCAAATATACAAGAACAAACACCGGCGGCTGTGATGACGTCATTTTCACTACGGCGAGTATAAACTACGCTTAACTGGTTTTATGAGTGTGTGTGTGTGTGTGTGCGCGTGCTCTCTCTCACCATTTGCATCATGGGAGTACTCCACCCCCGCCACGGTGCAGCGGCGGAACACCATCTTGTTCTCGGTCAGCGTGCCGGTCTTGTCGGAGAAGATGTACTGCGTCTGACCCAGATCCTCGGTGATGTTCAGAGCTCGGCACTGCAGCCGAGAGTCCGTCTCCTCGTCGTACAGATCAGAGTCCTGGTGGATGAAGAAGACCTGGCACACCTTCACGATCTCAATGGACACGAAGAGGGAGATGGGAATCAGCACCTGGGGGGGGGAGCATCAGTTATTCATCACATCTACAGGATCATTATTTATATACAGTATATTATATGTGTGTGTGTGTGTGTGTGTGTGTGTGTGTGTGTGTGTGTGTGTGTGTACTTGTACTTGTTGGACTATTTGAACAATGTAAAATCCTCAGTGACACATTTCCAGGCAACGTTTGAGGAAAGTAGTTCAAATGAGTCAGAGTCCTGAACTCTGTTTATCTAACATCTGTCTGTCTACATGTCTCTCTGCATGTCTGTCTGCATGTCTGTCTGTCTGCATGTCTGTCTGCATGTCTGTCTGCATGTCTGTCTGTCTGCATGTCTGTCTGCATGTCTGTCTGTCTGCATGTCTGTCTGCATGTCTCTCTGTCTGCATGTCTGTCTGCATGTCTGTCTGTCTGCATGTCTGTCTACATGTCTCTCTGCATGTCTGTCTGTCTGTAAATAAAAACAGATCAAAGCCTTCAGGTGTGGTGTTCAGTGTTAGAGAGATTGTTCTGATGAAGAGGAGTTCCTCTCTGGAGGATGAAGATGTGATGTGCTGCTTCTCTCCGGCTCCTCACCTGAAAGACGATGATCATGGTGAGGAAGAGATAAACGGACGACATGACGGGAGATAAGTCCGTCCCCTCCGGACCGAGGACGTCAAACACGGGCCTCTTCTCTCCGTACTGAAACATCCACAACCCGTGACCTGGAACACCAACAGCAGGAGGTCGAGCACACCTCAGAGGAGACGTCTGAAAGACTTTAATGAAGCCGTTAACTCACCGACGGCAGTGAACAGACACATGACCAGCAGGATGATGACGCACCAGAACACGTCCACGTTCATCTGACGCTCCAGCTTGCTGCGCTTGTAGCGCGGCCCGTTGTTGTTCAGCATGGCTTTGGTCTCGTGACCTGTGGAGACACGTCGTGTAAGGGGGGGGGGGGGGTATTCTGGCTCACCTGTTGTTCTGGCTCACCTGTTGTTCTGGCTCACCTGATGTTCTAGCTCACCTAATGTTCTGGCTCACCTGATGTTCTGGCTCACCTGTTGTTCTGGCTCACCTGATGTTCTGGCTCACCTGTTGTTCTGGCTCACCTGATGTTCTAGCTCACCTAATGTTCTGGCTCACCTGTTGTTCTGGCTCACCTGATGTTCTGGCTCACCTGATGTTCTGGCTCACCTGTTGTTCTGGCTCACCTGATGTTCTAGCTCACCTAATGTTCTGGCTCACCTGTTGTTCTGGCTCACCTAATGTTCTGGCTCACCTGTTGTTCTGGCTCACCTGATGTTCTGGCTCACCTGTTGTTCTGGCTCACCTGATGTTCTAGCTCACCTAATGTTCTGGCTCACCTGTTGTTCTGGCTCACCTGATGTTCTGGCTCACCTGATGTTCTGGCTCACCTAATGTTCTGGCTCACCTGTTGTTCTGGCTCACCTGATGTTCTGGCTCACCTGATGTTCTGGCTCACCTAATGTTCTGGCTCACCTAATGTTCTGGCTCACCTGTTGTTCTGGCTCACCTAATGTTCTGGCTCACCTAATGTTCTGGCTCACCTGTTGTTCTGGCTCACCTAATGTTCTGGCTCACCTAATGTTCTGGCTCACCTGTTGTTCTGGCTCACCTGTTATTCTAGCTCACCTAATGTTCTGGCTCACCTGATGTTCTGGCTCACCTGATGTTCTGGCTCACCTAATGTTCTGGCTCACCTGTTGTTCTGGCTCACCTAATGTTCTGGCTCACCTGTTATTCTGGCTCACCTAATGTTCTGGCTCACCTAATGTTCTGGCTCACCTAATGTTCTAGCTCACCTGATGTTCTGGCTCACCTGTTGTTCTAGCTCACCTGCGTAAATGACGATCCCCACGGCCTCCTCCGTGTTGCGGACGGTGCAGCCTCTCAGCAGCAGGTTGTCTTTGTAAAGAGCGTCTCTGCTGCCGCTACGATGGAGTCTGAAGAGACGAGAGGAGCAACGGATCATAAAACTGATCACAGATCAGAACAAAAGAAACAAAGGAGCAAATATGACTTTGATTATTGATCGTTGATGATGACAAGTTTAGCACTAAAACTACATTTCACAGACTACATGTGAACACATCATGATAACGTTATAATGTAGCTTCAGCCAGTACTCATGTTCACTGAGCAGAGCCTGAAGGCATCATGATGTCACTGAAGTGAACCTGCGTTGGTTAGCCGTTAGCGGTGCCGCTAACGTTACTAGCTCTCCTCCTGTTGGTCTAAACACTGATTGGTTGTTAACAATGAAACATGATCAGAGACTAGAAACACGTGTTTTTACACCACCTGTGCTAAATGGTGCCAGGTGGGACAGTTTCTCCCAAAAACACAGGATCCTACATTTCCCATAAAGCAACTCACTAGCATCACTTAGTTCCACCTAGCATAGCAGAGGGTTAGCTGGCCGTCTGTCAGAGAGCTCTATGAACTACAGCTGCTCACCAGGAAACAACACATCTTTAAAATGTGCTCCTTCAAACAAGAAGGCAGATCAGAATCAGTTTGAGTCAAAGTTATAAGTTGGAGACAAACCGCAGTTTCACATTATTTCCGAACGTTTCTCAAAATGTCACAGCGCTGATTTACAGTGAAGTGAAAGCTCTGATGTGAGAACAGATGAGGCTGATTTAAAGAGACAGTACTCACATGTAGCCTCGGAATCTGTTCAGGTCGTTGTTGGGCTTCTCACATTCAATGACGCCGTTGTACTTTAACGGGTCAAAATCACAATCCTGCAGACAGACAACACACACACACACACTTGTTGGTTATCAACATTAACCTTCTACTTGTTGTAACGAGTCTTTGTCTCCAGAAGGAGAAACATTCAGATCAGTAACAAGGTCACACTCAACTACAAGAGTATTAAAACTGAAACTATGTTTAAAAGGCTCTGAGCACCAGAGTCTCTTTAGTAAACCTCTCATGTTACTGCAGCAGGTCTGACAGTCTGCTCCTCTCAGTCCTGGTTCTGGTTCTCCCGTGCCTCCCTTCCCTCCAGCGGGTCCAGCAATACGTCCTGGGTCTCCAGCAGAGGAGAAGCTCTGCTCAGGAGGAGGAGGAGGAGGAGGAGGAGGAGACGCTGCTGCTGCTGCCGGGAGCTGAGCTCTCCTCCTCCCTCTGGAGCTCCGACTGCAGGTCCAAGGTTGCGGGTGAAGCCCGGGTCTGTCCACGGTGGACCGGTCTCTGCTGGAGGATCTGGGTCTGTCCACGGTGGACCGGTCTCTGCTGGAGGATCTGGGTCTGTCCACAGTGGACCGGTCTCTGCTGGAGGATCTGGGTCTGTCCACGGTGGACCGGTCTCTGCTGGAGTCTGAGCTGAAGGAGGTTCTGGTGAACCTGCATGAGTTCATCTGGTTTCACCAGAATCTGACCCGGTGGCTCCGATGACGAGCATCAAGAATAACTCTATAGAAACAGACCATCTTCTCTCTGATGGTCTCTTTACTGATGGAGGTCTGATAGAGGATCAGGACTACACTGAGACTGGTTCATATAGAGGATCAGGACTACACTGAGACTGGTTCATATAGAGGATCAGGACTACACTGAGACTGGTTCATAGAGAGGATCAGGACTGCACTGAGACTGGTTCATAGAGGATCAGGACTGCACTGAGACTGGTTCATACAGAGGATCAGGACTATACTGAGACTGGTTCATAGAGGATCAGGACTACACTGAGACTGGTTCATATAGAGGATCAGGACTATACTGAGACTGGTTCATAGAGGATCAGGACTACACTGAGACTGGTTCATATAGAGGATCAGGACTGCACTGAGACTGGTTCATAAAGAGGATCAGGACTACACTGAGACTGGTTCATATAGAGGATCAGGACTACACTGAGACTGGTTCAGGACCACATAAAAGCTCTTCACGGTGACTGTAACCACTCAAAATATAAAATGTCTAAAGACAGCAGCCGTATGTTTCAGTTCTGGCCACTAGTAAATATATGAATATTCATGAGGTGGTCGTTGGGCCTCACCAGGTCGAAGAAGCTGCGGACCACCTGCCTCTGCTTCAGGCTGGTCTCTCCGTCCAGCGTGGCGGTCTCGATGTGGCACAGACGGTCGGGGTCGCTGGAGCTCAGCAGCAGGACGTCGGCGGGGAGGATCTCGTTACACCGAAGCCGGATGAAGTCTCCCACCGTCACCTCCTTCCAGAACTTCTCCACGTAGCGTCTCTCCGCTCTACAACGAGACGCAGCGTTAACCATCGGAACCCAAAGACAACCTGAAGAGCACGTTTATCTAAACTCGCTAGAAGCTGTAAAAAACTGTCATCGTCAGATTACCGACGGTCTTTGAACACATCATGTGTGACAAGAGGAGAGAAGAGAAGAGACAGGGAGGAGAGGAGAGGAGAGAGGAGAGAGGGAGGAGAGGAGAGGAGAGAGGGAGGAGAGGAGAGGAGAGGAGAGAGGAGACAGGGAGGAGAGGAGAGGAGAGGAGAGAGGGAGGAGAGGAGAGAGGAGAGGAGAGAAGAGACAGGGAGGAGAGGAGAGGAGAGAGGAGAGAAGAGACAGGGAGGAGAGGAGAGGAGAGAGGAGAGAGGGAGGAGAGGAGAGAAGAGAGGAGAGAGGGAGGAGAGGAGAGAGGAGAGAGGGAGGAGAGGAGAGAAGAGAGAGGGAGGAGAGGAGAGGAGAGAGGAGAGAGGGAGGAGAGGAGAGGAGAGAGGAGAGAGGGAGGAGAGGAGAGAGGAGACAGGGAGGAGAGGAGAGGAGAGGAGAGAGGGAGGAGAGGAGAGGAGAGAGGAGAGAGGGAGGAGAGGAGAGGAGAGAGGAGAGGAGAGAGGAGACAGGGAGGAGAGGAGAGGAGAGAGGAGAGGAGAGAGGAGAGGAGAGAGGAGAGAGGAGAGGAGAGGAGAGGAGAGAGGAGAGAGGCTGAAACATGTGAATAGATTATCTAGAACATGTGGAACCTTCATTTTCTAACATCAGTAAAACATGTTGGATTTATAGATTCTATTTTGTCAGTTTTTGTAGAATAAATGATCAAAGAAATGTAACTTGTGTGTTTCTTCTTTTTAATGACTGATGTCATCATAACTGTGTTATTAAAGATGTTCTAGTTCTCTACTTCTAGTCATCGTGGTTCTGGTTCTATAGAGATGAAGGACTTCAAAAACGTGGAGTTATTGTTTTCAATAACTTGTGCTTCTATGAACAGAAATGTCAGCTCGACATCCATAAATCTGTACGGGAAAGAAAAATATTGTTGATGCCACCAACTCATTAAATCCTCCAACTTCAAAATGTACAAAATACTAAAATACATCGTTTAGCAGGAACATAACGCTCCATCCTCCCCGATGAACAGATATGAGTGAGACACAAACGCTGTTTGAAGAAAATCTCTTCATCTACTCTCAGTCCACCACACTCGATCGATTGATTGGTTGATTGATTGATTGGTTGGTTAGTTGATTGATTGGTTGATCGGTTGATTGATCGATTGGTTGGTTGATCGGTTGATTGGTTGATTGATTGATTGGTTGATCGGTTGGTCGATCGATTAGTTGATTGATCGGTTGGTTAGTTGATTGGTTGGTTGATCGGTTGGTTGGTTGATTGATCGGTTGGTTGGTTGATCGGTTGGTTGATTGATCGGTTGGTTGGTTGATCGGTTGGTTGGTTGATCGGTTGATTGATCGGTTGGTTGGTTGATCGGTTGGTTGATTAATCGGTTGGTTGGTTGATCGGTTGGTTGATTGATCGATCGGTTGGTTGATCGGTTGGTTGATCGGTTGGTTGATCGGTTGGTTGATCGGTTGGTTGATTGGTGAGTGTGTGGAGTCTTCCTGTAAACTCTGATCTAAAGAGCGGATCAGACTTCACATTCCTGATAAATAAAACAGCTGGAGCTCAAACATCCGTCAGGAAGTGAGAGGAACAACACTCATAACACACACACACACACACACGCACACACACACACACACACACACACACACACACACACACACACACACACACTGACTTGAAACCTTAAGTTATTGATATTAATCTGGATCTCTGGAGGACAAAGAGCTCTGAATGGTTCAGTACGTGAGACATTTAAAGACTAAACACACTAAATCTAAGTGAAAGACGTTTTCCACCTGAAACCTGATCTGATCAGCTGACCCTCGTGGGTAGACGAGTGACTTCCTGTTTGTTTCCTGGTGAACCGGTGAAGACGTCCAGTCAGTGGAGACTAGCAGAGACTGGTGGTTTAAAGGACACATTATTCATTCTATGTTGTGTTCGTTAATAAATGATGATAATTGTTCATTTTCTTTATCATATATTCACTTCCAACGTGCGCTGCTTCACGTGCACGACTGCAGAGTCATTCTCATGTTAGTGGGTTTGTGTCTGGAGGGGAAAGCAGCTCAGATCCACCATCAGCAGAAGCTCCATCTGACCCACTGCTTCATGTGTTCAGCTTCTCACGTCTCCGTGTCGTATGGGACAGTGAACTGGACGTCATAATCTCGGTGTTCTAATGTTTTAGAGATCAATAATGATCAAACGGATGAAAGGATAATAATCATAAATGTGAGCTGTCTGGAGCAGAAGATCATCTTCACACTGAATAAAGAACAAACATCTCTTTACGTTTCCTACGTGAATCTAACGAGCCTGTGGTTCTGTTATCTCTGATTATTAAAGTACGTATTCTCACCAGAGTCCTCTTCTCCACTGTTGCAGTCACACAGAACCTTCTTTCTCTACTTTCACATTTAAAGCAGCAGCAGCGAGGAGATAACAATAAATCATTCCTGAAGTCCTTCAGTGTGAAGAGAGCAGAGTCACTAATCAATGATCCAGTTATGAAGAATACACAGCTCAGACAGACAACAGATCAAAGAACTGCTGTCTCTTTGATCTGTTGTGGATGCTGTAAACAGTCTGAACAGCTGATTAACAGCAAACTATTTATCTGACTCTCTGTAAAGTACATTGAGGAGGAATCCTGGGAGGTAAATCAGTCCTGATAAAAGAGGAGGAGACGTTCACCAGCATCAGTCAGACTTTGTAAATATTAGCATTTTTTGATAAAGATGGAATACTCATTATAAATACAACCTCCTCCTCCTCCTCCTCCTCCTCCTCCTCCTCCTCCTCCTCCTCCTCCACATGTGAAGATGAGACACCTGAAGTGAAAAGTTCTCCAGAGACGTTTAATCTACTGTGAGAAGAATGAAGATACGAGTCCACTCAGCTGTTGTCAGGTAGAGGAAGGAGAATGGGGCGTTTTTGCACAATTTCTGCCATTCGGATGAAAATGTAATTATGTCCAAACCTCAACAGAACAACTTGAGTCTACGAGTGTGGAGCCTCCAAACACTGAGCCTTTTGACTGCCATGAAGTCAGCTCTGTGAGAGCACCACAGTGCTGCTTTTCATTAGCAACACACACACACACACACACACACACACACACACACACACACACACACACACACACACACACACACACACACACACACACACACACACACACACACACACACACACACACACACACACACACACAGTCAGCTAACCTAAGACTAGGCGTCTCCTCCGGTTCTTTAAAGTTCTTCAAAGCTTCACGTGTTAAAGCTGCATTCTCTCTAGTGTCCACCAGGGGGCGACTCCTCTGGTTGTATAGAAGTCTATGAGAAAATGACTCTACTTCTCTCTTGATTTATTACCTCAGTAAACATTGTAAACATGAGTTTATGGTCTCAATCTCTAGTTTCAAGTCTTCTTCAATACAGCATGATGTTCATTTAGTAAATGATGGTCCATTTAGAGTCACACAGACCATAAAGCAGGGGATTCTTTAGGGGCGGGGCTACACAGTGATTGACAGGTCTCTACCTGAGACGTATACGGCGTCTCTACGTCACTCCTCCTCAGTCCACATATGGTCACTTCCTGTTCACTGGTTGCAAAAAACACCGAACTCAAAGCTTCAAAACGTCCACAAACCGATGAGTGACGTCCTGACGACGTCGTCCGCTTCTTATAAACGTCTTCAGACGCTGTGACCAATAACTAAATGATATCTGTGTTATTCTCTTATCTTCAGACGATATCTAGTCTCAGGTCAGGATTAGATTGATTATGTTTATTGATGTAAAAAGTTGATCCGTGTTTCTCACTCAAATGTCTCGTTTTGTCCAAAACTCAAAGATATTTAGTTTACCGTCACTGATGAAAGAAAACAGAAAATCTGAGAATTGTGACTCTTTTGAGTAAAAAGTAACTCAATCGATTATTGTTGATTAGTTTAATGGCTTACAGTTAAATGATTATTCATTGAAAATTACTAAACCGATGAATCGATCTTCAGAACAGAGATGTTCTACTATTTGATCTACACTGCTTAGAAACTACCAAAATAAAAGTCTCTCTCCCTCTGGTGCTTGTGTCCAGTTTATAACAACAAAGATTAAACACAAGTTTAATCTTTGTTGTATTTCACTTTTCTATGTTAGTTGAATTGTTACTTTATTTATTTAACTTGTATTGCTGTTGTCAGTATTATTTGTTTTATACTTGTTTTTATTTTGATTCTATTGTTTTTCTTATTCTTCTGTTATAATCTTTAATGAAACTGTCAAAAGAGTTTCCTTCAGGATTAATAAAGTTCTTACTCATCTTATCTAATGTTACTTATCTTAACTTAACTTAACTAACTTAACTTATCTTAACTTAACTTAACTAACTTAACTTATCTTCAGAACAGTAGCAGATGATTTTGGACTATTTGAGGATCTAAACATCTTGTAAACTACCAAAATAAAACTCTCTTCCACTCTATTATTTCTGTTACACTTGATACAAGTTATTCTATTGTTTCTATTGTTATTCCATTGTTTTTTGTTCTTCTTTAATCTTTAATGAAAACAAAATAAAGGCACCATCTGTCCCCAGCCTACCTGCTGTAGACCAGACAGTCCATGTGGTTGATCTCGGTGTCGGACCGGTGTCTCCGGTAGTCCTCCCACAGGTCTTTGATGGCGGTGACGGACAGGATGAAGACCACCGGAGCCAGCGCGAGCTCGGGCTGGAACGCGTTGACCACCGGAACGAAGTTGAGCAACGCGATGAACACGAAGTACACGTTGGCGAACCGGTGGAACTGCTCGAAGAGGTTCTTGGGCAGGAAGGACAGCACCGTGTACTTGGTGGTCTTGATCCGGTTGTTGGCGTAGTGCCGGTTCGGGTTCTCCCCGTGCAGCGCGTTGGAGTGCACGGTCCTGGTCCTGGTCTTGGTTTTGGTCTTGGTCTCTTTGGGTTTCTTCTTCTTCTTTCTTTCTTTGGTGGGGTCCTCGGTGTCGCGCGCCATTTGGTCCCCCCACTAAAGCCTTCCCCACAGTTTGTTTCTCTCTCAAAACACACAAAGTAGCTGAGTTATCATTGTGTCACCGAGAGGTCGAGTCCTCCATGTCGTCTTCTTCTTCTTCTTCTTCTTCTTCTTCTTCTTCTTCTTCTTCTTCTTCTTCTTCTACTTCTTCGCTTCGTTGGAACAAACTTTTTTTTGCTTGTTTGGCTTCTTCGCCTCTTTTTTCCCTCTCTCTCTCTCTCTCCCTGTCTCTCTCTCTCTCTCTCTCCCTGTCTCTCCCTCTCTCTCGCTCTCTCTCTCTCTCTCTCTCTCTCTCTCCTTGTGTCTCTCTCCCTCTCTCTCTCTCTCGCTCTCTCTCTCCCTCTCTCTCTCTCTCAGGATGCTGAGACCAGCCGGGAGTCATAATTTAAACTCCTCCCCCTTTTCGCTCAGCGGACGATCTGTAAAGTATCCGGATGGGCCTCTTCCGCTGGTCGCGCGCCGCTGTTTGTGTGTGGAGATCAACGCATGCGCATGTGTGGTATTCGTTCTCCCCCAGACACCCGACCCCGTGGGGGGGGGGGTTCTTTCTTTTCTTTTTTTGTGTGTCTCCGAATGCCACGCGGAGTTTACACGAGCTCACAGGAAGCAGACAAGTATGTAGGAGTAACTTATTTCAGGTATTTCATATAAATACCAACAATAAAGCAGCTCTCACATAGAAAAGATTCCTTGATATATATATATATATATATATACACACATATATATATATATATATATATATATATATATATATATATATATATACACATGGTACTTTGGTACTTTGGTATGTTTTGGTGCATTTCATTTTTTTTTGAGTAACATGATATTTTTAACCAAATTACCTGAATTAATTACTTTTATTATCATTAACAATAACATTATTGAACATGACAGAACATGCAAAAGAACGTCACACACAGAGAAAAGAACGACATAAAAGTATAAAGTATATGAACTTTGAACAGCATTTGATTCTCTGATCTAAAGTGAGCAGAATAAGGAGTTGAATATATGAATATATGAAATATAATAACTCCACAGGAACGCTGTCTGCCTCTGAGAGCAGCGTCCTGGTTGGTTCTGTTGGTTCTGTGTTGGTCCCTGTGGAAAAAAGTGGTGTTTCTGAGTCCCTTTAGTGCTTCAACCTGTCTCCGTTTAGTCCTGATCCTCTATATCAGGGGTGTCAAACTCATTGTTGCTCTGGGGCCGCATCGGCATCATGGTTGCCCCCAAAGGGCCGGTTGTCGGCGGGGGGGGGGGGGGCTGCTGCTCCTTCGTCGTCGTCGTCGGCGGGGGGGCTGCTGCTGCCACATACGCTGGTGGAGGTGTGTGCGCGCGGATCGGGGAGGAGCTCCGCCGTGCGCGATTTCCATTTTTTTTTTTTTTGCTGGTAGATTCGCGGGCCACATAAAATGACGTGGCGGGCCGGATCCGGCCCGCGGGCCGTATGTTTGACACCCCTGCTCTATATGAACCAGTCCCAGTGTAGTCCTGGTCCTCTATCAGACCTCCATCAGTAAAGAGACCATCAGAGAGAAGATGGTCTGTTTCTATAGAGTTGTTCTTGATGCTCGTCATCGGAGCCACCGGGTCGGATTCTGGTGAAACCAGATGAACTCATGCAGGTTCACCAGAACCTCCTTCAGCTCAGACTCCAGCAGAGACCGGTCCACCGTGGACAGATCCAGGATCTCCAGCAGAGACCGGTCCAGAGCTCCAGAGGGAGGAGGAGAGCTCAGCTCCCGGCAGCAGCAGCAGCGTCTCCTCCTCCTCCAGAAGCAGAGCTTCTCCTCTCTGCTGGAGACCCAGGACGTATAGCTGGACCCGCTGGAGGGAAGGGAGGCACAGGAGAACCAGAACCAGGACTGAGAGGGTCAGACTGTCAGACCTGCTGCAGTAACATGAGAGGTTTTCTAAAGAGACTCTGGTGCTCAGAGACACTACCGCTTTAGACCACAGGGGGCGACAGAACCAAGAGAAAGTTAAAGTTCCTCGTAGTGACTTTTACATTGCTTTTGTATTTTAATAATTGCTGTGAAACAATAATCATAAAAGTAACTACAACGTAGGAATAATTCCTTCTGAAATGTAATGGAGTAGAAGAATACAGAACATGAGTACAGTGCAGAGTGTATTGTGTACGGTCCACTTGTTGTGAGTGAGACCTCAGCGCGTCCATGAAACACTCTGAGGTCAACAGACACAGACAGCAAACAACCTGAAGAGGGCATGAGACTGCAACCAGTCCACATGGGCTGCACTCCTCCCAGTGCAAAGTCTACAAACAGCATGTGTGTGTGTGTGTGTGTGTGTGTGTGTGTGTGTGTGTGTGTGTGTGTGTGTGTGTCTGTGTGTGTGTGTGTGTGTGTTTGTGCACACATAAGAGGATTTGGTAAGTGATCATTCTGGAGGTGTTTTAATGCAACATGGTGCCTCGTCTTCATCGTGGATGATTTGAACGTGAGTTCAGTCGAGACGGTCGGGACACGACATCATCGTCCTGTTGCCTGGAGACGGAGCCATGTTGGTCTGGAGGGATCTGTAGGTGGGAAGAAATGAGGGGGGGGGGGATGAGATGGGCTCCAACTTTCTACCATCTGTCCTGTTTGAAGAGTTACAGAACTGAATGCTTCCCCTCCTGTTAGCGTCTGAGTGGCTGATCTTCTCATAATGGATCCACTGAGGATGGAGTCGTCCTCCAGTCACACTGATCAGCACTGAGTGCCTGCAGCCCGCTGCTTTCAGGAGGAAACCTGCTGATTGTGTTGAAGCTGCGGATCAATCTGCGTGGCCGCTGTAACAGAGGTAATCAGTTATACTGCAGATGGCCTCCATAACAACCCGGAGAACAAATGAGGCCGGTGCTGCAGAAACAGCAGACGGACGATTAAAACGCTCCCGTGTTTAACGTCCTCACGCACTGATGATGCAGTGTGTGTATGTGTTAATACTTTATGTAAATGTCGTTCCAACGTTCTCACATCTGCCTCCACACGTTGTAACCTGTCAACAGGAATGTGTGTCCTCGGGCTCCTCTTCTCTCAGGAGATTTTAGATTTTTAGAACTCCCAACTGCTCATCCTGTGCATCATGAGACAACGGAGTCCTGGGTTCAGACCACAGACTGATGAGAAGTGGACGTAGAAACGAGACGCAAAAGAAGCTGAAACTCTGATCACTGCAACTGTTTGCTTCTACCTGAACACTGTTTATTTGTTTTTTATATATTGTACATATTATGATGTTGTCATTAACTCATGTTTACAATGTTTACTGAGGTAATAAATCAAGAGAGAAGTAGAGTCATTTTCTCATAGACTTCTATACAACCAGAGCCCCCTAGTGGACACTAGAGAGAATGCAGCTTTAACACGTGAAGCTTTGAGGTTGTCTCCTGGTGACTACGTAGGTGAAGAAAACAGGACGTTGGTGGTTACAGGAACTGGGTGTGTCATGTAGAGTTCTTTTGTGCGCTCGTATCATTGCAGTGTGAAACCAAAACTAACTGGATAAAAAAAATACAAAACTTTGTTCAAACGTGCAAAAACGTTGATATTCAACGTGTCCATGATTTGCAGAAAGTGGGGACTGGGCCGATGAAACTTTTTATGACCTTTTATTATCTGTGAAAGTATAAAAAGCACAATCCAGACGATGGAGAGCCTCATATTGTGATTTTCATATCTACCATACAGCAGCTGAAGCTTGATTCATTTAAATGATCTTGTCAACTAGAGCATCAGTACCTTTGGTACCACCCACACCTTCATCTTCAGAAGCCACAAACACCGACTCCAACTACGTCCTCTGGGAAACATTAGACACTTGTTTGGAAATGAGTGTAGAGATCATCACAAACAGTCTGATTAACAGCATGACATCAACTTTAATAAAGTCAGAGACGTCTGCTGGGCTCTTCTTCTGTTGTTTTATCAGCCGATATAAAGAGCAGCAGCATTAAGCGAAGGACTGTGTACAAAGAACGTGGGGTCTGATTTGTGTTTAATGAGAAAGCTCATTGAAAGAACATTTCTCTAGAGAGTTCACGAAGTAGATACCGCTCCGCTTAATTAAAGAGACATGTCGCCATTTTGATGTAGATGAGTTTAAAATTAGTATCTTCCTCAGCTGCTACTGAGCATCCTAATTTTAAATTCTGCACCTTGGAGACTTCGGACTGATGTGACGCAAACAAGGGAGGAGAGCCAGGAACGATTTGTTGAGATGAAATTTAGCAAGAAAAAAAAAAGACTTTGGTCCCTAATGGAGGAGAACATGTTCAAGAAAGTGTAACGCTTTAAGATAAACATGACAAACTGTTACCATTACCTGACGTAATGAATAGCACATATAAGATAATGTAACACAACGCCACGTAACAACGCAACGCAACAACGCAACGTAACAACGCCAGGCAACAACGCCAGGCAACAACGCAACAATGCAACGTAACAACACAACGTAACAACGCCACGCAACAACGCCATGTAACAACGCAACGTAACAACACCATGCAACAACGCCACGCAACAACACCATGTAACAACGCAACGTAACAATGCCATGCAACAACGCCATGCAACAATGCAACGTAACAACGCCACGCAACAACGCCACGTAACAACGCAACGTAACAACACCATGTAACAACACAACGTAACAATGCCACGCAACAATGCCACGCAACAACGCCACGCAACAACGCCACGCAACAACGCCAGGCAACAACGCAACGTAACAACGCAACGTAATGCCACGCAACAACGCCACGCAACAACGCCACGCAACAACGCAACGTAACAACACAACGTAACATCAACGTTGCGCAACAACAGTTTCATGTAACAACTACTTGGTGAAGTTACTGGAATCCCTGACGTAATGAACAGCTATCACTTGTGTCCAGGTCTGACTGATTTCCTCTGAGACGTTTTGAGGAATTCGGGCTCTATTCTTTCGTTGCATGGCTGCTGGATTCAAGTAAAGTGTTTGTGTCCAGTAAGCCAGAGCACGGACCAATCAGAGTCCTGTGGGGAGCGACTGTCAGCTAGGGGCGGGGCTTAGGTGTGTGTGGGACGACACAATGGAGGATGCTGAAGGGGTTAGCATAGATGCTGCAGTAGCATCAGTTCTATCACAACTGGAGAATATTTCTTTATTGAAAGATGAGCAAATTACGATAGAAAATATGTTTTCGATAGTTCATCCAATCACCTGCCAGATACATTTAGTTAAGGTTCAAACAGTTTCCAATGATTGTGAGATAGTTGTGTTTGTTTGGCTTATTCAAGACAGGCTTTTCACAATAAAAGTCATCTTTATGAACAGACTAATGAAGTGCCCTTACAATGAATTACATGTGTGGGTTACGTTTGTTTTTGACGTACATTTCTTTCAGCCTCGGCTGTACTTTGTATTCAGTGCTAATAAGCACACGTCATCATGCTAACACTGTAAGCTAAGATGTTAAACATGCTGAACATTAGCTTCTAGCGTGGCTTTAGAGTCCTTACTCTTGTTTTTTCATAAAAACCTGCACTGATTAATAATTCACAGCGCTCCTGTTTTGTTATTACTGTTGATCCGTAGCAGCAGTCACTCTCTGCTGCGTGTGCAGCGTCCGCTTATCACAGGATTTAGCTGACTGCCTCTTGAATGTATAATGCAGTCAGAAGTTCTCTGTGCAGAGGCCCAAATAAATCAAAGTAATTAACTCAATAATTGATTTGATGAATTTGCCGGCAAAATGGAGACGTTTCTGCTAAATGTGCAGAAAGGTGCAGCTGGTGGGGCTCTGGGAAATCACACGGGAGAGAGATCTCACACAAACAACGGGCACATTGTGCCAGAGGGTGAGACGACAGTGGGATCTACAGCCACGATGTGACCCTTTAATCCCTAAAATGAGCCTCATCTTCTTTAATTATTAGTGTAAGATATAAACAACAGTTATAATGAATGAATATGAGAGAGACAGAGTGGGCCGACAGTTTATAGCTTCTGATTGTTTGCTTGATATTCTTTATGATATTCAGTACGATAACACATCATGACATTTATATTGCTGACACACATTTGACCTCAAAATGTTTGAAAAACATCCAGCAACTACTTCTGTGTATGAAAAAGAGTCCACAGGCACACTAGCTAAATGCTAACATGCTAATATGTTCACAATAGAGAGGCTAAGTTCCGCCCCTTCAGGTCTCTCTCTATACGGCGTCTCTACGTCACTCCTCCTCAGTCCAGATATGCTCACTTCCTGTTCACTGGTTGCAACAAAACACAACATGGCGACGGCGAAATTGTCGAACTCAAAGCTTCCACAAACCAAAAACGAGTGACGTCACGACGACTACGTCCACTTCTCATCAGTCTGTGGTCTGAACCCAGGACTCGTTGTCTCATGATGCACAGAACGAGCAGTTGGGAGTTCTAAAAATCTAACGTTCTTTGAGAGAAGAGGAGCCTGAGGACACAACACGTTCCTGTTGACAGGTTCTAACGTGTGGAGGCAGATGTGAGAACGTTGGAACGACATTTACATAAAGTATTAACACATACAAACACTGCAATTATTAATAATTATTAATCTAACTATTAATAATGGTGGCGCTGATGGAAGAGTCAGGGGCTCATTAAATGATGCAGATTCATCCTCTGGGGAACATGAATATCTGTTGTTTGGGTGTCTCCTCTGCTTCGTGTGCAGTAATGAACGGAAACGTTACTTTAATGTTAAGCAGCTCCGTTGATTCCCATGACATTGTCAAACATCTTGAATCAATATTTAATTCCAAATTAACAGCAGTTTGTTCCCGGGCAGGTATTGATCCCAAAGACCTGAGGAAGAGTTATTGCACAAAAATCATTACAATAATTCTGCTCTTCCTGCTCGGCTGGGTCGCTGTGGACGCATCCGACAGTGTGTTTGCCTTCACGTGAGGTGAAGCCACGCTAGAAACGTTACCGCGGGATGTTCTCTGTGCTGAAGAGCGTTGGAGCCTCTGCAGACGGACGTAACGAGGGATGATTATCACCAGTCTCATCAGCCTTAATGATGCTTCATATGTCGTCGCGGTTCATCCAACATGTCAGGGAGACGACGGAAGATTTTCATTTTGAATGTCGGAGTAATGAATGTAAAATCCATGCTTCTGGTCACGGCTGCTACCTCTGAGGACATCAACCATGACCCTCATGAGCAGCACTGTAACTTAAAACACACGCACACACACTAGGTAGACAGGTAGGTAGATAGACAGGTAGGTAGATAGACAGGTAGGTAGATAGACAGGTAGGTAGATAGACAGGTAGGTAGATAGACAGGTAGGTAGGTAGACAGGTAGGTAGATAGACAGGTAGGTAGATAGACAGGTAGGTAGATAGACAGGTAGGTAGATAGACAGGTAGGTAGAGAGACAGGTAGGTAGATAGACAGGTAGGTAGATAGACAGGTAGGTAGATAGACAGGTAGGTAGAGAGACAGGTAGGTAGATAGACAGGTAGGTAGAGAGACAGGTAGGTAGATAGACAGGTAGGTAGATAGACAGGTAGGTAGGTAGACAGGTAGGTAGATAGACAGGTAGGTAGATAGACAGGTAGGTAGATAGACAGGTAGGTAGATAGACAGGTAGGTAGAGAGACAGGTAGGTAGATAGACAGGTAGGTAGGTAGACAGGTAGGTAGATAGACAGGTAGGTAGATAGACAGGTAGGTAGGTAGACAGGTAGGTAGATAGACAGGTAGGTAGATAGACAGGTAGGTAGAGAGACAGGTAGGTAGATAGACAGGTAGGTAGATAGACAGGTAGGTAGATAGACAGGTAGGTAGAGAGACAGGTAGGTAGATAGACAGGTAGGTAGATAGACAGGTAGGTAGAGAGACAGGTAGGTAGAGAGACAGGTAGGTAGATAGACAGGTAGGTAGAGAGACAGGTAGGTAGATAGACAGGTAGGTAGATAGACAGGTAGGTAGATAGACAGGTAGGTAGAGAGACAGGTAGGTAGATAGACAGGTAGGTAGATAGACAGGTAGGTAGAGAGACAGGTAGGTAGATAGACAGGTAGGTAGCCCATCCAGTCATCAGGGTGGCTGCTCCATGTTGTTTCTTCGGGCTGAGCCCGACCGGGCCCCGTGGGCGAAGGCCCGGCCACCAGACGCTCGCCGACGAGCTCCCCTCCTGGGTCTGGCTCCGAGGTGGCTGAAGACCGTGGGCTGCTTATCATCAGATAGAGTCCTGTTTGCCTTGGGAGACCCTACCGGGGGCTACTGCCCCGGACCACATAGCTCCCAGGACCACTGAGCCACTCAGACTCCTCCACCACGTTAAGGTGGAGATTCAACAAAATATCAAAAACATTTTTGAAGATCACCAACCCGACCTTTGATTTGATCTTGGGTGTTGCTACAGAGTTGGTCCACTTCTTCTTCATGTCCACTCTGTTATTCTGTTAAAGTCGTACATTGGTTTCATTTTCCTAAATTAAAGTCGACCCCAAAGACGTGGACGTAGTCATCGTGACATCATTCATTCGTTTGTGGACTTTTGAAACTATGGCTGATTATTATTATTATTATTATTATTATTGTTACTGTATTTGAATCTGAGTCACAGTCAGTGAAAGTGAACCAGATTTCTGTTCAGAGGTCTGTGTGCTTAAGCCATAATGCAATATAAGTATAATAAAACTCATTTTACAGGATATTTACTGGCATAAAGTCGTAAATGAATATGTCATTTATGAGCCAAAAGGTTCTGCATTAATCTTCTTCTTCCTCCATGTGCTCTCTTCTCCTCTATCAAGTTATTCCGTTAGGTGAGGTGAGGGAGAAGACGACCATATTTTATCTTCTGACATTAACGTGGTAGATTCTGCGTGTGGTGTCGTGTAACGTGGAGATCTAAAGCGTAGCTCGATGAATAAGCACATTAAGCGCAGAGAGTCTCAAGGTGTCTAGAAATGATTACTTATTACTCAACGCAGACCAGGAGACGAGCCGTGTGACGGCACAATAAAGAACAAGTTGAACATTCAGCATTAAGAAATATATGTAGCCTATTTTATCTTCAATATGATTTTAGATTCGTGGGTGAAAAGAATATAATAGCCAGCATCAATGTGCAAAATACCTGGTGTCAATGTGATGAAGACTTGGAGACTTTCTGTCTATATTTAGAGACTTTTAGAGCTAATGATGCTAAATAAAGAACTAGCAACTCTGAGCTTTTAGATCGGATCATTTGTTTAATCTACAGGTTACCAGCGCTGCCTTTAACACTTTAAGTCTCACCTAAAAAACAGTCCATACTGTTGTTATCAAGCATCCAGGTACTTTGCTTTAAGGTTTTCTGTCCAATATTCAGAACAGATAAAAGATACAGAGCAGTAATGTTGTTTGCTCTGTTAGCGCTGCTAGCACCGTTAGCAGGTCAGCCGTCGCCATGATGAGAGCGTGTGGAGGCAACAGAAATGCTCTGAATTTCTCATTTAGTATGCAATATGAATACACAGCTTCATTTTCATAATTAGTAATTCACATTTTATATGTGCAATAATATTATATCTTAATTTAGATTTTGTTAGTTTTACAGTTTATTTATTTATTTGACCTGTTCTTTATTTTACTGATGTATCTTGTTGTCCCCTTTGCTGCTGTAATGCTGATAATAATAATAAAGGAGAATCTTTTCTTATCTCTTATCTAAAACGGAAAGGCAGAGATTCTCTCTCTCTCTTTTTCTTGCTCTACATGAAAATCTCCACCTGATAACTGACGTGTAAATTCTCTTCAAAGTGAATCTCGAGGCCGAGAGCTGCTGCAGTATCAGGTGAACACAGCGTATGGAGAGTTATCTCATTAATTTGAAGGGTTTCTGGGCGCCCGGCCAGCTCAGAGGAAGTCCGCCAAGGAGCCTCAGAGAGCTAATGTCATGTAGAGATGTTAGCCTCATAGAGCTGATGTCATGTAGAGATGTTAGCCTCATAGAGCTAATGTCATGTAGAGATGTTAGCCTCATAGAGCTAATGTTATGTAGGGTTGTTAGCCTCATAGAGCTAATGTTACGTAGAGATGTTAGCCTCATAGAGCTAATGTCATGTAGAGATGTTAGCCTCATAGAGCTAATGTCATGTAGAGATGTTAGCCTCATAGAGCTAATGTCATGTAGAGATGTTAGCCTCATAGAGCTAATGTCATGTAGAGATGTTAGCCTCATAGAGCTAATGTCATGTAGAGATGTTAGCCTCATAGAGCTAATGTCATGTAGAGATGTTAGCCTCATAGAGCTAATGTCATGTAGAGATGTTAGCCTCATAGAGCTAATGTTATGTAGAGATGTTAGCCTCATAGAGCTAATGTTATGTAGAGATGTTAGCCTCATAGAGCTAATGTCATGTAGAGATGTTAGCCTCATAGAGCTAATGTCATTTAGAGATGTTAGCCTCATAGAGCTAATGTTACGTAGAGATGTTAGCCTCATAGAGCTAATGTTACGTAGAGATGTTAGCCTCATAGAGCTAATGTTACGTAGAGATGTTAGCCTCATAGAGCTAATGTCATGTAGAGATGTTAGCCTCATAGAGCTAATGTTATGTAGAGATGTTAGCCTCATAGAGCTAATGTTACGTAGAGATGTTAGCCTCATAGAGCTAATGTTACGTAGAGATGTTAGCCTCATACAGCTAATGTTATGTAGAGATGTTAGCCTCATAGAGCTAATGTCATGTAGAGATGTTAGCCTCATAGAGCTAATGTCATGTAGAGATGTTAGCCTCATAGAGCTAATGTTACGTAGAGATGTTAGCCTCATACAGCTAATGTCATGTAGAGATGTTAGCCTCATAGAGCTAATGTCATGTAGAGATGTTAGCCTCATACAGCTAATGTTATGTAGAGATGTTAGCCTCATAGAGCTAATGTCATGTAGAGATGTTAGCCTCATAGAGCTAATGTCATGTAGAGATGTCTACGAAAGATTTTTAATAATTTACCAACATTTCGACATTGCTGACTTCTTCAGGTAAGAGGATGAGAAACAGCTCCAGCAGGTTTAAATAGAGATATGAGACAGGTGCGTTCAATCATGGGGGACGGGGGCGTGTCCTCAATCAAAATCAACACATTGTGGGAGGAGCTTAGAACTGCCTCACTCTTCAGGTATTTAAAACTCACATAAAAGGAACGGTTTGAGGATGTACAGTCATCAAGAAAGTCTTTATGTTTACTTAAAACACAGAGGAGGAGCCGGGGATCGAACCGCCGACCCTGTGGACCCGCTCTGCCCACTGAGACACATTTTAAGATATCTGTTTCACATATACTCAACACCACCTTCACCCCCTGTACATGTCAACGTGACGTATATTTGAACAGAGCTAATGAATATTACTGCTGTTATTCCATCGATGGATTTTGTCCTTCAATATATTTAAAATAAAAACCCAGTGTGTAAATAGAACTGTTTTACTGCATCACACTCTCACTGTACACGATACAGAGAATTATTGAACTCATTGTACTGCGTTTATTTTCTGTCTCTCTTTACTTGACTAATCACATTCATTTATCACACACACACACACACACACACACACACACACACACACACACAGGTTGTAATAATGAGTGTATTGTTAAAACACTGAGACGTTGTGCAGCTGAAGACTGCTGACGCTGCAAAGACGAGTCCAGAGAAGGTTCCAGTCTGAGAGGTTTAATCGATGGTCGAGGAGAGAAAGAAGCTGAACAGTAGTATCACTTAGTATCGGTGTGTAGTTTGTACTTCCTGTTGTTGTTTGCTCGTCTCTGGCTTCATGGAAACATCAGTAATCACAGTCGGGTTACTGAACTTGAACTAATGCGGAGTTCTCTGGAGCGCACCGAGCTGCTGGCTAAGCCTCTTTATTATTTCATTGTTTTATTTCTAACTCCACGCATGAACTTGAAAACCACGGATCTTTCGTTTTTTTATGCTCACGAACACATAACCCTGAAAGAAAAATGAAATCTCCTCCGCTTTCATTTTTGTGAGTAATGAGCAGCTTCTCCTCGTGCAGCTGATTCAAGCAGGAAAATCTCCTTCAGCATCTGCTTCTACACGTCAGATTCTAACCGTCAAGTCATTATTCATGTTAAGATATATACATATATCTGGCTCCAGTCAAGAAACAACTGTAACTGATGAATAAACAGTTTAGTATTGACAATATAATAGAATAAACACATAATATGAAATACGTATTCATTACTGTCATGAGTCTCATCCAGCATTCAGCTACAAAACTTAATGTGCGGTAATTAGTAGAAATCCCACAAAATGATTTTGTATGTTATCGAGGAACCGTCGAACGAGGAAGAATAAAGAAGCTAAAGCAGAAAACAGGAAGGAAGGATCCAGAAGATCGCTCCTCAAGTGAAACAAGACGTAGCTTCAGTAACGGAGCTTCATCGGTTATTTAAACCCAAACGACCATCTTTGAACTTCTCATGTCAGGAGCAGAAATGAACTCGTGTTGCTGGACTTTTTGGAGGAAAACACATGAAAAATGAGGAGAAACGTTTCATAAGATACAAACAAACCGTTGTTTGAGGAGACGCTGCTCGGCTATACGTGCAAATGAAGATTGTAAATGCTCGTCAGTATTTTGTCTTCACTGATGAAGACCATGAAATGCAGCTGAAAGAATCTAGAATCTAGTAAGTGGGCCTTGAGTTACGTTTTTCTTTTTACTATAATAATATATTATTATATTATTAAGTATGAATGAAGCCTTCCAGCTCAACACGTCGTCCTGAGTTTTAAACACATCAATGAATCGTTTTTAAAGACGTCCGAATGATTTCTGTGTAAAAACTCGTTGTTTACGTATCGTAATGAATAATGACCTGAAAGATAATATGTTGTAAACATTAAGAGTTGATTCACTGCTTGAACTGCACACTAAACTAACGGTCTTCAGACTCGTGCACTGAGCTGTGGTGCAGTAAAGCGCGGCGGTGCATCAGTGTGACAGCTGGCGTCACTCCCACGCTGACAGTCGCTCCACAGAACCGTCAGATGGAGCCGAGAGCCGTGAACGCCTACAGTAGTTACCGTGGAGATACGATACACCCCCCCCCCCCCCCCCCCCCCCCCCGATTCCTCCTTCACTGATCATATTTCACTTCTTTAGGAAAGAATGGAAAGAATCAGAAGCTGTGATATTGTGTTTTATATTCACAACACAAAGAGGAAACGATGAGAAAAGACACTGCTGACAAACAAAAGGCAGAAGATTCATGTTGAGGTGAAGAAGATCTGCAGAAACATGAAGTACGTGAAGTCTGATCCTCGTGATTCATGTTGTGATGAATACGTGTTTCACAAAAATCAACTAAATATCCTGACAGAGATCCCGAAAGCACAGTGACAAAAAATCATGTGAAACAAAATAAAAATAAATAGCGAATGGATCAAAAGTTAAAGAAACAGTTTCATATTTTGGGGAATATTCTCTTTCACTTTTATTGTTGGATGTTAGGTGAACAGATCGATACCTCGCTCATGTCTGTGAGCTAAATGTTCAACCAGCAGCCGGTTAGCTTAGCTTAGCTTAGCACAAAGACCGGAAGCAGAGGGAAACAGCTAGCCGGCCTCCGTCTACGATCTGTGCACACAGAATTGTTTCAAAGGAAAAGATGTTAAAATCTCATTTCATGTATGAAATTTTACATGTTTAACATGTTAATTAATGAGTTTTAGAGGTGCTAGCAGTTTCTAATGCTAAGCTAACTGACTGAGGGATATTGATCTTCTCATCTAATATTTCCCCAAAATGTCTGAATATTCCATTGAACGATGGCAGAGAACAGTCGCTGGCATCAACTCCAAAGAAAGAAATTAAAGGAATTATTTTAACACACTCCGCTGTTTCCCCTCCCCCGCTTCCAGTCTTTATGCTAAGCTCAGCTTAGCTAACTAGCTCTGTAGCTCCATATTTAGCATACGGTCATGAGAGTGGTGTCAATCCTCTCATCTAACTCTGTGCCAGAAAAAATAAAAAGTGTGTTCCCCAAAAAAGATTGAACCATAGAAGAAGAGCAGGCGTTCAAATCGACGTAGCAGCGGCACTGCGACGGGTTACCGTGAATTCCACTGCTTTTCTTGGTTAGACCCGCCCTGAGCCACATTTCAAGCGCTAGGATTGGCCAAGAGTCCACGATAGCAGAGGTTACCTGTAACCTGATCTGTTCGTGTTTTGACCAATTAGCTATCCTGACCCCCTCGACCCCGAGAGGCTAATGGCTAACCTCGACCAATCGTCTCAGGGCCGGTGTTGCCAAGAAGAGCCGTGGTATTAATAATAACGTGTCACGAACGCACCGGCCTGCTGTAACGCTCCGTCGTTCTTATGTCCGATGCAACACATGGCAAACTTTTTACTTGTGTGTGTTTCCATCAACACTTTTCTTTTGAACTAGTCACATGACCACAACGGTTCGGAGGTCCGTTCTACTCGTATCTATTTCTATTTAAGTCTGGTCTTAGTCTACGTGATGACAGACAGACTGTAATAAAAATAATGTCATAATAATGTCATAATAATCCATAATGTCATAATAAATGTAATAATAATGTAATAATAATCCATAATAATGTCATAGTAAAATAATGTTATAATAATGTCATAATAATGTCATAATAATGCTATAATAATGTCATATTAATGCCATAATAATGTCATAATAATACCATAATAATGTCATAATAATGTCATATTAATGCCATAATAATGTCATAATAATACCATAATAATGTCATAATAATGTCATATTAATGCCATAATAATGTCATAATAATGTGATATTAATGCCATAATAATGTCATAATAATACCATAATAATGCCATAATAATGTCATATTAATGCCATAATAATGTCATAATAATACCATAATAATGTCATAATAATGTCATATTAATGCCATAATAATGCCATAATAATGTCATAATAATGTCATAATAATGCCATAATAATGTCATAATAATGCCATATTAATGCCATAATAATGTCATAATAATCCAGAATGAATGCAGAATGAAAAACGGCTGTAATAACCGAAGTAAAGCAGCGTAAATACAAAAGAGTCCTTCACGTCTCATCAAAGTCTTTGTAGGATAAATGTTCTGTTGGGACTCTGTTCTGGCTACGATTATAAAATAGACGTTGGTAAAATGCCACGGAGGCGGGCCGGGTTCATAGAGCATCAGTTGACGTAGTAGAGCCAGTAGATGGCGTTGAAGAGGGAGAAGCTGAAAGGGAAGATGAAACGAGACCACCTGTCGATGGTGTTCACGTCCGTGAGGTCCGGGATTTTGATCCTCAGCTGCGAGGATCGTCTCCGCAGACGCGTCTTCTTCAGGTGTGCGTTCCTGTCCGGACCGAGGCGACCCGGCTCTCGCGGGCCGCTCGGCTTCCTGTACTGGACCCCCGAGTGGTCGAACACCGCCGAGGAGGATGAGGAGGAAGAGGAGGAGGAACAGGTGGAGGAGGAGTTGTGGGTGTCGTTAGCGGCGGTCGTGGTCTCGTTCCCTCCCACCTCGTTGTGGATCTCCAAGGTCGTCAGCAGAATGTTCCCCGGGGAGTCGACCTGTAGACGAGGAGGAGGCGCCGTTATGAAAAGAGGTTCGGCTCCGGTGACTGATGACGGATCACCGCTCAGAGAGAACCTTCACAACCTGGTTCCTCGACCCAAAGTTAAATCACCGCTCACAAATCAGCTCAAGGGCGGACCGGATGTGCTCTGATGCTGATGTCGTGACCCCTCCCCCCTCACTAAACCCAGCCCATAAATCATTCACAGCACACGGACACAGTCACACACCGACGCTGGACATTTATCTTCTGAACATCAGATCCACCTCAGATATAAAAAGCTGCTCATGAAGTCCTTATTATACTGTTTTATTTTAGATTCCTGATCACGGTTTAAATCATCGCCTACAGATCAAGAATGAAAAAACACTGGTGTACATGTGTACTTACAGTGTAAATATGTAATTGTAATATAATACTTGTTCTTACTTCCCTTTAGAAGAACTTGTTTCAGCTTCATATATTTATCTATATTTCTTCTTTACAGTTTCTGTTCATGTTAGATGTAATAAACTAAATGATGAGTAAGTTGTGTATGTTATGAATAAAAACACCACAGAAGAAGAGTGAACAGATGAATATACTTCTACAACAGACAGACACTCACCTGCCGCGAGTGACGACGCCCCTCTGCCTGATTGGACAGTTTAACAGACAGAGATTTGCAATTGGCTTCTTCCAGAAGAGACTAGGAGAGAGAGACAAACAGAGAGCCTTTGACTGAGCTGAGGTCAGCTGGTCCACAGAGAACCACACAGAGGACGATGGGAGGGACAGAAAATTCATTACACAGAATTAGTGCTTCACATGAGAACGTACTTAACTTACAAATATAACTTAAAGTCACTACGAGGAACTTTCATTTCTGTTGGTTCTGTCGCCCCCTGTGGTCTAAAGCTGAGACCTGTCAATCACTGTGTAGCCCCGCCCCTAAAGCATCCCCTGCTTTATGGTCTGTTTGACTCTAAATGGACCATCATTTACTAAATGAACATCATGCTGTATTGAAGAAGACTTGAAACTAGAGATTGAGACCATAAACTCATGTTTACAATGTTTACTGAGGTAATAAATCAAGAGAGAAGTAGAGTCATTTTCTCATAGACTTCTATACAACCAGAGGAGTCGCCCCCTGGTGGACACTAGAGAGAAGTAGAGTCATGTTCTCATAGACTTCTATAGGACCAGAGGAGTGTTCTGGACCTTTCTGTGTTAAATGATGGGACTTCTCACCTTGGGTCCGTCGAAGTTGTCGCGGTCATTGTTGGCCTTCTGGGCCTTCTCAGCCTGCTTCTTCTGCATCTGAGGACCTCTTCCGAAGAAGATGTAGTTGACGAAGGCGTACTCCAGCAGAGCGAGGAAGACGAACACGAAGCAGCCCATCAGGTACATGTCTATGGCTTTGACGTACGGGATCTTGGGAAGAGTCTCTCTGAGATGGGTGTTGATGGTCGTCATGGTGAGGACAGTGGTGATCCCTGAGGAACAACAACATGAATCACATCATAACCTCAAATACAGACAACGTCCTCAACCATAGAAGTGACAAACTTTATTTTCAACGAGACAACAACCCAGAGACAGTTTTCTAAAGTTAGTTAGTTTTGACTATTAACAGCTCTGGAGGCAGATATTCACTCCAATGTCGTGTTACTAGTGTCATTAAACGTGTTCATAAAAGTGCTTTTTTACTGCACAAAGACTGATATTTGTCTCAATGTCTTCATCTGTCTGTCTGTCTGTTTTTGACTTTTATGGATTTTTGATGTTATGTTTTCCTGCAGCTCTCCCTTAAAGTTAGCTGAAATGCTAAATTAAGCTTTTGGGCAGCGATTATATTACAAAAACTCTCTTGACGTGTGAGCGACCATGACAGGTGGCTCCGTAGTGACAGCATCTGACTACAAGGAGTCTCTGTATGTCAGTATATCTATATATACATAGATATATATATATAGATATATATATCTATGTATGTTTGATTGTTTTTTGCATATCTTGAGTTCATCCAATCGATTCACAGAGCATTTTTAATTCTTTATTAGTTTTAGTGCTCAAACTCAGTCACGGGTTAACTGACATCCTTATTATTCATGTTATTATTTAATACGCTTGTTTTCATATTAATATGTGTACAACTTGTTCTCACGGATCTGGTTTTTGTTTGGATTTGCACTTGATAGGAACCATGTGTACGTCCTCTGTTGTGCTGGGACACATTTAGCCGTGACAATCTCCTACAAGAAGACTTCCTGTCGTCCGCTTCAGTTCAACTTTAAAGTGTTATCGTCGTGCTCGTTTCTGAACGTTCACGTTTGTTAAATAACCCTCTCTGCTGTGTGTTTCTTCACGTTAATGTTTCGTCGTGCACGTTTGCAGCATGTGTGACGTGAACGCCAGCCCACCACCTTCATCAAGAGACGTCTGTAAACCTTTGACGGGTTCATTATTTAAATGATTCATCAGTGACAAAGTCTTTCTTTAATTAAACCATTCTACTGGTGTAGAATTGCTGGTGTTAAAATGAAGGAAGACAAACGTTTCCATCACAGCTGATGATACCGAACCGTCAGAACTCCTTCAGAGAGGAAAGCTCCTGACGTCTCTCTGTTAAAGTTTGGCTTGACTGCTGTTGGATAAGCAGAAAACGCTCCGCTATCCAACGACGAGCGGACCCACTCAGCAGATACACAACAAACAGCGGCGTAGTAATTCTCTCCGTAATGTGCACCATCGACAGTAAATGTGTCCGTGTTGTCTTTGCGGAGGCCGAGAGTCTATTCCTGTCGACTCAGGCTTACGTAATTACAGCAGCAGGGCTGCATGTGTGGGGGAGTCGAGAGCTCTGTGGGTTTCTGGAGTCGATTTCTGCAGAACAAAGACGAGCGAGAACGTGGAGTCTGTCAGGGCTTCTCTACACAAACCCGAATAGTTTCAGAGCAGTCGTGACATTAAAGGTTCAGAGGCCTCGTTAACAGATGACCTCATCACGGAGAGGAGTTCAGGCCGGTTGTTAACTCCGCCCCCTAAACGTATCCTCACGCAACGCTTTGTGTGATATCTTCCGAAAACGTACTCTTTCGTACAAAAACCAGCAACGCGTCATTTCCAGCTCGTTACATGAAGAGAGTTTAGTGTAAACGTTCTCTGACGGCATCAGACGTGATCATAGCAGAACAACCGTCTCCAGAAAATCACTTTATTCATCTTTAAATCACAAAGACTACATTTATTAATAAACGCTGCAATAGAGCTGATGAATGAGGATTTACATGAAGGGAAATACTCCAGGAGGGATTCTGGAGTTACGTTTTTTAAGTTGAAGTTTTCTTTTACTTTTTAACTTTTTTATTTTATTACTTTGTTTAAGTTTTAACTTTCGTTAAGTTAAGCGTTTTATTTTAAGTTTCTAAGTTAAAGTTTCTATTTTACTTTTTATTTTAAGTTTTGTTTAAATGTTGTTTTTTAAGTTTTAAATCTTCATGAGTTTCAAGTTTTAGGTTAAATTTAAGTTGCTACGTTTCTGCAGCTTTAACGTGAAACACGGTTCAGCTCTGAAGCTTCACATGTTTCAGTAACATAAATAAAACTGTTTATGTCGCCTTGTGTTTTCAATCATTACAGCCTGTGTGACGGAGGTGCTGCAGAGATAACAAAGAGTCGGAGATAAAGTTATAAGTGATGCTTGTTTCACACTAATGTTTCAGAGGTAGCTGTGTTTGTAGTTCTTCGTTTCCACTCTGAGACGTGAGCGGCTCGTTAGCTGCGATTGATTGCACCTGATCCTTAAAACACCTGTTTCCACTGACGACACTCACTGAAACATTCAGCTTTTATTTTGGACGATAAATGAATAAAAACAAACTAATAAGAACTCTTAAAATGACCTTTCTTTAGATGATTATTTAACAATCAGGACGATGTGTGAAATATTGTTGTTTCAGTCGTATTGATCATCTTCTATCTCTTAAACTTCTGTGATAATCAGAGTGATGACAGCTGTTTGAAGATAGAAGACACACATGCAAGATGGAAAAGTACATTTTTGTAATGTTGCTTTAGGATATTATAACAAATATGCTGCTAAAATGAAAATGTTGTATTTGTGTGATACTCAATAACTCACGTTTCAGTTACTGTTTAACTGTTTATCACAATATTGAGCGAGTTACTTCATTCTGTATAAGCACAGTTTGTATTGTAGTTCATGGACACCAGTGAGATATCACAATGTGTTTATTCATATGTTGAAAGCTGTTTGAAGTGGGTTTGATTCTGAAAGGCTGTTAACGTTAACGTCTAATGATCCACTGATTTTACAGTAAATATATTTTCTGTGAAAACTGTCACGATAACGTTCACGACTAGCGTCAAAGTCTAAAACTACAGCAACATTACAGCCACTCACAGCTGGCACACAGGTTTTCTCTTTCTACGGTAAATATACACACTTGAATATCCCTTATTTAAATCAGAAGGTGCTACAAGTTGCATAAGAAATATTTTCCTTCCACTATTCATGTGAATGAGAACGAGGCTGGGCTGAAAGTTGGGAGGCGGAGCTAAAGGAAACGCTAGAAAGTAGCATTTTGTCGTGAAACAGTGTAACGCCGTGTTCCCACCAAACGCGGCGCGAATTATTCGCGTGAGTAGATTTCTACTCAAAGTCTATGCACAGACGCGACGACACTGGAGTGATGCGAATTTGCGATGGCGCAGCGCGATTCGTGCGAGTTCACATTTTTTAACTCGGGCGAAAAAATGGCGTAAAGCTGCGGCGCGATAGCCTATCAGCGTTGAGATGTTTCTCCTGTCATCGCTGACGTCCTGACGTTGTTGAATCAGAAAACAAATACTATATCCGTCTGTGTTCACCCAGAGCTCTACGATCCCTCATATCAGTAGAGACCGGACCAAACTACGTGTATAAACCATATGGTACAAACAATGAAAAAGACGCTGCCGTATTCACGCCGAGATTATGTGTGAGTGTGTGAGTGTTGATGGAGCTGCTACAATGTTAGCATAGCCTAGCACCGATCGATCCGAGCTCCATTGAGAAAACAAACATTCTAAAAGTTATTTGCTCGTCTTCTTGCGGAGAGAACTAACAAAACGTAAATTCAAACATTTTACAAATCGGCATCAGTATGTAGTTATTTTGGCATCTTTTTTTTGTCCGTTTATTGCAGTTAAATCACAACAGAATCAGTTTATTTAGTGTTCATATAGCCAGCCGACGTGTGGCTTGATAGACACAGTGAATACACATCGATAAAATCCACGGAACTCCTCTGGACTGTTATGAACCAGACAAGACGGCGTTTAGCTTCCTGGGATATCTGGGACTTCCACAACACGTACTAAGAAGAAATAGTAGTTATTTCTTCCAGTGCGATAAGCCACGCCCTCTCTCCGGCGCAAATCACGCAAAAGACCACAAATGGTCCCCCACGACAAACGCGGCGCGATTAATGCTTTTAGTGTGAACGCACCTTAACACTTAAAATACATTATTAGAAAGATGACACAGCCAAAAGTGTCTTTAAATGACGTCTCCCTGTGTGTTTCATACCAGGAAGTTAGCTAGCTAGCTAGCTAGCTAGACAAGCTAACAGTCATGTTGGTGTTGGTGAGGTGCATCTTGTGAGACGAGAGATGAAGTTCATTGATGAATTTACGACATACTGAGACTTTTTTGATGCGCAAAAATAATCTTTTAAATTGACAAACATCTTATGTGTAATTCATGGAACAATTCAAAAGGAATCAGAAAATGTTCGCCATATTTTTTACTGAAATAAGGTCCCATGGGCGACACCGGAAGGGGCGGGACTCTCTACGGACCTTTGGATGCGGAAGATTCGGGTAATTTTATTAAACTAAAGTTTTTGCTTCATGAGCAACTTTCATAGGAACGAACGAGGCGCTGGATCCACTTCTGTTCATACGCGTGAACGGGGCCACAGCTCAAAGTCTGCAGGCTACACACTGTGAGACTGAACAGACGTCTCTACCGCACGAGACACATCGTACCTAACGCCACTCTGGCGGCCGAGGCGTCATAATTAATCCAGAAGGAGACCCAGGACAGGATGGTGATGAGGATGGACGGCATGTACGTCTGCAGGATGAAGTATCCGATGTTTCGCTTCAGCTTGAAGCTCAGAGAGAGTCGAGGGTAGGCACCTGCAGGACGAGACAGAAGAAGAGGAACAAGGGGATATATTTGTTTTGCTTCCTATGGCGATGGCCCCATGGTTTTTATCACCATGGAAACAAGAAGCAAGCGTGAAACGTTTGAGCTTTGAGATGATCCGTGAGCAGCATCGCGTAACGTAACATAGCTGTTATCTATGAGCGCCACCAACACACCAGACTCCACTCAGACTGTCACCGTGCACGTGTTGGTTCAGTTATTTATTCTGCTTCATTTAGACGTTCTGTATTTCCTCCTGTCGCCTCCTGCTGTGATTGTGATTGGCGGGGCTCAGTCGGGAGAAGGTGACGTCACGTGTTTCAGGATTCAGAAATAAAATCCGTTGATCGGTAAGATCGGAGAAAACCACAAGGATATAATATAAAACATTATAAAAAATAAGTATCACCGAGATCTCTTTAAGCTGATGTCGGGCTGCAACTTACAAATGTTTTGAGAGTCAATTAATCAGTTAATTATTTGTTGATTCAATTAACCGATTATTAATCTAAGAATGTGTATTATATCCAGTGTTTTACTCCAAAAAACTAAATTCCTCATCAACAATAAATACATTTTATGAAATAAATGGGTATTAGAAATGTAAATAATATATATATGTTTATATATCAGATATAGAAATAAAAGATTCACGTTAGACGGTTTAGAACGTTTAAAGCTAATTAGCGTTAGCTGAATCTAAATGTAATAAAGCTGAATGTGTCGTCTAATCACAGGTTCTAACTGGACAGAAATGCCGTCGGTCTGTTTTTCGTTAGCTTCATCGAGCGTTAGCGCTGGATTAGCCTCACCTGTGGAAAAGACTACGTTCCTGGAGACCAGCTTGTAGTCCATGATGGAGAACTGAGGGAGCTCGATGCGCGTCACCCCGGTCACAGCGGAGTCGCCTCCTTTCCAGTAGAACTCGATGTCGTCTGTTGTGTAACCGTCTGCAGACACAGGACACACGGTGGCGTTATTGATTATTGATTATTGTGAGAGGGAAAGGACTGAAGTGAATAATCAGTATTGTTCTAATATCTACAGAGTTCTTTGACTCTGCTGCTGGTTGACTGATGTAAATACATAAAGACACAGCGGACACGACAGACATCCAGACTACGCTTATAAATAAATCACTAATGACTCGAGACATTTAATATATTCAATAAATATGAAAATAATACAAAAGTCAATATATGTATGTATTAATTTGCATATTAATGAATATATTTACTGATTCATTTATTCACACATTTAAGTATCTATTTAAGATTTTATTTATTTATTTATATAAACTTTAATTTATCAATAGTGTAACAGCGAAATATATAAATCTGTCAACTCCATGTGTGGATAAATGAATAAGTAAATGAATTAATCAATATTTAAATAAATGTGTCGATTTATAAATGAATAAATAAATATTAAAAAGTAAATATATATAAAAAACGTTAATACTTTAATTTGTGATGTATTAAGCATCATTAAATGAGATATTTATGTCTTAGTTTATTTAATTTAACCCTCTTCTCTACAGTAATAACGGCACAGACGCTGAGTCCGTTCATCTCACTGAGGAACGAGCTCCATGAATCTACCGCGGCTCAGCTTTCTGTCTCCACCACATGAGGAGCGAGAGAAGTTTTCTCTTTATGAGGAACCGCGGTGCCGTTCATATTTTAAAAGATGTAAAGCTGTCGGCTGTCTTTCTTCACTAAGAACAAGACGTGAGTGTCTAAAAACGTACAACTCTCGATCTCCAGAGTGCAGTTCTGCTCGTCCAGCGGGTATCTCCTCAGGTCCATCATGCAGGCGGCTGTCGTCGTGATTCTGGACCAACACAGGAGAGGTTCTTTACTGAGAGCTCGTTTTAAAAGGTGATGAAGACACATTATCAAAGAGGAAGATACAAAGACAATTCATAGAGATGAGTCTGTGTAGAAACAACTCACATCAGACAGACACAAAGTTATTATCATTATCTATTAGAGAGTTATTAGAGAGCTTCATACTGAGAAACCCAGTAAACATGTGAGACATGATGCTGCAGCTCAGACGGATTCAACCAAACAGATTAAACATTGAACCACTTTATAGCCGCGAGAGGCCTAATAGCCTCCAGCAAATGCAACTAATAAGCATTAGCGATGGATTTCCAGCCGGTGAGAGACGTTGATGATGAGATGAAATGTGTAAATACATCCGTGTCTCCAAGATGTAATCTTTACAGTCTGTGAAGGAAAGAGATCCGATCAGATGGACTCTCTGGTTAACGAGGAGGCATAAACATTATGTTTTATCCACAGACTGTAAATAAGAAGTGGACGTAGTCATCATGACGTCACTCTTTAATTTGTTGCCGTTTTGAAGCCTCGATTTCAGTGTTTTGGTCGTCGCCATCTTGGTTTTTATCAAGCAGTGAACACGAAGTGAGCATATGTGGACTGAGGAGGAGTGACGTAGAGACGCCGTATACGTCTCTGGTAGAGACCTGTCAATCACTGTGTAGCCCCGCCCCTAAAGCATCCCCTGCTTTATGGTCTGTTTGACTCTAAATGGACCATCATTTACTAAATGAACATCATGCTGTATTGAAGAAGACTTGAAACTAGAGATTGAGACCATAAACTCATGTTTACAATGTTTACTGAGGTAATAAATCAAGAGAGAAGTAGAGTCATTTTCTCATAGACTTCTATACAACCAGAGGAGTCGCCCCCTGGTGGACACTAGAGAGAATGCAGCTTTAACACAGCCCATTTGTTCAAATCTCTGTTGATTTTATTTATTTAATAATAAGTTATCGGACAAGCTTTATCAAGACAAAAGGTAAACACGGAGGAGGTTTGCACAGTAAATGCATTGAAGTAACTATTTGAGCATCAACAGCGCTCACCTGAGGCCGTAGAGGACGGTGCCGTCCGGGTGAAGTCGAATCATCCGGTTCTTAACGGTGACACCGTGGACGAAGGACTTCTTGTCGTTGAGGAAGTAGGTGTCCGGGACCCAGAGCTGGTCCGCTACCCTGTTGTCCAGAGTCAGGTTCAGAGGGATCCCCGCATAGGCCAGTCTCTTATCTCTCCAGTACTGCTGGAAGTACATCGTCAAGGTGTAGTCCTGAGGGCAGGAGAACAGCATCATGTGTCTTTATACTCAACGACAGATAGAGACACGGTGTGAATAAAGTCACACGTCCAAACTGAAGACTTTCTTCTACTTCATGTTGAATGTCTGCAGCCGGAGCTCAGGAGGGATTGTTTTATGGTAACGATGATGATATTTATAGAACTGTCTATCATCTGTCTGACCCGGTGAAAGTATTTCAGGAGACACCGCTCAGCTGTTCTGTGCACCAGACGGGCAGCAGCCCTCACATAGATCTCCAATAATGCAGAACCAGCAACAACGCTGGATTCTACTATAGAGACTGAACACTTCCACCAGCATGACAACATGACACGGCATTCATCAGGAGAGACAGGGAGGGAGGGAGGGATGGATGGAGGGACGATGGATAGATGGATGGATGGATGGATGGATGGATGGATGGATGGAGGGAGGATGGATGGATGGATGGATGGATGGAGGGAGGATGGATGGAGGGAGGGAGGGAGGGAGGATGGATGGATGGATGGATGGAGGGAGGATGGATGGATGGAGGGTGGATGGATGGATGGAGGGAGGATGGAGGGAGGGAGGGAGGGAGGATGGATGGATGGATGGATGGAGGGAGGATGGATGGAGGGAGGGAGGATAGATGGATGGATGGATGGAGGGAGGATGGATGGATGGATGGATGGAGGATGGATGGAGGGAGGATAGATGGATGGATGGATGGAGGGAGGATGGATGGATGGATGGATGGATGGATAGATGGATGGAGGGTGGATGGATGGATGGATGGATGGACGGATGGATGGATGGATGGATGGAGGGTGGATGGATGGAGGGAGGGAGGATAGATGGATGGATGGATGGAGGGAGGGATGGATGAATAGATGGATGGATGGAGGGAGGGATGGATGGAGGGAGGGATGAATAGATGGATGGATGGATGGATGGACGGATGGATGGATGGACGGATGGATGGATGGATGGATGGAGGGTGGATGGATGGAGGGAGGGAGGATAGATGGATGGATGGAGGGAGGGATGGATGAATAGATGGATGGATGGAGGGAGGGATGGAGGGAGGGAGGATGATGGATGGAGGGACGGATGGATAGATTTCATCACATATTAACAGCCATACATGCGATGATGACATGAGGTTATTTGAATAATTTATTGTCGCTCCACAAGTGTTTCCATCAGACTCAAAAGCTTTTCTGCTCCTTTAATGGAGCTCTTCACCAGCTCGCCCGGCTTCGTTCTGCTGACTAATGTTCTCTTAAATAAATAAGCAGGAAATAAACTAAACCTGGCAGTGCAGAAAATGCCTACATTTCAATCCTCTGGTCGCATATTCATAAGAAAAAGTGTTTAAGAAATGCCCAGATTTCCTTTGGATGTAAAGATCAATAGCACAGCGTCCAGACAGAACTAATTATCACTGCGAGTTAGCGAGAGTAGGAAAACTGCTGAGCTCATTTTAATAAAATAAAGAATTGCTTTGTTTTTGTTGATTGTCTCGTTACTGCTCGGTGCCGGCTGACGAAGTGTTCAGAATGAATCACACCGTGTGGTTTGACTGACAGTATAATATGATATTGATTCCTATGAATAATTCAGTGTGTGTGTACAGTCAGAGGACGTATTTATTCTCTGTTTTCATCCATTTAATGTCCTTTTTGTTCCATAGAATATTCTGCCAGTTACACAATAAACTGACTATATTTCTATTACATCTGCATGTAAAAAGAAGGAGAAGACGATGTAACACAGTGTGTTTCTATTAAATCTGAGACTTGGCTGGATGGACAGAAGACGCCCTCTTTACTCTCCCACATGCAGCTGAGGTGTGGGCTGAGCCGAGTGAATCAGCTTTACACAACAGCTCCTCTACTACATCTCCCAACCCGCTCACTCAGCGTCTGGACCTCAACTATTTCAGTCTGTTTCAGATCTTCAGATCCTCTCAACCCAGCAGGAGTCTCAGAAACCAATCTGTACCGCGTCCTTCTCACTGCACTGACCCTGTGAGACCTGCAGGGGTCCCACAGGGCTCTGTTCTAGGCCTTCAGAGGGTTTTACAGTCTGTGAAGCCAAAGCTTCACGTGTTAAAGCTGCATTCTCTCTAGTGTCCATCAGGGGGCGACTCCTCTGGTTGTATAGAAGTCTATGAGAAAATGACTCTACTTCTCTCTTGATTTATTACCTCAGTAAACATTGTAAACATGAGTTTGTAGTTGCAACTGCATAATAGCATCACCGCTGCTATGAAGAGTTGTATTGTTCGTATTCAAGATTCCACTTCAAGTCATTAATGATAATATTGAATTATGTCCCAGCGCTGTTAAAGATGAACCTTCAGACCGTCTGCAAAGCTTCCAAACACCAAATTGTGAACCAAAAACACCGTTTAACGTCCTCCTTCAGTGTCAGAAACGTAAACCACAAGAGACAGGAAGAGGTTTGTTCTCAGCACCAGTGAGTTAACGAGGCCCAGTGGGAGGTCTCGTCCTCAGACGTTCTTACTGTCTGCCAGTCGAACGTCGTCGACGTCAACTTAACACGAGGACGTCTGCTGGGAGGACAGGAAACGAGTCTCTGCATCCTCCCACACAACTCTGTCACTAAATACTCTCAGTAGAGCAAAGTCACAGGTGAGCTGTTTATGTGACGGAGGTTGTTCTCCACAGAACCATCGCTGGTTCTGACAAACGGTGGATCGTAAACTAGCTCTTTGGTGCCAATGTTCATTTAGAGATGAAAAATGTCATGACCTTCATACATGTCAATATTATGAGGCAGGTGTCACGATAGATAAGCAGCGCTTTGTTTTAAATATGAACTAGTCGGAGAACAACCGTCTTATCATAATTTAGCTTAAAATGATGCATTATGAAGAATGTACCAATATCATACATGAAATGTGTAAAATGCCACAGCAGGAATATGTATGTCATATTACTTAAAGCTAGATTTGATAATGGTGAGAAACCGGCGGGCATGAGTAAATAAAATCAATAAAACCCGCCGAGTGTCGCCAACTCTTCTCCAATACAAGAACAGCAGCTCAGTTTATCACAGTCCTGCTGCAGATACCAGCTGTACTTTTCTCCTTTTTTTGGGCAAAGTATTTGATTTATTAATAACTGACAAAGTGTAAATACAGTTTTTAAAGAAATATAACAACCGCTTGTTTTTGAAGAGGGTTACCAACCCTATCTCGAAGGCACTAATGGCATTTCCTCACAATGAGTCTGAATCAGATGCATCAACTCAATAAAGCCACTGAACGCAGCACCGTTCCAGCATCACAGTAGAGCAGCACGTCGTATTAAAGAGACTTCACTGCTGTTCAGCTGAGTCTCTGGAGCCTGAAGCTGCTCGACGTGTTCGTATGACTTATTCTATTAACTAAACCCTTCAATAGAAATGTGGGAGAACATCTGTCGTACCGGTTTTTAAGGGCGACACTTCCTCCAGGCAGAAGGTGGAGAATGTTAGAAGTGTCAGAAAGGATGTGGAGGTTTTTAGCACATGATGGATTCGTCTTCCAGCTGACTCACACTGAATAAATGTGTAACAGCACCGCCGGGACTTTCTGCTTTTACAGCTCCGTGTTCCCGGACAGGTGTGCTTCTTTAAAATAGAAACCTAAAGGAGTGATCCCCAATAAATACACAAACACCGCATTTTGTTCTTCAAATGTTACATTTTTAGCCACCAACTATTCCTCACAATACACAAAAAACAACACTTTCAACGAACTTAATGAAATTATGGAAAGTATTTCCACACGATTAAACTGCTTTCTTTAAGCATGAAGCAATTCTGTTGGATCAACTTAATGTACTAGGATTGGATCAACTTAATTTACTAGGATTGGATCAACTTAATGTACTAGGATTGGATCAACTTAATTTACTAGGATTGGATCAACTTAATTTACTAGGATTGGATCAACTTAATTTACTAGGATTGGATCAACTTAATTTACTAGGATTGGATCAACTTAATTTACTAGGATTGGATCAACTTAATTTACTAGGATTGGATCAACTTAATTTACTACTGTAAAATTAGTTTGACCAACCTTATTAAGTTAAGTCGGACCCAACCCTAATAAATTAAGTTGGTCCGACCCTAGACTTTCTGCTTTACAGCTCTGTGCTCCCGGACAGGTGCTTCTTTAAAATAGAAACCTAAGGGAGTGATCCCCAAATAAATACACAAACATTTTGTGTCTACAGAGAACTTCTTTAAAAATATCAACAGACACACAGCAAAGTCAAAATAAAGGCATGAGAAATGTCTGAATACTTTCATTTCCTAGACAACGAGCTGCAGCTCGGCCCACACGGGCTAAAAACAACAACATGCCGCCGACTCCTTCACGCCTCTCTGAGCGAGAGAGCGAGGTCACGACCAGGAACTCATCACAGTCTTTATTTACCTCAGAGAACATTTCACATATGTAAAATGAATGAAATGTTACAGGATGTGATGGCTGATGAAAGTATTCTGTATAGTCAAATGAATACAATATACAGAAAAATATACAACAATACAACAGCTACTACTACAAACTACACTAACCAGAAGAATAAATCAATATTGGAGCAGATATATTAAGCGGATATCGTCTCTTTTATCTAAACGTGAGAACACAAATGTGTAAATTTGTGTTGAAAATTATTCCTCAAACAACTTGATTACTAAAAGTTTATTGACAGTGAGCTGATTATATTGAACAACAAATCTGTGTTGAAATCAGCAGGAGGAGAGCTAGTTAGCTGTTAGCGTTAGCTAGTTAGTTGTTAGCAGCCGGTGGGCAGCACAGTCCCACTTGGCAAAATAACGGAGCTAACGGTTCACTTCAGTGACATCATGATGCCTTCAGGCTCTGCTCAGTGAACATGAGTACTGGCTGAAGGTACATTATAACGTTATCATGATGTGTTCACATGTAGTCTGTAAAATGTAGTTTTGGTGATAAACAAGAATAAATCCAGTAGTTTGAAGGAGATGTTTTCACATGAATATAAAACAGATATTAGAGATGAATTATGATGTTTAACTTCTAACACAAGCTCTAAACACATTATTATACATCATTAAATATAATGATTAGATTTGTTTATCAATAAAAATACAATCTTTTATTACCTTATCATCTGAATTGTGTGCTATATGACAATAACAAAGGAAAAGGAAAACATTTAACATTTCTGACGGTTTCAACTGACTTTGGGACGGTTGAAATTATATTCTGAGAGTCAGTCTGAAGCTTTGTAACCCAGAATGTAATGTGGTACAAAAAGTAATTTAGCATTAGCAATTTCTTTGTTTCTTGGAAGTCATTTGCACAACATGTAGTCTGAACTGACAGCAATGGGAACACATCACATATATATAATTTAATATGATACACTCTGAATAAGTGACGTAGAATAAAGAGAGAGAGAGACGGTGGACGGGACTTTAAACCAGGAGGCTGATGACCCAAAGGGTTTCCTGTTACGTTGTTACGTACGTATTTTACTTAGTTTACGTACGTATTTTACTTAGTTTACGTACGTATTTTACGCCTATACAGGATGTTTTTCCCAAACATAACTAAGTGGTTCTGTTATCTAAACGTAACTGAGGCCATTTGACGGTAACGACGTGGCGTAAGGAGTATTTTAAAGGATACCCAGCTCTACTCGTCATCACTCAATAATCACAACGGGTTAAGTAAAGTGTGATTGGACTGCAGATAAGTGAGGAAGACTCCTGCCCCTCTGGATGACATGTGAAGATGAAGTCTCACTGCTAACGGGAGCTTATGGAAGAAGATCCGTTTCCACTTCTCTTAAAGCTTGACTCGAAGCGGAGCACATGCTTTCTTTAAGCATGAAGCAATTATGTTGGTCCAACTTAATTTATTAGGGTTTGATCAACTTAATTTACTACTGTAATTTTACTACTACTGGAAAATGAGTTCGACCAACCTTATGAAGTTAAATCGGACCCAACCCTAATAAATTAAGTTGACAAACTTGACTTGACTTTAAATAAACTTCAGCAGCCTGCCCAAATACATAATCAATAATATGCAAGTCTTACGGCGTAACACTTCCTGTTTGTGTCCCAAACCAACATAACGATCCTGTGTGTGACTCCCTGTAATCCATGAACTCAGGATCACTGGAAGCCTCGAGACGCTCCAGTGAACACAATGTGAGCAGAAGCCTCAAAAGGTCAAAGCATGAGAGAGTTTAATGTGTCCAGCTCCTTGTTTCCTTCCATCCCATCTGCATGAACCAATAACACGGTCGGTCTGATGGGATTCTCTCTCACAGCAGAAAGCTCCAGTTAAAAGTCTCTGATGTGGAAATTAGGTTTGGTCCGTTAAGTGCTGAAACTTAGTTAACTGATTTTAGATTGTCAAAGCTAATGGGATAAATAATGTGTGTATGGTTCTATTCTCTCCCTATATATATATATATACATACATACATATATATACACATATATATACACATATATATATACTAGTGCTGGGCAAAGATTACAAATTTTAATCGCGATTAATCGCATGGATTTTTTGCGATTAATTGTTATGGCAAAGTTCAATAATGAATTCAAAAGAAGTGTATTGTGTGTATATACTTCACACAGGGGTCGGCAACCCGCGGCTCCCTGAGTCCTCCGTCCACACCACGTTTAAAGCATCGTTTTCGAGATGATCTCCGTCCAGACTTAAACGCCTGAAAACGAATATCACGTGACTATTGGCGTACACTGGGCATCAGTGGGTGCCGGTCCGACTGGTTTCCTTCCGTGCGTGTGTTGTGTTCGCGTAACAGCAGCAGCTGTTTTCTGCCTCTGTTGCCAGATTCGTCAAACATTCACAAACACATTGCTGGAGATCTAAAGGCCACATCTCATATATTTTGCGGGGATTACGATTGTATAAGTGAGCACTACATCACAGCCATGTATGAAGAAATATATTGAAGAAAATATATTTATGGAAAGATCGCATCAACCTGGATTCCAACTCTGTCGAGCAAAACAGTAATATATTCAAAAACGCCACTTGCATCTTACGTTGCTGTATAGCGGCTTTCCCTGCAGCTGATCATGACCTGCAGACCTCCGCCCTCAGTAAACTATCGATGGATAAATCCCAAAGCAGAAAAGTCACGGAGGAAAATAGAGAGTTTAATTCTGCGTGGACGTATTCATTTGCTTTCACTGCCAACGATGCTGGCTCACCTGAATGCTTGATATGTGGCGAGAAATTTGCAAACAAAAAAAAATGTAACGTTGAAAGACGCTTCCAGAACAAACACACAGCATTAGCTGAAAGTATCACGCTGGAGATGAGCGAAAAAGAGCAAGAAAGATCTCCTCTTCATCAGAGTTTGATATTGTTATAACACGTAAAATGTCAAGAAGTGTCTTTATTCTTGTTCTATAAATTCATAAATACAGCAAACTATAGTTTTTGTATATATAATATAACTATATATACAACTTTAAACTGTGACATCAAATAGCTTTTGCGGCTCCAGACGGATTTTATTTGGTGGACAATAGATCAAAATAGTAAAGGTTGCCGACTCCTGATGTATACAGTATTAGAACAGTGAGGCTGGCTAACCAAAGACATTCATCTTATAGTTTATAGAGTGAATAATAATTTAATTTGTTTTACTTAATATTTTGTATAATCCAAAATGCTAAATTAATTGGAGAGAAAAAGAAAACTTTTCCACCACTGAAGAATAACACAAGACGAGCTGATCCCGTTCTCTACAACAATACAACGAACTCTCTGCTGCTGTGTAGCATTAAAAAGCTCAGTCAGCAGTTCAGACCGATGATAGATGGCATAAGACATTAAACTGTGGAGCCCCAACACACACACATGCACACACACACACATTCTCACACACACACACACACACACTCTCACACACACACACACACACCGACTCACACTTCCCAAGGTCTCTCTAGATTCCGTTATATTTGAAAGGATAAGACGCAGCACTGAACGCACTGACCGTATATTGTAACAGAGTCACACGGCCACTGAACCAGGATGTAAAACCATAAAACTATAATCTGATGCAAACCACTCTGGACAACAACACAGCTTCTAACTGTTCTCTGTTGACATACTAGACTATTCAGGCAGGATGTTGTAAAGATTTGAAACCACGTTATAATAAACATTCAACATTTGAAGTGTTTGTAGAGGCTGTAGGGCTGTACCCAATGTCACGTTGTTACATTCAAATCTTCTATTAAGGTTTGAATGAAGCTTTGAATGTCTATTTTTATGACTTTTAATGGAAAAAAGGTAGATTATGTGTTATTGTGGTTGTATAAATGTAGGTTATGGTGCTGTTAGATTGCTGCTAGTCCACCCTGTAAATACAGGTGCTGCTTCTCTTTGTGTGCAGCAAGAGGGAGAGCAAACAGAAATGAAAACTCCAACAAATATGGATTGAAGCAGAGCACTTCTCTAGATTTAGCTAAAAACACAAATGTTTTGATCACACAAGTCAGAAACTATCTTGGAATCTACCTCTACTAATAGTATAATACTACTAATATTAGTGCAGCTTGATCTGTATCAGTCTTTAAACACAATGAAGAGACATAAAGACACAAACAAAACTTCAAAGTTAGCATTTAAATATTGATTTAGAAATCAAATATCAACATGGGTACAGCCCTAGTGGCTTTAATAATAGTTAATCAAATTATAATATAATCCAATGAACAGGTTTTAGGTTGCAAGGTTGTGAACATTAATTTTGGTATTACTTTCTGAGAAGGCAGCATTTGTATTAGCCGACTTCTACGCCACTAGCTAGCATGTCCATCACCAGAGCTAGTTAGTTAGCTAGCTAGCATGTCCATCACCAGAGATGGTTAGTTAACTAACTGAAGTTTTAACTTTATTTATTCACCTTACTCTTATTGCTATTGTGTTTTATTTTGTAATGGTGTCAGTATTATTTATTTTACACTTAATTGTTATTGTATTGTTCATATACGTTTATATTTGATTATATTGTTCTTGTCTTATTATTTTGTTGTAATCTTTAATCAAACTCTAGTACTAGAATTTCCATCGGGATTAATAATCTTATTTTATCTTAAAACAAGTTTATAAATGGTCTATACAGCATCAGCAAATGGTTAGTTAATCATCATTTAAACCATTAGTTATATCTTATAAACCCTTTATAAAGGGTGTTATAATAAAGTGGTACCCTATATTCTAATTAATTCAACCCCTTAGTATAAACTAACCATTAATACAGTATTTCTCAAACTGTGGGGCGCGCCCCTCTAGTGGGGCGCAGTGGTATTACAGGTGGGGCGCAGGGGAAATGCAGAATGTTTTTATTTCAAGAACTTTATTGAGAACTTCACATATTACAAAAGTACAAAATACAGACATAAAACTAAGTCATTAATAAATACATGGAGAAATGGCTGTAGTTTTGTGTAAATGTCTACGCTACGCCGTTAACAGGTTACGTTGCGCGACGGACAAGATCGTTGGCGACTCACATGTGTAGCTTAGAGCAAAATGAAGAGACATTATGGAGATGAGGCTGAGGTTTACAGCTCAACACTGAGCATTGACTGAGAGGATCAAGTCTGCTTCCCGTTTAACAAGAGTTGTAGTGGAAAGCAGCTCAATGCAGCCACTGATACTGATAAACCTGATGGCTCACACATCTGCACTCATGTTGTTTAGTTCTGCACAGGTTGCACTTTATTGTTATTATCTTGAAAAGATATTCAGTGTAAAACAGGTTAATTGAAGCCACAATAAGCGATTTTTAGCCAAATATGAGTTATTTTTTGCACAGATAGAACTTTATTTGCATTGTTCTCACAAAGTGATTGCACATTTTATTTGTTCTATTTGAAAAAGCACAGATGGCGAAGTCACAAATGTTGTTATTTCAATAAAAGTTCAACACGGAGCATTTTGTTGGGGCGTGAACATTTTGGAACAGAAAAAGTTTGAGAATCACTGAGTTAATACACAGTTCCTGTAAACAGCAGCAGCACCAGCAACACTACAGAAGACTCAGAAACTGAGGATTAATATGAATATATGAATATATGAACTCACCATATTGACTTCTGACACACTGTCGATACTCGCCACGTCTAGGCTCATGCCAACAGCCACCGGTTTACCTTAGAACACATCACATCAAGTTATAATCATTAGTAATTAAATGTGGTTTAAACAGTGGGCCGGTAGAGAAACATTCAGGGTGAAACACACACGTGAGTGTTTTACCTCCAAAGTCCGGCCGCAGACGGATATCATAACCCTTCAACAGTTTGTCCACCGTGTTCTTCACGGACGACATGTTGCCCGGTTCGTTGACGCTGAAAAGACAGAAGACAACAGGAGTTGGTGAGTGTTGATCTGGAGGAGAGACACTTCTCCGGTACCGGGACCCGCGGCTCACCTCTGGGCGCAGCACATCACGGCCACGACCAGCGGCAGTGAGAGGATGTCACGGAGAACCCTTGATCTCCTGCGGGGTCTCCGCGCCATGCCCCCCGCGTCGTTCACGGACGGACGCGCCGTACCGCGTTCAACAAACGACTAAGTGAAGGAGCCGCGGCGCCGCCGCTCCCGCAGAGCTGCGCTAAATCCGGGGAGACTTCTTCCACATTGCGCGCACTCCCTCCGGCGCAGTTCGGCTGCGTCAACATGCTTCACGAGGCGGGAGACTGTTGGGTGTCAGACGGGATTCATGAGCCAGCGTGCGTAAAAGCCTCCGTCCTCCAGAATAAACTCTCCGTCCTCGAAGACACAAACCCAAAAGGTCCGGCGTCCAAAGAGGAGGGAGCCGCGTGCGTAAAACCACAGAAGACGTCGGTTCAAACAAAGAATCCTCCACAGAGCCGGTTCCGTTTTCCAGCATGAGGTCTTCAAGTCAGCGCGCGAGGCTGCCCAGGTAATCACGAGAGCCCACGTGACAAAGTGCAGCCTTTAGTCCTGCGGTGAAGTCTGAGTTCATTATGTGAAGGTGAGGTCAGAGTACTGAGTCCCACATCATGTAACATGATGAGGAATATTAAAATGAGATTGTGATAACTTTTGGTTTATGATGAGAGGGGGGGGGGCTCATTACCTCCAGACAGGTTCAGTTCAATCTGAATTTAAATCCTGTAAACATGTTGTAGAAACCTTAACATGAGATTTGTCTCCTTTGAATCCAGATTCAGTATGTAGTATACTTCATAGAGTATTTATTCTGTGATAACATCAAATAAAATATAACTTTATTAATCCCAAAAGAAATCCTCAGAAGAATAGCAACCAATAGAATAAAAACATAAACATATGTGAACAATAAAGTGTCAAAGAAGTAATACTGACAACAAATAAGAGTCAATATATAAAGTGTCTGTGCTGCTTAAATCTCCTGAACCAGGCGGTTCTAGGGCCATCCTATCAATTCCAGCAAACATCCCAGAATGATTTAATGCAAAAACATCAAGGTATCAAACACACATTATTACTTTACAGTTAAATATTCAACATTTATTCCAACATGAAAAAAAGCAGCAAATAATACTTTGATAAACACGTCAGGACGTCTTATTAATGTCACAATCACAGGAAATTCAGTATAATATATATATATAGAGTATAATATATATATATAGAGTATAATATATATATATAGAGTATAATATATATATATAGAGTATAATATATATATAGAGTATAATATATATATATAGAGTATAATATATATATATATTCAGTATAATATATATATATACAGTATAATATATATATTCAGTATAATATAAAACACACACACACATATATAGATATAAGTTATGATGGGTTTTCACTGTTAATTCATCATCTCTATTAAATGTTGATGCCTCCATGAACGAGTTGAGATGAGACTGTAGAACAGATGTTCACTTTGCTAATATGTAGCTTACAGAGTTCTCATGTCTCCTTACCTCCTCCTCCCTCACTCCCTACCCTGGTGTTCTCATGTTTCCTTACCTCCTCCTCCCTCACTCCCTACCCTGGTGTTCTCATGTTTCCTTACCTCCTCCTCCCTCACTCCCTACCTGTCCGTGCTGGATGTGTCCTCGTTGTTTTAAAGATAAAGAAGTTGTTAGCATGACATCATCCAGCTAGCCTAGCCTGTCTGGTGCAGCTAGTAGAGAAGCTTCACGTGCTGCTTCTCTTTCCCGCTAGTCTGCTGTCTGATTGTGAGCTCAGGCTGATCTGGGATCAGATCTTTCACTGAAGTTTCTCCTCAAACTTCTCCTCTCAGACGGGTCTTGGAGGAGCAGTGCTCGCGCTCGCCTGTAGAGACTTCTCCTGACGAACGCGCAGCTTTGGGCCGAACTGAATCTATTTGAGGACGCTGATTGGCTAAATTGTACGTCACTCATTTATATCTTTAATCAGCGATTGGCTAAACTGCTTCATAGCCCCGCCCCCTGTGGGCCGGATGCGTTTGGCGCCACGAGCTGCGCGTTCTGAGACGAGCACGAGCGGAGAGGACGAACCGCAGATATCATATTTTACACATATTACTGGCTGATTCCAGAGTTGAAAAACACTAATATTGACCATTTGTATAATTTATTATTATTATAATTATTATAATTCTTTTTGTATTTGTGTGGCTCAGGCCCACTGCTGAGAACTCTTCTTCTGCTCCTTTATTCTCGGCAGCAGAAGTGAGAAAGAATCTTTGGATCAGTGGTGAGAGACTTTAGTGTTGCTTGTTCCTGAACGTTCCCTGTGAACCATATGTTTGCTGTATATAAACTAAACTATATATAAATATAAATATAGAGAGTTTGTTGAAGAGATGAACATGTGATTCTCACCTGGTGTCGTAGATGCTGAACAGCTTCTTGTTCCCATCAACAGCGTTCCTGTAAACACAAACAAAGAGGACTCACTTCCTGTTTGAATACACTGACTGTAGTTTATGAATCCAGTTCTGAAGAAGCAGGTTTTTTCACATTGAGTCCATCACTCTTTAGTTCTGATCTTTGTAAAAGATGTGAGATAAATCCACCTAAAGGACTCAGCTGACCCTGATGCTGGAGGAGCAGCGTGATGATAAACTGGATCTATTTGTTCACACGATGTGAGACAGTTTGTCTCCTCCTGAGATCTGGACCATCACAGAGAAAGAATCAGGACATTTTGAGGTTTGTGTTCCACATAAGTCAGACTTAATATAGGCTGCACGGTGTGAAGTATGACGTAGTTCAACACAAAGTACATCTACAGACGCTCTAGAACCAGGATATCACTACCTCACTGATATGACCTGATGAGGTCACTGATATGACCTGATGAGGTCACTGATATGATACTGATGGAGATAAACTAGAGATCAGTTCACCGGCTGTGTTTACAAAACTAACTATTTAGTTTAGAAACAGATGGTTTGTGTCACAGCTCTGCCGTCACTTTATCTCACTCAGTGCACGTGTTCGCCTCCCTCATCATCAGCCTGACTCCCTCCTCACCTCTGATCTCCACTAGATGAACTCCTGCCTCTCAGTCACTCTTTGCCTCCAAGCCGCAGCGAACTCCAGCTCCTTATAGGTCGGATCATTTTTAAGTCATTATTAACCCCGGCTTTAAAATCATTTGTTACATAACGTACTTAACTCCGCCCCCTTAAGGTGAAACCAGTCAACCGTGGACACAAACAGCGGTCTGCTGGGTGAAAGTCCTGTTTGTTTGACCTCTTTACTACGTCAGCTGTCTTCTGTAGAGGCCGCCCTGCACAACCTGCCTCACCTCCACGTGTTCCTCCGATGAGCAGAGCCTGAACTAGTCCACCTCATGGTCTTATTGAAGGTTTCTGTGCACACACATGTTTTACATGTTTAATGTGCAGATTCTGTTGCTGCTGTTTACGTTCCTCATGATGCACATTTAAAGAAGCACCGATGGAATGTTCTACTTTTAGTTTCCTTTGTGGTGTCACACTGAGCGACTGCATGTGCCTCCTGTGTTGCATCATGACAATAAATGATTCTTGACCACCTGACGTGTTGGAAGTTGACTTTATACCTTTTAAAAACATGAAGAAATAAAGATGTTTTAAAGACTATTTGTGTTCATTCGCGTGCATCGCGCTGGAGAGGGGGCGTGGCTTATCGGCCTGAAAGCCTGAACTGTCCGTGATATCTGGGACTTCCACAAATTAATTTATTTAAATAATGACTTTAACAGCTCAGGGATGTTCAACCTGTTTGTGCACTTTGTGAAGATGTGTTGCTCTGTGAATGTGCATTGAGGCTCTGTTTCTGATTAAAGGGTTGGAAATCAATGCTTTTTATCCGATTCATCGATTAATCGAACAAATAATCGACAGATTAATCGATTATTAAAATAATCGTTAGTTGCAGCCCTATTATATAGTAATATTATTTTAAGAGGTTAATGTTGTTGTGGAGATGATCTCTCTTCTTATTCTCTCTTTTCTCTCTCTCTCTCTGTCTCTCGTCTCTCTCTCTCTGTCTACCCTCCTCTCCACACTGCACCTCCTCTCTTCCATCAGCACCACATAGTCTATTTGCATTGTACCTCCTTTGTATTGGATTTTCTTGCAGAGCTCGCGGTGTGCCCTCGGCTCCTCCTCAGAGGGAGGAGGGAGGAGGAGGGAGGGAGGAGGGAGGAGGAGGGAGGAGGGAGGGAGGAGGGAGGGTGAGGAGGGGGAGACCGAACTAAAGGATGGTCAGTCAGCACAAGTGTTGGAAGAAGCCTGTATTCCTGCTGCCAAACCTTTTCTAATCGCTCTGGGGCGAAATAAACCTCGCTGACTGTGGAATTACTCCACATCTTCCTCATCTTCCTCTTCCTCTCTCTCTCTGTGAGCGGACGCTCTGCAGGATTGATGCCAAACACTAAACAGCGCGACCTGCGTGTGAGCGATCTGCGGGGCCGGGAGAAGTTTGATGCGCATCGTCTGCTGTGGTAAGTGTGACACACGGAGCGGTGCTGCTGGAGGAGGAGGAGGAGGAAGAGCAGGAGGAGGAGGAGGAGGAGACCTGCACCGGGATCCTACGTATCAGACTTTCTAAATGCTGAAGGGATTTGAGAGGCAGATGGACGATGCAGCGCAGCCACAGCGAGGATCAGCGGGAGCCACAGCTCTGTAGATGTGATAGATGTAGATGTGATAGATGTAGATGTGATAGATGTAGATGTGATAGATATAGATGTGATAGATATAGATGTGATAGACATGATGTCCTCCAGTGTGTAGAAGTCTGCCATCACCTCACACTGAGGGACATTAAGGCTCCTGCAACTTTGAATTATCAGCTTTTTGTATTGTATTCAGCTTTAGGGCAGATTGCTTCCGTGCACACACACACACACATGTTGGGTGCTGTGAGACCGTCAGCTGTGCGTCTGTGATGAAGTGAGAAGATCGACTGTAGGAAGAGACGATTAGTGAGAGATCTTCATCATTTAGTCTCCAAGAGTATAAAGATCGTTTGATTCTCTGTACGACTGTAAAGCTCTCTGAGGAACATGTGTGATTTTAGCTGCTGCTCTGATGCACATTACTGTCCGGTTACTGTAGTTTGTGTTGTTCCAGGAATGGGCGATGGAATGAGCTTCAGCTCTGCAATGAGCCGTCTGTGGGTCTGTGTCCTGCTTGTGAGCATCACCTGCCGTCTGAGGTGAGAACTGAGTCCCAGAACTTCAGAAGCACGTTTTAAACTCTGCACCTCTGAGTGAAAATGTAAAAAAAAGCTTCGTTTTCTATTTGCTTTAACGATTGAAATGTAATTTTTTTTTTAAGTTCCTTTTTTTCAAAGCGAGTTTTGAGGTTGTTGTCTCGTGTTCCAGCCTCTCCCAGGATGCAACTGGAACTCCCAAAGAGGCCGAACTAAATGACAACATCACCATCTTCACGCGCATCCTGGACGGCCTGCTGGACGGATACGACAACAGACTGCGTCCTGGTCTGGGAGGTAGGCCGGCCCGCTGACCCCCCAGGCCCTCTGAGGGGTTCTTCATGAGACCAGTCACACAGATGGAGGCTGAGAAGTGAACATGTCGTTCTATAAATGTCTTTAGGGGGCGTCAGTCCTTCCTAATGACACCTAAACACAACCAGCTCTAGTAGAAGATATTCAGAATAGAACCAGATGTGTTTGACACACATCTGTCTCGTATTCATGAACGCTGTTTACGCCTCTACGTGTGATTCGATGTCGCTGTGAGCAGATCTGTGCTGCTGTGACCTTCAGAAGGCCGTCATTCCTCATGAAACAGCAGCTTTATAGTCGATGTGTAGACGCAGAATCTGGTCTTTACAGTCAGAAGAGGACGTGGTTTTAGAATCGTAATGTTTTATGAAATGCAGCAGCGTTTAGCTCACAAACACAATGAAAGGATTTTCTATCGTGAACTCTATTAAAGTACAAATGTCATACTTTGAGGTTCATGACGGTGTGAAGGCTGAGCAGGACGTTCAGCATCGAGTGTTCCAGTGAAATCAAGATTCTATTAAATAAAGTTCAGTTCAGTTCAGGAATGTGTTGAGGATTATAGAAAAGAATATCTCTTTTAAATTTAAGAAGATCTTTGAAAGAAGAAAATAGTTTTATGTTGATTGACAGTGTTGGGGGGCTCCTCCTGAAGTCCACTGTCATCTCCACAGTGTTGGGCTGGTTCAGCTCCAGGTTGTTCTGACCACACCAGAGGACCAGCTGGTCCACCTCCGTCTGTAGCAGACTCATCACCGTCCCTGATGAGGCCGATGACCGCTGACGGGTCCTCTGAGGGGCAGTCGCTGCGTAGAGGGAGGAGAGCAGTGGGGAGAGACCACATCCCTGGGGGGTCCAGTGCTGATGGTCCGGGTGCTGGATGTGGTTTTTCCCAGCCTCACCTGATGGGTCCTGTCAGTCAGGATGGGGCGGGTGGGGGGTGTTGAAGTGGGCTCATCAAACCTGCAGTAGAACACATTCAGGTCGTCAGCCAGTTGGTGATTGTCCTCAGTGGGGGGGGGGGGGGGGGGGGGGGGGGTCTCCTGTAGTCCGTGAGGACCTGCAGGCCTCTCCACACTGACGAGGAGTCGTTTCCAGCTTTTCAGTGCAGCTCCTCTTTGCTCCCCTGATCTCCTCGTCAGTGAGTTCCTGGTCTGGTTGTACAGGATCCTGTCCCCACTTCTGTAGACCTCCTCCTGAGCCTGACGAGTTCTTCAGTGAACCAGGTTTATTGTTGTTGTTGTGCAGAAGGTTTTAGTCGGCACACACACGTCCTCACAAAGACTGATGTACGATGTCACAGAGTCAGTGAGCTCATCCAGGTCTGTAGCAGCAGCAGCACTCTGTGGGGGGTGAACTGTTTTGCATTTGGTCAAAGCGACTGTTATTAAAAATGACGGTAAAATAACGAAAGTATGACGAGCGAAAAAGGCCTCAAAGAACGGCTAAAAAAAATACCGGACTTTAACCCAGGAGACCCGTGTGAAACCAAAAGTCAACGTTGACTTTAAGTTGTTAAGTAACGTAGCTTAATTTATTTACGGTAGTTACGTTGCTGTGTTACGTTGTCGCATCACCTCGTCACGTCATGTCAGTTACTCACGTTACTCGTCACGTCGTCACGTTTCGTTGCCTAAACCAAATCAATCTTTCTTTGGTTTTCAGAAGCGAACAATGCAGATCGAGAACTTCTTGACCAGAAGTGAATGTTTCTTTCGAATTAGTGATTTTTGTAGTTCTTCGGCCAGCACGAGTCCACACATCGTCGTTACTAGTGGAGGGAATGATCATCCTTCTGTAGGAAGTCAACAGAAATCTGTAACTGGACCAACGTGATCTCACAGAAATACAGTGAAATTACCTCTTCAGTCTGTTAAACAATGTAACTTTAGGTTTCGACTACAGAAGCTACGTAGTTCGGTTTATAAAAGAAAACCTCGTGTTTTGGTTCAAAGAATTACGTTTGTCGTGTAGCTTCTTACGTCGCCTGTATAATCTAACTCCATGTTATCACGAGACACCAGCAGCTTGGTCTCCTGGGTGAAGGTCTGTGCTGGACCTCCTCCCTATGTGGACTCTGATGAAGACGTATTTCTGGTAAACCTGCATTTTACAGTAAAAGTCTGTATTTGCATCATGAACAGTTGAACCGGCAAAAACTTATTCCAGGTTCAGGTCAGGGGATTTATTCTGAATTCATTTCTCTAACGTCAAAGAAAGCAGAAACCTGCACCAGGCCTTAGTCTTTAGAATAGATCTCAGTAATAATGCACTAATCAAGCATGGATGTATTGTAAGGACTCGTTAATAATTCATATTCTATCTGTTCTTACAGAGAAGGTGACGGAGATCAAAACCAACATCTTCGTCACGAGCTTCGGTCCGGTCTCTGACACTGAAATGGTGAGAAGCTCAACTTAAACTAATTATTTTATTTAAAATGTTTGTTTGACCTGAACTTATTAAAACAAGAACTCACACTTTAATGCATTAGTATCACGGCTGATTCTACCTGATTGGCACCTTGATCGTTCATAACCATCAACAACATGAATGGATGAGTCTGTGACACGAATAGCTTTGTAAAAATACATGTAAAGTATTTATTGTATCAGACTTTGTCATTGTAGGTAAACACATTATATAGCTGATGGAAGGGGTAATATTGCAAGATAAAAAAACTCAAATCAGGATATTAATTTCTTTTGAATTAACCCAATTCACAAAGACTTGTCTCTGGTGATTAAATTAAATGGGTTCGGGTTATTCTGGGCTAAAATCACCGGTATTTCCTTAATGCTAATTCTGATTGAAGTACATTTGATTAGATCGTCTCCTGCAGGAACACACGCTGCAGTGAGATGATGATCTAACCTGGAAAAGTGAAGCGATGTGGTTCCTCCGCAAACAATAGAATATTATTTAGAGAATATCCTGTTTTTATCTTTATAGTAAATGTATAACTCTCTTGTCAAAGAATATCCTGGTTTTGTTCTTGTACATTTCACAGCTTTTTCTCGTTACTTTACAACCGTAATCTCTCGTTTCTTTCTTTGAATAAGACTCGCTGCACCCGACTACATTACGGTTGTTTTTTTGGTTTTACCTACAGCGGCCCGAGTACGTCCGTCGTAGTTGAGCTAATCGATTAAAGTGTGTTTAAATTGGAACGTGTCGATACTGTGATCCGTCCTGTAGGAATACACTATTGACGTGTTCTTCCGTCAGAGCTGGAAAGATGAAAGACTTTGCTTCAAAGGCCCGATGGAGATGCTTCCTCTGAATAATCTCCTGGCCAGTAACATCTGGACTCCGGACACCTTCTTCCTCAACGGGAAGAAATCCATCGCTCACAACATGACGACACCGAACAAGCTGCTGCGGCTGAAAGACGACGGGACGCTGCTCTACACCATGAGGTGAGCCCTCCGCCCAATGACTACACAGCAACACCGTCTGTTCATCTCCATCACTTCACACGTGCTGGACGTGATTTAAATGATGTGTTACAGCTGCTATGGTGTAAAGTCATTTAAAGGGCCAGTGTGAAGCATTTCATTATTATTCATTATTAACGTGTTCTTATCATGTTAACACATTAATTAATTAATACCGACAATTATATTATTGCGCGTTAACGCAGTTTTTATTTTATTTTTATTAAGCAGACATTTTTAATACAAGAACCGGGCAGCGAGCGGTGAACAGCTGTTTGTGTGGCGTCACGTCCTTCTCTCCCTGCTACTGCTGCAAAATAGCAAAAAAAGCTAAAAATAAATTATTAATTTAAATTATTTTTGTTTGTTTTTAAAGTGTTTTTGTTTGTAATATGTATAATAAGCAGTGGCGGGCCGTGCATTTCATACCTGGGCCTTCACTGCTGAAATACCACCTTATAACCACATGATGGCGCCACAGCTCCGGTTATTATTCGTTTCTAGGGCTGTAACTATATACATATTCGTATTAAACCGTTCGTACGAGGCTTACAAACCGAACAATACGTTTGAATAATACTAGTGCGTTTGGAAAATACAGAAGCTTAAATTGTAGGAAATATAATTTTTTCTGCGCTCACGTAGGAGAGTCTGTGTGACCTCTGAACCGGAACAAAAAAAAACACACAACAAAAAACAGCTGGGGCTCCGCAAGTGTTCCGGGAGGCTAGGCTAACTAGCTTAACGGGAAAACAACAGCAGCAACACGCATTCTGCTACACACTCAAGAGCCATTCAGATATTAGATGTAAAAAACAAACCAGTTGACAAACCAAATGCTGATCACATCCTCCTTTCTTTGTTGACAAAGAGTTTAATCCCAACTCACTAATCAGCCATTGAGTGTTAAAAAACAAAGCTAGGTAAAAAATGTAATAATCTACACCAAGCGAAATGCAAAAAATATCATAATTTCATTCATATCTTTCAATTTGAACTCTCACTACTCCGACTGAGCCTCTGCTGTAAGTTTCGTTTCACGATAGTCACGTGCTCGCCCACTGACCAATCACAGCGCACGCTGCACCTCACTGCAGAGCTGCTGCTGCAAACTGAGCCGCACGTAATGCTGACGTACTTGTAGGCCAGCTAGCAGCTCTGACACGTCAAAGAATACGCCCACCATGTCAAACTAAAGATCTGATTGGTTGAACACTATGACGATCAACAACATCGTCCCCATTCACTTAACCTGCACATGGATTCACTGGTGAGTCTGCAGGCCTGGGGCCTCTCTTCTACCTAGAGACACAGAGGTGAACTCTGATTGGATCAAAGCTCTACTTAAAACAAGCTGCACTGAAGCAGAGCAGCTGAGGAGCACAGTAGCTGTGCAATGAGAGAATAAGATAATGGGAAACATGTTTATATAAATTATAATGTGTCAGTGTTCGTATGAGGGATTGGATCCAAATAAACTAGAGTGTGATGATGATGGTGATGAAGGATCAACAGTGAGGCTCACTGGTGTGTTTTAATAATTAAACAATAACTAAATACTTACAACAGATAAATGCCTCCTACTCAGGTATTTAACTCTTGAGCCTCACTACGAGTATTTTGGGTGTTTTTGAGGGCCAGCAGTAATTACGTATACGGCGTCTCTACGTCACTCCTCCTCAGTCCAGATATGGTCACTTCCTGTTCACTGGTTGCGGAAAAAACAAAATGGCGACGGCGAAATCACTGAACTCAAGGCTTCAAAACATCCACAAACCAACGAGAGACGTCACCACGACGTCGTCCACGTCTTATTTACTGTCAACAGATTATTGATTGTTTTTAGTGTTTCTGGTTTCGTTGGGTCTCACTGCTGATATAAAGCTTTGCTTTGTAAACTCTGTTTTTAAAGGTACTTCGTAAATAAAGTATTATTATAAGATTCTTTGAAAAAGTTAAATTAGAGTCAGTCTTTACTGTAGTTTAAAAAAAGGAGGTTACAGGAGTAAAAAAGTAGAATATTTCCCTCTGAAACGTAGCGAGGTAGAAGTATAAGGTACCTCGTGTATTAGTATTATGGTCTGTAGACTACATACCATAATGTGTCTTTAGACTCATGCTGATGATCTGTGTGGCCAGCAGAGGGCAGCATCACATCACACTGAGAGCTTCACTGGCTCTCTGCAGAGTTCACACATTAAAGTCACCAGGTGTGTTTTATTGCTGCTCTGGTCCACAGACGGGTGGCAGCCAATGAAGACAGAGCAGGGTTCTCATTGGTTAAACACAACCTCAATGAAACAAGTGATGATGTCTCATGACTTCTTTCCTCCAGACTGACGATCTCAGCAGAGTGTCCCATGCAGCTGGAGGACTTCCCCATGGACGCCCACGCTTGTCCCCTCAAATTTGGAAGCTGTGAGTAAACGCGTCCTTCAAGCAGATGAGATCAATACGGCTTCAAATGAGGGCGGGGAAGAGAGGAGATTGTGCACGAGGATACATCCACACTGATACCTTTCTGTTTGAACCCGGGGTTTTAAAAACAACGTCCAAACTCCGCCCACACTAACACACCTGGAAACCAATATCACACGACTGTTCATGAACACTGGTCATGTGTGTGCTGGACTAAACAGGAAGTAGATTAGTTGCTTATAGTTACAGAAAATACGAGTATTATTGTACTCTCTATTCTCTCTCTCTCTCGCTCTCTCTTTATTCTCTCGCTCTCTGTCTCTTTATCTCTCTCTCTTTAGCTCTCTCTCTCTTTATCTCTCTCTCTTTATCTCTCTCTCTCTCTTTAGCTCTCTCTCTTTCTCTCTCTCTCTCTTTATCTCTCTCTCTCTTTCTCTCTCTCTCTTTAGCTCTCTCTCTTTATCTCTCTCTTTATCTCTCTCTCTCTTTATCTCTCTCTCTCTTTCTCTCTCTCTCTTTATCTCTCTCTCTTTCTCTCTCTCTCTCTCTCTTTATCTCTCTCTCTTTCTCTCTCTCTTTATCTCTCTCTCTCTTTATCTCTCTCTCTCTATCTCTCTCTCTTTCTCTCTCTCTCTCTCTCTTTATCTCTCTCTCTTTCTCTCTCTCTTTATCTCTCTCTCTCTTTATCTCTCTCTCTCTTTATATCTCTCTCTTTCTCTCTCTCTCTTTATCTCTCTCTCTCTTTATCTCTCTCTCTTTAGCTCTCTCTCTTTATCTCTCTCTCTCTTTATCTCTCTCTCTCTCTTTAGCTCTCTCTCTCTCTCTCTCTCTTTATCTCTCTCTCTCTTTATATCTCTCTCTCTTTACATCTCTCTCTTTATCTCTCTCTCTCTTTATCTCTCTCTCTTTCTCTCTCTCTCTTTATCTCTCTCTCTCTTTATCTCTCTCTCTTTATATCTCTCTCTTTATCTCTCTCTCTCTTTCTCTCTCTCTCTTTAGCTCTCTCTCTTTATCTCTCTCTCTTTAGCTCTCTCTCTTTATCTCTCTCTCTCTTTCTCTCTCTCTCTTTAGCTCTCTCTCTTTATCTCTCTCTCTTTAGCTCTCTCTCTTTATCTCTCTCTCTCTTTATCTCTCTCTCTCTCTTTATCTCTCTCTCTTTCTCTCTCTCTCTTTATCTCTCTCTCTCTTTATCTATCTCTCTCTTTATCTCTCTCTCTCTCACGCATCAAATGTACTTTAAAATGAACACGTATAATCAAAGTTAACTAGATTATGAGTTAATAAATGTGGTAGACACATGTCTCTCACTCGTTTCCTCTCTGTGTCGTTGTCAGAGAGCATTTTATGCTTTTGTTCTTTTACAGTTTTTGTGTGAACAAAATAATCATGAATAAGAAAAGAATCGTCCTGAAAGCCTGAAAATGTTCCTTCAGACGTCCCAATTCAACAGATTCAGATGCAGAATTTAACTGCATTTTCTAACAGCCTTGAAATACCGGCGATCACTGTACATGGCTTCATATCTCAGTTATCCATGTGTGTGTGTGTGTGCGTGTGCGTGTGCGAGTGTGTGTGTGTGTGTGTGTGTGTGTGTGTGTGTGTGTGTGTGTGTGTGTGTGTGTGTGTGTGTGTGTGTGGGGGGGGGGGGGGGGGGGGGGTGGTCCCTCAGGTGCAAAGCTTTATTGTTGTGGCGGTGGTGCAGGAAATAAGACCGACACACGGGTCCTGATTAAACCATTAATCATCATGTCAGAGCTGCTCTCCTGCCTCGGCTGCATTTAATAGGAAATATATGACCCCCCCCCCCCCCCCCCCCCCCTACACACACACACACACACACACACCAAACCTACATCTACCACCAAGCTAACCCCTCACACCGTGCTCATGCACAGATAAACCAGACGTGTGTCCAGGCTTCCTAAACTAGTGGAAGGCCTCACATCGCCGCGGCGCCACATGAGTATCTGGGGATCTCCTGTCGTGTCGGTTTAAGATTAACATTTGAGGTCTTTCCTCGCCCGCTGATGTAAGGAGAGTAATCTCACTGTGCTGTCGTTAAGCCCCTCCCACAACCCCCCAGCTGAGACCAGGACAGGGGATAAGCCCACGTTGGCCCGTGTGCCTTCTGATGTAGATTAACTAATCAAAACCGGCTTGATTTAGATAAACAAGGTCTAAATACAGGTCTAAATACAGGTCTAAATACAGGTCTAAATACAGGTCTAAATACCTGCCGTGCTGGAGGTTCACAGAGATTACAGGTGAGCCAGGAGGCGTTCAGTCTGGTTGAACTGGACTCAAACTGCTGTCTTTGTGGTGTGAACTTTATTTACACTGTGATGTTAACGTTAAAACTTTATCTACACTGTGATGTTAACGTTAAAACTTTATCTACACTGTGATGTTAACGTTAAAACTTTATTTACACTCTGATGTTAACGTTAAAACTTTATTTACACTGTGATGTTAACGTTAAAACTTTATTTACACTGTGATGGTTAACGTTAAAACTTTATTTACACTGTGATGGTTAACGTTAAAACTTTATCTACACTGTGATGGTTAACGTTAAAACTTTATTTACACTGTGATGGTTAACGTTAAAACTTTATTTACACTGTGATGTTAACGTTAAAACTTTATCTACACTGTGATGGTTAACGTTAAAACTTTATTTACACTGTGATGGTTAACGTTAAAACTTTATCTACACTGTGATGTTAACGTTAAAACTTTATTTACACTCTGATGTTAACGTTAAAACTTTATTTACACTGTGATGTTAACGTTAAAACTTTATTTACACTGTGATGGTTAACGTTAAAACTTTATTTACACTGTGATGGTTAACGTTAAAACTTTATCTACACTGTGATGGTTAACGTTAAAACTTTATTTACACTGTGATGTTAACGTTAAAACTTTATCTACACTGTGATGGTTAACGTTAAAACTTTATCTACACTGTGATGTTAACGTTAAAACTTTATCTACACTGTGATGTTAACGTTAAAACTTTATCTACACTGTGATGGTTAACGTTAAAACTTTATCTACACTGTGATGGTTAACGTTAAAACTTTATCTACACTGTGATGGTTAACGTTAAAACTTTATCTACACTGTGATGGTTAACGTTAAAACTTTATTTACACTGTGATGTTAACGTTAAAACTTTATCTACACTGTGATGTTAATGTTAAAACTTTATCTACACTGTGATGTTAACGTTAAAACTTTATTTACACTGTGATGGTTAACGTTAAACTGGGCCAATAATCTGTGAGGAGAATCCGTCCAACGGTTCGTTACACAACTACAAATGAGCATGAATTCATATTTTCTTTTGCTAATTTTCTGGAAATTTGCTTAAAGTTTGTTTTACATTTGGTTTGAAACCTGAATACATTTAGTCACAAAGCCAAAAACCACCCACGACATTAATAAGCTTTTAATAAGCTTATATATATATATATATATATATATATCATATATGATATATTATATGTTATATTTATTAGAGAAGAATAGAGAAGAGTATTATCTCGTAGGACTATCTGCTCCGTATCAAACAGAAACTATCGGACGCTCATAAGAAGAAGAAGAACTACATGAAAAAGCTTTTTTTAAACCTACATGTGAGTTTATAAACTGTAAAAGTCGTGGTGCAGTATATCCCGTTTCCTCCATTAACCCTCACTAATCCTCTGAGCTAATGGACGGCACTCACCATGAGCTCCAGTAGACCTGTCCTCTGTTAATCACCTCTCAGACCGAACCGACGGGTCTCTGTGGTCCGGCTCCACATCCTCTTAATGTGACTCATTATTAAGAGACCTTTCAAAGGGTTTACGTTCTCAGTTATCTTTCATTTCCCTCAGTCGCATTTCAATTCAGTTTGTTTCTCTGGGTCGATATGTTGAAATCCGACACCATCAATTGTTCTTTATAGACGTTGATACCTCCAGATTATTTAACATACAATCTGCAGACCTCCAGCTTCCAGACGGCCTTCAAACTACACAAAGTTTATAGATCAAGAGACACACGAGCTCAAAACTCAACACAAGTTTGGACAAACTCTAAAGAACAGCAACAGGAATTCTGAAACATTTTCTAAATCTGATTTGAATGTTTTTCTCTCCGGTATTTGTGACATAAGTGTTTGTTGTTTTGGTCACAGGAGGCTGAAGTTCAACGTCATGAAACTTGGAATCACTTTAATGACGTCAAAGAGCCGTCCGCCATCGTCCGTTATGAGCGTCTTTGTCACTACTGCATTGCATTGTGGGATATATTTATGCCGGTGTAGTGTCTAGTGTTTGCATTCTGTTCATGTCCTATTGGTTTCCTGACGTGATAAGAAGCTCTTTTTGTTGGAGGACGGAGGTCACAGCAGAGCTAACACGGTTTAAAGAGTCGGTGCCGAGCTACATGTGGACCACAAACCTCTCAGGACGCAATCACATTTACAATCTTTGAGCCGTGAAATCCCCCAAAACAGTAATATCACTGGAATAAGATTTGTAATGTGGTGACAGCTCAGCTAACGAGGCTGGAGAACACATTTAAAGAACTTTTTAAAATGATAAACTAAGTGGAGTTACTGAATGTAAATAACAGGAATAAAAGAGGCTAAATATACTGTTTATAGTTCTATTTTTAAAGGTTGAGCTGTTAAAAATGATTTAAAATGTGTTGAAGATAATGTTGATCATGTGGACAAACCAGCAAGAGTTCTCTGGTTCAAATGTGGACAAAATCATTCAGAAAATAAACGGATAAACAAGAAGGAACAAGAGATTCCACCGCTCGGTTCTACAAAGACACGTTTGAGACGATGCAGTGTCTCTGAGACGATAATCCTCCGTCTGCTGGACGGCGGTCGGTCTAAATTACTGTCTTCTAACACCACAGTTGTTGGATTAATGCTGTTAGATTAGACTCTGAACGACAGATTTAGAGCGTCTACATGGTGAATGTTTGAACGAGAGACAGAGAGCTGATGAACTTCTGTATGAATGACATGATTTGTGTGTTTAAAAATCAGCAAATCAACGAGGGAAACAGAATGAAGAGCTCCACGAGCGTCTTTAGAACAAGCAGCTACAATTCAAACGTGTGCCAACGTTCACACCCAACATCTGTAACATCTGCGTCAAAGTGATTACATCAGATCCAAACAGTGACACCCACTTAATCTCTGTGTACAGAAGCAAAGTGGGTGAAAGGTCAAGAGTCGCCGCTTGTCTTAGCTGCTGGCGTCTTACGGTCGTAGTTACACTTCCATCATTCTCGGACGCATTAACGGTCTAAGTGTGTCCGCTCCGGGATCACATCTGACCCTCATGGGGATCCGATCAGACCACATGCTGAGTTCACACTGAGTTCAGATCTCCATCGTCTTCCTCCCTCACAGAGAGGAGAGCTGAGTCCTTTAAGGTGCTGATGATGAAAACACAACATTCCCTGATTCTGCTGCTTCAAAACAAAAGCTTTGAAATAACCACAGACTTTTATTGTGAAGGATTTAGGAACAATGCAACAATTTAGGAACAAACACTTCTGTTCATCAACCACAACGACAACAGAGAGGGACACGTTAGGTCGCAGACTGCAGGACGTTAAGGTCACAATAAGTGAGGAGTGAACCGTGAGAGCGTTCGGATCGATATGATGTGAACGTTCACCGGAGCAGCAGCCAAATACGACAAAGTACCTGAAAACACAACTCTGACATAACTGTGTTCACGTAACATCATCAAACTCGTCTCTGCTGAGAGAGAACAAGAACGTAATGAACCAAACACACCGGTCCAGCTTCAGCCGCTGTGTGTGTGTGTGTGTGTGTGTTTGTGTGTGTGTGCGTGTGTGCGCGGGTGTGTGTGTGTGTGTGTGTGTGCACATGCTGCTCAGTGTGTGTGTTGTACATCAGGAAGTGGTTTTGTGTTGATCCACAGACAGGACGTCACATCACAGAAGCTTTTATCCAAAGTGACTTTGAATTTTAGCCTCCACACGTCAGGAGCTATTTGGGGATCACACAAATATATAAATGTATATATATTTATATATTTGTGTATATATATGTATTTAACATAATACATATGTGTGTGTGTGTGATTCATGTATTTTCTATATCAGATGTACCATTAACTGATCTTAAATAACCTTAATAATTAAACAGATCTGCTGCGTTGTTTCATAAACCTTCTAGAAGAATTGAATTCATAATAACGTTAGCAGTAAATATGAATATATCCTGAAGTTTCAGCAGTGTGGTCTAACACTCTGTCAGGATGTTTGTCCCCCCCCCCCCTCCCTCCATCACCCTAAAAACTGATTGAGAAACTGAAGACTTTTTAATTAATTAAAATAATTGGATTTAATTGTTAATAAATCAACTTTTTAAAACAATAACACATAAATGAGTGATGAGGTCAATCTATCCCTTCTGAGATGCTGGAGTCAACATGTTTTGCCTTTTCAGATTAACAAAGATTCAGATAATAATTTCATAAATGAAACAAAGTTGTTGTTTTAAAACTGTTTATCAAGAACATTTAATTTGCAACAGATGCAAAAGTGAAGTCTGTCCTTGTGTCCGTGTGGTTCTCGTAGATGCGTATCCGGTGTCTGAGGTGGTCTACACGTGGACTCAGGAAGCAGCAAAGTCCGTGGTGGTGGCAGAAGAAGGCTCCCGGCTGAATCAATACCATCTGATCGGTCAGACTGCAGGAACGGAGGACATCCACACCAGTCGAGGTACAGCGGAGGAACCACGGATCAGCGTTAGTCTGATATCGTACACTGGAGCACCTATAGTATAGTTATGAACCATTTTCAATGCCGACGTCATCATTATGAAATGTTGCTAATAGTCTAAACTATTAGAGAGAGGAAGATAAATGTGTCCGTCTAACCAGTGTAGCATTGAGCACGGTGGAATTAGCAAGCTAACTAGCAGACGGCTGGCTACTTAGATTCCACCATGATGTCATGCTACACTGGTGACAGTAAACGATCCAAACAAAGTGTTCACTTATCTGGCCATAATAATGTGCTTTCCAACACTGTGACAAGCGTGCGTGGATGAAGCATTAAGTTGTTAAATTTCACTCATTCAGCGGTCGGGGTAGTTAGCTAGCTACCTTGCTCGTTCCACCACGCTTTCATGCTAACGTTACACTGGATACAGAGCATGAGCCCAACAGGGCTCTCCTCTAGGGAGCTCTGGAGACTAGCTAGCTAACTAGCCAGCTCTGGAGATGGACGTGCTAATTAGCTAACTAGCCATCCGTCCTCTCCGGAGCTCCCGTCTGCTCTCCTCCCGGCAAAGCAGTCTGCCAGCGAGGTAGAAGTCGGCTCATATGGTCCAGTTGGCTAATGTTAACTTTCACAAGTGAGCGATTGAACTTATTAATCAACATTTTCATTTTCTCCATCAACAAAACTTGCTAGCCAGCTTTAACTAACGTGTTCAGAGAATTATTCTGAATTATTCTAAAAATATATCATCATAATTATGAACAGAAAAGACGTCTTCACCCAGAATTCATGGCTTCATCCCTCCGTTACCTCACTCAGTTTGTTCCTTATGAAAGCCAAAAGTGCCACTACACACCACTATTTTCACACGATTTGTGTTTAAAACGCAGCTTTTTGAGCTTTTTGTGGCGTTTTTTAACCACTAGGACACTTTATACGCCACTCAACTTGGGGACTTTAAAACGCTTTTTATGCCATTTCAAAGCAGTCAAAAACAATTTTTATTTAGTATTTCTCTTAGAACCAGACCAAAGCAATGGTGTGTCTGCCATTGTTAGGATGTAGACCTGTGAGGTCTTGATTGTTGCCTTCATTGTCTTTTAACGTGACCTCCTGTAGTCATCGTAGTGTAAATACATCGGTTGTCTTCATTCCCTGACGATGGAACTAAACCCTCACAGCAGCTTCCTGCAGTAGCTTCAGCATGTTAAGCTCCTGCTTCTACTCCCATTATTCAGCTCTGTGTTATTATTATTACAGTGTGTGCCATCCCAAAAGATGTTGTGACAAGAATATATATATATATATATATATATATATATATATATTCAAATCAAGCAGGATAGAGAACAATGAATGAATCACAAGGATTTGAGAATGTGCCCACACAGCCAGCTGTCTCTGAGGGGAAACGCAAAAATAAAAAAATCACTCATCCGTGGTCTGAGGGTTAATCCGTACGCCGGCCCGTCAGTTGTGCTTTTACCGAGTGACGTTACAGCTCAGGGATTGGCTGGGAGACACGTGGGGGGGGGGGGGGGGGGGGGGGCATCTGCTTAACTGTGTTATGTAAAGAAGTATGATAATAGATGTGTGCAGCTTGTTGCTGGTGCGTTTATGTGTCGCCGGACGTGGTGCGTGGTGCGTTCAGGGTGCCACGCTGGCTGCTATATTTCGCTGCCCCCCCCCCGCATGCACTGCTCAGACACACATGCCCTTAATTAGCATTGCTAATCGGAGGTACAAACCCTCCTTAACGAGCTGAGAATAGGTCAGCAAAGCCCTCGCACTGGGCCGAGTTCACCTTTGACCTCGCAGGTTAAGCACCAAGAGCATGAACATATAGACACAGGAGTCTGATGCTGCTGACAGGCCAAAACCTGGTCACACACATCGGAAGAGGAAGAAAGCTCCACAGATGGTTGTTACGCTCTGCACTCACCAGTCGACCAGCATGGCCGCGTTGTTCTCCGCTATGAACGGCAGCTCCCCGCCGACGCTCCAAAAGCCAAACAGTAAAATCCAACACAACCGCATTTTTTCGGACATTTCCATCCAGGTCCAGGTGGAACCAGCAGTTCAGATCAGATCCGGGTCGGCCCAGTCGTGCCCCCACAGAGCGGGGCTGCAGGCCGGTGGTCCTCGGAGTGAAGGCAGCACAGGTGTCCCCTTCTTTAAGGACATGATGCTCGTCGCCGGTCCAAAACTTTCTCTCTCTCTCCCCCACCTCCCTCTCAACCCCCCTCTGCCTCAGTCATCTGTGCTCCTGCCTGTAATCACCGCGGATCCAAGGTCTGTTTTCAGGATGTATGGCCCCCCAACCAAGAGACTCGTGAACGGGACGCACTGTCTGTCCCCTCTCACACTCATAGAGAGAGAGAGAGAGAGAGAGAGAGAGGGAGGGGGAGGGAGGGCGAGAGAGATATACAGGATGCAGATTGTGACGAGGGATTAGTGGGACAGAAAAATCCGATTTTGCCAGGAGAAAGCAGTCGTCATCTGTGGATTTTCTATAGTTTATCAGACTCAGTGAAAAATCCTTCAAGCGTGATCTTCAGCTGATTAACAGGACGAGATGAAGTTAAATTACTACACACTGATTAAAGGAAAATGATCACTACACACCTCAAAAACAGATTTCACACGAGAGAAAGCTGCAAATAAAAAAGGAAAGATTATTAGTATTGTTTAGTATTATACAATAGTATTATTTCGTATTGTTTTTTAAAATTAACTTGTATTCCAGATAAACCATATTTTTCTAAATTCTAAGTCTTGTGTTCTACGATACGTTCTACTCACCTCCAATCTCTCTTTTGTGTACCTGAATCCTCATATCTATCTATCTCCATATCGGTCATTTTATACCTAGTTAACCTATAAATCCCAATATTGCATGTTTTCTGGTAATGGTGGTGATGATCATGGTGATGGTGGTGGTGATGGTGGTGATGGTGATGATGATGGTGATGGTGGTGATGGTGGTGATGATGGTGGTGATGGTGGTGATGATGGTGATGGTGGTGATGGTGGTGATGATGGTGATGGTGGTGATGATGGTGATGATGATGGTGATGGTGGTGATGGTGATGATGATGGTGATGGTGGTGATGGTGGTGATGATGGTGGTGATGGTGGTGATGATGGTGATGGTGGTGATGGTGGTGATGGTGGTAATGATGGTGATGGTGGTGATGATGGTGATGGTGGTGATGATGGTGGTGATGGTGGTAATGATGGTGGTGATGGTGGTGATGATGGTGGTGATGATGGTGATGGTGGTGATGATGGTGGTGATGGTGGTAATGATGGTGATGGTGGTGATGATGGTGATGGTGGTGATGATGGTGGTGATGGTGGTGATGATGGTGGTGATGGTGGTGATGATGGTGATGGTGATGGTGATGGTGGTGGTGATGGTGGTGATGGTGGTAATGATGGTGATGGTGGTGATGGTGGTGATGATGGTGGTGATGGTGGTGATGATGGTGATGGTGGTGATGATGGTGGTGATGGTGGTAATGATGGTGGTGATGGTGGTGATGATGGTGGTGATGATGGTGATGGTGGTGATGATGGTGGTGATGGTGGTAATGATGGTGATGGTGGTGATGATGGTGATGGTGGTGATGATGGTGGTGATGGTGGTGATGATGGTGGTGATGGTGGTGATGATGGTGATGGTGGTGATGATGGTGATGGTGGTGGTGATGGTGGTGATGGTGGTAATGATGGTGATGGTGGTGATGGTGGTGATGATGGTGATGATGGTGGTGATGGTGGTGATGATGGTGATGGTGGTGATGGTGGTGATGATGGTGATGGTGGTGATGATGGTGGTGATGGTGGTGATGATGGTGATGGTGGTGATGATGGTGGTGATGGTGGTCATGATGGTGATGGTGGTGATGATGGTGATGATGGTGGTGATGGTGGTGATGATGGTGGTGATGGTGGTGATGGTGGTAATGATGGTAATGATGGTGATGGTGGTGATGATGGTGATGGTGGTAATGATGGTGGTGATGGTGGTGATGATGGTGGTGATGATGGTGATGGTGGTGATGATGGTGGTGATGATGGTGATGGTGGTGATGATGGTGATGATGGTGGTGATGGTGGTGATGGTGGTAATGATGGTGATGGTGGTAATGATGGTGGTGATGGTGGTGATGATGGTGGTGATGATGGTGATGGTGGTGATGATGGTGGTGATGATGGTGATGGTGGTGATGATGGTGATGGTGGTGATGATGGTGGTGATGGTGGTGATGGTGGTAATGATGGTGATGATGGTAATGATGGTGATGATGGTAATGATGGTGATGGTGGTGATGATGGTGGTGATGATGGTAATGATGGTGATGGTGGTGATGATGGTGGTGATGGTGGTGATGATGGTGGTGGTGATGGTGGTGATGGTGGTAATGATGGTGATGGTGGTGATGGTGGTGGTGATGGTGGTGATGGTGGTAATGATGGTGATGGTGGTGATGATGGTGATGGTGGTGATGATGGTGGTGATGGTGGTGATGATGGTGGTGATGGTGGTGATGATGGTGGTGATGGTGGTGATGGTGGTAATGATGGTGATGGTGGTGATGATGGTGATGGTGGTGATGATGGTGGTGATGATGGTGATGGTGGTGATGATGGTGGTGATGGTGGTGATGATGGTGGTGATGGTGATGATGAACACTGAAGTGAAAATACAATCAATGATGATGGTGATGATGGTAATGATGATGGTGATGATGATACTGGTGGAGTCTATTAATAAATGTTCATTCTCACTGTCTCCAGGTCAGATCTGTCTTTCCCTCTGGACACATGAGTCTTTTGTCTTCAGCGATGAAGATTACAATCATCATCACTCAGTGATAAGTGACTCTGCGATGGTCACTTTAGTTATATTAATTCAATTTATTTTGTATGGCCTAAAATCACAAATCACCAGCTCTGATCGGCAGTGATGGAAACATGGAAACTGAGAGGACACGATAATGTTATGTGACGCACGCTGAAGTGAAAATACAATCAATTAAATCAACAGGGATTTGGACAATTATTATAATTTATTATATAATTATTGTTCTCTCCTCAAAGCCACCAGACTCCAGTCAGAAAACTCTCAGAACGTAAAACGTAAAAAACGTAAAAAAGTGGACAGAAACAAAATAAAACTCATCAAAACCGTCTGTTAGTCTCTCCACTGTTCCAACAACCACTGACTCTGGTTGGACAGTTTGAAGAGAGACTGAATGAGTAAGAGATATTGAAAAGAAGAATTAACCACGTTAACGTTTTCACCGTTTAATAACCCTGTTTTCAAATGTAACTGCTGACAGTGAGAAAGGAGTCTATTGCCTGATTAAAGCAGGTTTTCCTGTGTTTAAAAAAACTGCATATACGTGCTAATTTTAAATTTAAATAGTTAATATACAAATAAGTAGTCTTCTGTTGAGCTCCAGCACCTTCTACATCCCAACCCGTTCCCTTCAGTGTCTTGGTTATCCAGTAGACTACATCTCCTCCTCCTTTGTCTACAGGTCAATACACCGTGATGATGGCTCACTTCTACCTGAAGAGGAAGATCGGCTACTTTGTCATCCAGACCTACATGCCTTGCTTCATGACCGTCATCCTGTCGCAGGTTTCCTTTTGGCTCAACCGGGAGTCGGTGCCGGCGCGTACCGTCTTTGGTGAGTCACATTGCAAATGAAACATTTTTCACTTTACTAGTACAGTCATAAGTTTGTATTCTGTACAGGAGGCAACCTCTGTTTCTTTAAAGTGAAGCCAAAGCTTCATGTGTTAAAGCTGCATTCTCTCTAGTGTCCACCAGGGGGCGACTCCTCTGGTTGTATAGAAGTCTATGAGAAAATGACTCTACTTCTCTCTTGATTTATTACCTCAGTAAACATTGTAAACATGAGTTTATGGTCTCAATCTCTAGTTTCAAGTCTTCTTCAATACAGCATGATGACCGGGTGTTGCTGCTGCAGGATTTGTCTCTGATGCTCTGAAATGTGACCTCCTTTTACTGCGACTTAATCTGTCGGAGTGAAAACCAAAATAGTGTGTCTGGTTGGTAAAATAAAGTGACCCAGTTTTCTGCTCCGCCAGGTGTGACCACCGTGCTCACCATGACCACCCTCAGCATCAGTGCTCGAAACTCGCTGCCTAAAGTGGCCTACGCCACCGCCATGGACTGGTTCATCGCTGTGTGCTACGCCTTCGTCTTCTCCGCGCTCATCGAGTTCGCCACAGTCAACTACTTCACCAAGAGGAGCTGGGCCTGGGATGGAAAGAAGGCGATGGAGGCCCAACAGCCCAAGGTGTGTGCTGTGTGTGAGGACCCAGAACCTGGCTGACTGGCGTTGTGGGGACCAAACTGTTAAACAGTTTATCCTGGGACTGAGACTTGGAGTCCCTAAAATTAGAATATTAAATATTGTTAAATATGTCTGTTTGTGTGAATGTTTGGCTGTCATTTTCTCATATTGTTGTGTTTTTCTATTCAGCAGTCTCAGTAATATCCTTTTGTTGGTAATCTGAAAAAAAGGATAAACTTGCAAAGTACAGATCTATGCCTTAATACAGATCTATGCCTGAGTACAGATCTATGCCTTAATATAGATCTATGCCTGAGTACAGATCTATGCCTGAGTACAGATCTATGCCTGAGTACAGATCTATGCCTTGTTGTTGTTGAAAGTATTTTGTTTGGAGAAGAAGCTGCCACTTGTAGTCTCAATGAGGACTGTATGCTGGTATGGGAAACATGACAAATGCAAGTGGCCTCTAGTATAAAATAAAATAAAATAAAATAAATAAAAGACATTTAAGTAGGATTCCACAGCCATAGTAGACAAAAGTTTATGATAAGAATGGCCTATTTAGTTTAATCTCTAGACATGTAAATAGTGTTTTTATCAGTGAAATATTTGTAACAGTCACTTGAGCTCTACTTGAGCAGTGCATGACCAAGTGCCGTGATTACATCATTTTCTTGAGCCAGCTTCACTACAAAATAAACTAAGCTTTAGAAAGAAACAACTTACCAACTCAGTCACACAGACTTACACAAACAACCATGGTTACACACAGAACAAAAAATATAATATTTCTCCTGAAACTCTGTTTTCCAGCTTGTTACATTACGAGTTAACGTCACAGCAGCTCTTAAAACACTTCATCCATTACGGTCCATTACTGACCAAGGACATCGATCCACACTTTCAACCTTCACTGGCCGTCTTTCGTTCTTCTCTTTGTGTAGTTGTGTATGTGTGTGGCTGTGTTGTTACATACCTGTTTCATTATCTTCCATGAATGTGCAGCAGAATTGTGTGTTGGTTCAATCAATGCGTTTCTTTCTCCCACAGAAGAAGGACCCATTGGCTCTGTCTAAAAAGCCAAACAACACCTGTTCGTCCGGTGTGAATTATACGACCAACCTCACGAAGGACGCGTCCATCTCCACCATTTCCAACAGCACGGCCGTTCTGCTCAAACCCTCTGAAACCAAGGTCCCGGACCCCAAAAAGACTTACAACAGTGTGAGCAAGATTGACAAGATGTCCAGAATCGTGTTCCCGGTGCTGTTTGGGACCTTCAACCTGGTGTACTGGGCCACGTATCTCAATAGGGAACCAGTGATCAAAGGAGCCGTTTAAGCTCTGCGATCCTCCTGACAACCACTTCAGGATTTCATAACTGGAACGCAAACATAATCAACGCCACTTAGTCCTTGTATCATAGAATCCCCTTTACGCCTGGCATTAAAATGCGGTTTGGGTGATCGGATTGCAATCGGATAGAGCTCGACCTCTTGAAAGTACAGGTGTGAATGCACCCAACACGCATTGAGGACGGATTGTGATCTGATCGACCACCTATTTAACCACACTGAACACGTGTGTAAACGCGACTGCGTTTTCAATCCACATACAACATTCATGTGGGCGCAAACACGTGATCTTGCAGGACTTGCACGAAGAAGCAACTGTTAGCAAATTAGCGAGCTAAGCTACTCGCAAGAAAGTTTATCAAGATGGATTTTCAGGACATTCATGGATGGAGTCAAGACCAGACAAAGTGTCTATTTTTATTTGGTCTGACAAAAGTATACAAGGCAATTCATATCACAACTGAGCCATTTCTAAAGAAGTGGTTCAGTAAATGGTGGAGAACATTCCCAGCAGTACAAACAGGAGGAGGAAGTGACGTTCGGTTGTCTGAGCCGAACAGAGTGATTGATTGATTCCAGTTCAGTAAATGTAATCAGGTTGAATCACATCTAGATACAATCTGGATATGAGACACATTTTAATGCCAGGTGTAAAGAGGTCAATAGAAGGGTTTTTGTAGGTCATTGGATAACATCGCATGTCTGTCAGCTTCATGTTGCCTTGAGTTACGATTCTTTCCCTTAAAGACTGATTCATCTCATTTTAGAACTCCAGTCACTGGTTAGTTTCTGCCAAATTCTGATATTTTACAATTTTAGTGTTTGGCATTTATATTTTCTCCTCGAGTCTCCAGTAGATGATGGTACAGCCAGGCCAAATGCTATGCAAAAAACGACATTTCTTAATGTGTCAGTACTTTTAGAGCAGCTCTCACTTTGTACAGACGGGCTGGAGGTCCGGGTGTACGAGGTCGGGCACGTTGGGGACTTTGCTTCCTTGTTAAAAGCAGATGAATAGCCATGCTAAATGTGTTGCCTTCAGAGTGTGATAACTCATTATGAATGCACTGAAATCTCTTACTTTTACCAGAAACTACATTTAACTTTCATTGACTACGTTTACACGTACAATAATATTCCACTATTATTCTGAATATGACAACATTCTCAATTTGATATTGTTCATGTAGACATCATATTCTGTTTGGATATTCTGAATTATTGTGAATGAAAGAGGTCCAACAAGTCCTCCACCTCTGGAACACGCTGAGAGAACATCTGTTAGCTCCTGATGTTCACTTTGACGTATTCTGACGAGATAAGCGACGTGTTAGGACGTCGACCCGTCAAACACAGAAGAGAACAACGTCACCGTGAGATTCACTGAGGACGAGACATGAATATCTGAATATGAACGGCAGGAATCTTTGTGGAATATTCAGTTTTATCAGCAATGTAAACACATATTGTCTTTTTCAGAATAAGGGTAAAAACATTTGGTGCTTGTAAACGTAGTCATTGAATCATGGTCTGTTTTTTGTTATTTCTTTTGCTATTTTCTCTCAATTTTGAATGACCAGTTTTCCATGAATATAGTTTTGAAATGGGTATGAATTGTAAACTGAAGTGACGATGGAAGCTTCTGTTTCCAGGTCACCATGTTGAGAATCCCGTTTGTACGTATGTACGGTCGTAGTGTAAGAAACATGTATATATATGCCCTGCTTTTAGAAAGGTTAGCTTCTATGTTATATGCAGCGCAGTGTTACTCTGGTCTCGTGCTTCATTGGATGGATGTTCAGAAATGAGCAGAATAGCTTGATCTTTAGCAATTTTGAAGAATATACAAGACTTTTTGTTTAGATCAGTTTGTTGTTTCTATGAGCTTTGATGAAAACATATATTCTTGATAAATCGTTGGATGCTTTGAGCAGGATCACTTGTTCGTTATCATTTAGAGTACCGGCTGTAGTTAAGAGACTGACGTGAGCTAATCAGGCTAATCGAAGAGACTAAAAGTCACGATGATTGTTGCATTTTGACCATTATTGTTTTTAAACCGTGGTTTATTTTTAGGCAAAATCTATGACAACAAAGTTTCATGAAATGAGTCTTATCTTGAAGGAATAGTTTGACATTTTGGGAAATTATATTATTTCCTGTCTTAACAAGATTATGATGTTCAAATTGATACTACTCTCATGTCTGTGCTGTAAATATGAAGCTACTGCCAGAAACCGGTTAGCTTAGCATAAAGACTGAAAACAGGTCATTACATTAAAGGAAGAAGTCTGATTATTTTTCCTGCTTATTTGCTTCTTAAATTAGTCAATTCAATAAATACGAAGCCTCAGCCGGACGCCAGTTAGCTTAGCTTAGCATAAAAAGATGGAAACAGGTTAAGACAGTAAAGGAATACCTAGGCTTTTTTATCGCGACTTTAATTAATCTGTACAACAAAAAGAAACAACAACCAGTCAACAGTTAGCTTAGCATAAAGATGAAAACAGGCCATTACATTGAAGGGATACTTTGTTGTAGAGACTTTTTTCACTTTGTTGAATTAATCTTTACAATAAAGATGAAGCTACAACCAGACAACAGTTAGCTTAGCATAAAGATGGAAACAGCTAGCCTGGCTTTGAAGGGAGCTAGGCTAGGGAACGTATCTTCTCTTGGATTATATTTGTATTTGACGTATCAAAGTCTGCGTGGGGAGGAGCTCGAGGTTTTACTAAACACAACCAAGTAGTTTTGTTGACTAAACCTAAACGTAATTAAGAATATAGTTTTAAAACAGAAAAACACTATAAAACATTATAATGTTGATATTCACAAATGTAGAAATGTATTTTGGTTGAGAAAAGTAACCGTGGTTTTAATCTGGCGACTACGTGGTGAATACGTCTTGTGTTGACTTTACACTCTAAACTAGAATGACCTGTTTATTCAGCACCTTTCAAACCAATCAAATGTGATTCTAAATGCTTTACAAATGATTGACAAGACGAAGAAAACACGAATGCACACCCAATTATGATAACAAATAATTAAAAAAGGAATACTAAATAAATTGATCATGGTAAAACTGTGAAAAAAGTTGAGCAAAATATAATAGGAAATATAATATAAGTATAAAAAAATGGTTAGTGTTAGTTGTTTAAATAGTGAGCTTTAGAACTGCTGAAAGATATCTTTCTATAGAGCCAGGCTAGCTGTTTCCCTCTGTTTCCAGTATTTATGCTAAGCTAAGCTAACGTCTGCTGGCTGGAGCTTCATGTTTAGTGTACAGACAGAAGAGTGGTATTGATCTTCTCATCTAACTCTCAGCCAGACAGTGAATACAAGTATCCACTGCAATAACTCCAGCTTATATATGATGATGCTGCGACAGCTGCATGCTCTCCCCTCACTCCATCAGAGAACGTCTCACAGGAAGGAAATCTGAACGTGATCATGTGACTTCATGCCTTCTGTGTGGCCTGCCTCTACACACACACACACACATACACACACACAAACACACACACATACATACACACGCACACGCACACACACACATACACAAACACACACACACACACACACACATACATACACACGCACACGCACACACACACATACACAAACACACACACACACATACATACACACGCACACGCACACACACACATACACAAACACACACACACACATACACACATACACAAACACACACACAAACACACACACACACGCACACACACATGCACAAACACACACACATACACACACACACACATACATACACACGCACACACACACATACACAAACACACACACACACAAACACACACACACACATACACACAAACACACACATACACAAACACACATACACACACACACCTATACACACACACAAACACACACGCACATGCACACACACACAGTTGTGTTGTATTTTAGGTGCAGGCTGCTCTTTAAATGCAAATATCTGAAGCAATAAATACTGCTCATATAATTAATGACTTCTGTTTATGGTAATAAATGTGACTTTTATTTAGTTGATGTCTTTTTATCCAGATTTGATCCTTTTTGGTCTTTTTTTCTATATATGGCTCTGATTCTCTTTAGCTCCGCCCCTCCATCTCTGTAAGCACAGTGCTCTCTGACCATGATTCATGATTCATTTATTTTGTAAAATACTTTATGAAATAATTACAGATTTAAGGGGACACAACGAGGACCTAAACGTTGCTTTCTTTCTTACTTGTTATGCGTAACTGATCCCCAATAAAGCTTCACTGACTCCATCAGTCTGCTGTTATTGGTCAAAAAGCTCAAATGTTAAAAGCCTCCATGTTGATTTTTCCAGAAAGAGACGCAGTATGATGCCATAGATTGATGAATAAATGTATGGTTCATATTGAGATACATGTATGCAGTTGATGTGATAATGTGACTTAATCTTTCCTGATGGAACAACACTCTGCTCGTGCTGCCTCTCCTTTGATTGTACACATGCATCCAGATCAGGCAGTCTCTATAGTTGGTGGGCTAGTAAATCCATCTTGGGGGTCTCAACATCTGGCTCACATCTGTTTGTCAAGGATTTAGCTCCATTTAAGTTGCTTTTTCCATTCAGCTGGCCCCGTGCTCTCTTCGGCAAATTAAGCTGCCACTGATGCCACCAAATGACATCAATCAAAGCATAAAGCTGGAGAAGCAGAGATGAACCGTCCTCTCTCATCCACACAGTAACAATAAAACATGTAAACATACTCCATCAACTCATACTACATGTAAACATACTCCATCAACTCATACTCCATCAACACATACTACATGTAAACATACTCCATCAACACATACTCCATCAACACATACTCCATCAACTCATACTCCATCAACACATACTACATGTAAACATACTCCATCAACACATACTCCATCAACACATACTACATGTAAACATACTCCATCAACACATACTCCATCAACACATACTCCATCAACTCATACTCCATCAACACATACTACATGTAAACATACTCCATCAACTCATACTCCATCAACTCATACTACATGTAAACATACTCCATCAACACATACTCCATCAACACATACTACATGTAAACATACTCCATCAACACATACTACATGTAAACATACTCCATCAACTCATACTCCATCAACACATACTACATGTAAACATACTCCATCAACACATACTCCATCAACACATACTACATGTAAACATACTCCATCAACACATACTCCATCAACACATACTCCATCAACTCATACTCCATCAACACATACTACATGTAAACATACTCCATCAACTCATACTCCATCAACTCATACTACATGTAAACATACTCCATCAACACATACTCCATCAACACATACTCCATCAACTCATACTCCATCAACACATACTCCATCAACACATACTACATGTAAACATACTCCATCAACACATACTCCATCAACACATACTCCATCAACTCATACTCCATCAACACATACTACATGTAAACATACTCCATCAACACATACTCCATCAACACATACTACATGTAAACATACTCCATCAACTCATACTCCATCAACACATACTCCATCAACTCATACTCCATCAACACATACTCCATCAACACATACTACATGTAAACATACTCCATCAACACATACTCCATCAACACATACTCCATCAACTCATACTCCATGTAAACATACTCCATCAACACATACTCCATCAACACATACTCCATCAACTCATACTCCATGTAAACATACTCCATTTAACATACACCATCAACACAAGACTATAAAAAAAACTATGAAAGTTAAAGCAAATAATTTCTTGTGTTTAAGGGACAAAACCTGAAAAACTTCACATAAAGGATAAAAAGATTTATAAAATAGGACATAATCTTTGTGGTCTTTGATCAAACCTATGATGCATCCTGCAGGAATGTTACGAGTGTATTTGAACGTGTCGGTTGGATGAATTTGTTCGTTGTGTATTTAAAACATGAAACATCTTCAGAGAGTTTCACGGTGAATAACGAAAGAGACATGAAAATAAAAAATAAAAAATATATGAAATAAAGTAAATAATATATAAAATAAATAAGAAATAATATGAAATAAAGTGAATATATAAAATAAAGTGAATAATATGTAAAATAAAGTGAATAATATATAAAATAAAAAATAAATAATATATACAATAAAGTAAATAATATATAAAATAAAAAATAAATAATATGAAATAAAGTGAATATATAAAATAAAGTGAATATATAAAATAAAGTGAATAATATATCAAATAAAAAATAAATAATATATATGATAAAGTGAATAATATATACGATAAAAATTATTAACATGAATTATGACTCACTGGAATGCCTGTGACACACTGAATATAGTGGGAACATAATGAATTATTATTAACCATCAACGTGTTCATCCTGTGACGTCATGGCTGCTTGTGTAAACAGACTGTAGTGTTGCAGCTCTGCTCACATGAGTCTCTCCACATCCTGCAGGTCTCCTCTGAACCAGCAGAGGGCGACGTCAGGCAGCTTCAGCAGAGAACCAGAGAACCAGAGAACCAGAGAGAGAGAACAGGGTTCTGCTCGTCTTACTTTAATGACGTGAACATTTCATATCATATAAAAACAAACCTCATCGTTCATCAGAGGATTATTTACCTTCTAGAATCTTCTGTTTCAGAGGAAAACACCTCCAGACAGTTCTCACTGATGATGAACAAAAGCTTCACTAAGTTCATTAGGAAGACAGAGACCAGGACTCACAGAGACCAGGACTCACAGAGACCTGGACTCACAGAGACAGAGACCTGGACTCACAGAGACAGAGACCAGGACTCACAGAGACAGAGACCAGGACTCACAGAGACAGAGACCTGGACTCACAGAGACCAGGACTCACAGAGACCACTTCACATGGGATCAAACTGCAGCTACAGCAGCCAAAATAAATATGAATAATTCTAATGTCTACGTAAATAAAAGAAGAAGAAGAAGAAGAAGATGATGGGACTAGACTCTCATTCTACTATATTTTAGTTGTTGTATAATAATAATAATGATAATTAGTTGTATATATTGTATATGTCTCTCTCTCTCTCTGAATGTGTGTGTGTGTGTGTACTGTATATATATATACACACACACACACACATTCAGAGAGAGAGAGAGAGTTCATATTAATGGACATATTTATTGTCTTGTTTAATTGTCTTTATTATTAAAATATTGTATTTTAGTCAGTCAAACACTTATTGTATTAATCTTTTTATTTCTCCATGATGTTTAAAGAAGGCGGGTTTTTGTTTTAACGGCGCTTCTGGATGAAGCTGTGCACGAGACCCTGACGCAGACTGAACCCCCGTGGAGGACTCGCTGGTGGGTTAGGGCTCTCTGGATCCAGTCAGAGTCTCAGAGTCTCGGGGTCCAGTCAGAGTCTCAGAGTCTCGGGGTCCAGTCAGAGTCTCAGAGTCTCGGGGTCCAGTCAGAGTCTCAGAGTCTCGGGGTCCAGTCCCAGTGCGCACCTGCGTGAGAGCAGCCGCGTCCGCAGCCCCAGCGCAGAGGAAGACCGGGTCCTGGAGGATGAGTGACGCATCTGTTGGATTACAAACCACGAGGAGCTCCTCCGTCTCTGAGCCGCACCGACTCCTCTCCACCGGTCCTCCCGAGGCCAGCATGTCTCCCAGAGTCCTGGCTCACGTCCTGCTCCTGTCGGTCCTTCTTACCTGGTGAGGCTGCGCTGAGACCGTTGTGTTCAGGGGGTGTGGGATAAATGAAACGTGATGTTCTGTTTCCCTACAGAAACTTTATTCTAAAGTGAAAGCGGGTCTCGTGTCTTGGTGTCTGCAGAGAAGCATCAGCTTGTCTCACTTTGCCTCCACAGCGCTCTGAGTCTGGAGGACGAGGACGAGGACGAGGACGTCACCATCAACCAGATGCTGGCGCCCAGAGTCCAGGACTCCGACGCCACGGAAATACTCAACAACCTGCTGAAGGAATACGACAAGAAACTGCGGCCGGACATCGGAGGTAACGGAACACACTCAGGACCTGCAGCTGCTCTTATTATGGGATGTATGAGCGTGTGTGTGTGTGTGTATGTGTGATTAAAGAGGAACTCATGTACAAAGATATCACTTTATCACTTCATGAATCCTTCATGTAGGAGTTATTATAAACCCTCTTAATATTTAATATAAGATTAAATATGATGATAATAACAGCTCTACCTGTTGAGGTCACGAGGTGGTGACATCATTGATCTTAACGTGGTAGTGACGTCATGCTGTGACAGTATTCTGTCTTTCTGCTCATCTTGGTCAAATATCTCTCTGTTGATATCTGACGGTGGATTTTTGGTACTTTTACAAAATATTGACATCGTGAGATTTTTTGATAAATAATCATCAGACGTGTTGAAATAATGAAGTTTATGAAATGACATCACTTTACTGTAACGTAAAGAAGACGACACCGAGACAATATCTCCACGACATGATATATAATATCAATATGTTGCCGAGCTCAGCTCATGTTTATCAATTTAACACAACAAAAGAATTAATAAATATCATCTCACTTTGTCATCAACAACCGATAAATGTGATTAAGGCACAAATATCAAGTCATCAACATTATAATATCTTCTAAAACATGATGCTACAAAGCTACTAAGTTATGTCATCAATAGCTCCTCTACATCAGCTGCATAATTAAAGGTGTAATATTTCATATTCAGAGCTTTAATATCTCATCATCATCTCTGTAACATACAGTAAATCTACCCGAGCAGAGAATCTGTGTGCCGGCCACTGCGTGCCTTTAAGTGCATGTTAGTAGTGCACGTGGGCGTGTCTTTTAGTGCATGTTAGTAGTGCATGTGAGCGTGCCTTTTAGTGCATGTTAATGGTGCATGTGAGCATCCCTTTTTAGTGCATGTGAGTGTCCCTTTTTAGTGCATGTGAGCGTGCCTTTTTAGTGCATGTTAGTGGTGCACGTGAGCATGTATTTTTAGTGCATGGTAGTGCACGTGAGCGTGCCTTTTAGTGCATGTTAGTGCACGTGAGCGTGGCCCCACTGGTGCGTGGTTATGAATCCCGCTGCTCTTCTTGGTAAGACCCGCCCCGCCTCGCTGGTGAGAGACGATTGGTTAGACGCTGACCTCCAGAGGTTAAGATGATCTCTCATTGGTCAGGACCTCAACAAATCAGGGTAGCAGTACCTCAGCGAGCATGGACACCCGGCCAATCCGAGTACTTGAATGCCTCACGGGGCGGTTCTTACCAAGAGGAGCAGTGGGATTCCTAGTATCACCGCTCTGGTTATCTGAAGGTTCACTCACTGAGACCAGAGCATCAAACCGCGTGAGGAAGAACATCATGGTTGGGCTTCAAATAAGAAATAAGTAAAACATAAACATCATAAAACAAACATCACTAACTAAATATGATACAAAAACTGTATTCAGATTTCGTTTTTAAAAGATGTAAACAAAAGATTTGATGATTAGATGGAGTCTTGAAGATGACCTGCATGAAGTCCTCTGGAGGTAAATCATCTTTTCATTGCAGCGTTAAATCTTTGGTTGTTTGTTATAACTGACCTGCAGCAACAAAGGTCAAGATGTAACTCATCTGCATATCCTCATGAATATGAATTACATTTAGAGGTTATAACGTTTTATAATGTTACAGTTTGAGAGGATGAGAGACTGTGAGGTGTGCTGCTCATGTCGACACTCTGCTTCTGTTTGCTGTCTGGATTAGACGCTCGTATCCTTAAAGCTCGAGCTTTAATGAGAACGTAAGAGACACGGCTGCATGTGAGATATTTCTGTGACTTGGTTTCTTTTTTAGGTATTACTTAAGAGCTTAATGACTTCCGGTTCTTTAAAGTTCTTCAAAGCTTCACGTGTTAAAGCTGCATTCTCTCTAGTGTCCACCAGGGGGCGACTCCTCTGGTTGTATAGAAGTCTATGAGAAAATGACTCTACTTCTCTCTTGATTTATTACCTCAGTAAACATTGTAAACATGAGTTTATGGTCTCAATCTCTAGTTTCAAGTCTTCTTCAATACAGCATGATGTTCATTTAGTAAATGATGGTCCATTTAGAGTCACACAGACCATAAAGCAGGGGATGCTTTAGGGGCGGGGCTACACAGTGATTGACAGGTCTCTAGCAGAGACGTATACGACGTCTCTACATCACTCCTCCTCGGCCACCTCGGTGCTTCATCTCTAATCAGAGATAGAAGCTCCTCTGCTTATCAGTTAATTGCGTTCATCCGGCTCCCCAGGTGTGATTCAGGTCTTTAATTAGTGGGCTGGAGTGAGAACCAGGAGGGATAAGTGGGCCTGAGGACCAGGGGACCACCCTGGACTTCCTCTCTGGTGTAACAGCGTGCAGCTTTATGTGGCCTGTTGCTCAGATAATTAGAGTTTTATGACAGTAGTTAACGTGATGAAGACGAAGGTATGATCCTCCCCTTCACACAGCAGCCAGTCGCTCTTCAAAGGATTCAGAACAACAGAGTGTCATCGATCCAACTTCACTTTGCTGCTCTTTGATTTCCTAAAGAGGCAGGTGTGCCCAAAAAAGCCCGACAGCTTCGATCAATAATCATTTTCTCTGCTCCTCCGCAGTGAAACCGACCGTTATCGATGTGGGCATATTGGTGAACAGCATCGGGCCGGTGTCCTCCATCAATATGGTGAGTCCACGCCTTTCATTACGCTCATGTTTCTGCTATTTACACAAAGCTCTGCGTCCGTCTTCATGGACTCACACTGAACTCTGCATGTCTGTGACCTGTCAGTGTGCGTCGTCCACAGTTTGATTTGAGGAGAGTCGAGTGGAGCTGAAGGAAGATGAGTCTGTGCTTGGAAAAGAGGATTTTATGGTAAAAACAATAGACGTGTGCTTTTTAGGACAACGTCACTGATGAGCTGAGCTTCTCAACGATATCTGTCACACAGCTGATGAACTGCCTTTAATAGACCTTTTATATCTTCAGCTTTTAACCACCTGAACCCCAAACTCCGTCTCATTCCTCTCTGTCTTTATTCTCTCTGTGGTCTAAAGTCCTTCATCTCTATAGAACCAGAACCATCAAGACTAGAAGCAGAGAACTAGAACACGTCTTTAGTGTATTTACATGTCTACGTCCTCTCCTCCTCTCCTGGATGTTTAACCTCACACGACCTTTTTGTGCAAAGTGACTTTCAAACTTTCATCTCCTCAAACCTGCAATGACAGATTTTCAGCAGAAACAAGTAATGAGCACATGATCATCACCTTCAAGTAGATAGAGGTGAAGTCCCGCCCCTTCCTGTGTCCCTGATGGGACCTTATTGTCGTCAACGGTGAGAAACTGATAATTATTTGATTCCGTATGAATTGTACCATGAATTTGATCATTTATAAGACAATTCTGCACATCAAGAAAGTTTCATTTTGTCATAAACCTGTTGAAGTGTCGTACAGGTGTGAGTCCCACAGTGTGGAGGAGGTCTGATGAGACCACAGGTGTTTGGGTGTTCTCTGGTTTTGTCGTCATTGTTGCCTCCTGAGTGGTTTTGTGTCTACAGTTGACAAATGTTTAGAGTCTTCAATGACTTTATTTTAAGACGGAGTTGAGCAGCTTCATTGTTTTACCTGAATGCAGCCGAGGAGCTGCTGGTTGTGTGTTCGGTTTAGATCATCTGAAGAGAGAATGAGCCGAGTGACCGACTAACAATCAGGGACCATCGTTTGCTTTTTACTGACACTCTGAGACGAATGCTGCCAAACAGCACTTCCTCTGTCGTGTTGATAACATTGTGCTTTCAAATGTCCCAACTGTCCATATGAGTCAAATCCTGCTTTATATCGGTATCCTGCAGTATCCAGATGATATTATTTAAAGTGATGTATTTAAATGAGTACGTCATCGTTTTAAGTAGAGATTGGGTGGCAGCTCGTTTTAAGCCCCATTGTGAGAGAAGAAGTGATGAACGGTATCGGAGGTCATACCTATTGTTTCTAATCACAGTGTGTAAGTGTGGGTGTCATGACGGTGATTCATCCGCTTTAGGAACGAACTCAGAAGAATTTAGATCATTTTCACTTCAAATAGACAATCAAAGAGAAAAGTCTTCTGTGGAGAGATTTCAATTCAAAAGAAATGGGCCATCATGCATCTATCTGTCTACCTATCCATCCATCCATCCATCCATCCATCCATCCATCCATCCATCCATCCATAGTTTTTTACGTCACTTTTTTAAGTTTACGTTACTTTTTTATTGCCAAAATTACTTTTGAAAACACTTTTTAAATACTAACATTACTATTTATGCTAACATTACTTTATTTTATTGCAAATGTTACTTTTTAAATGCTTATATTACTTTTTTATGCAAACTTTACTTTTTATTTCAACACTCATTTATTTTAATGGTAGCGTTACCGTTTTAAATCATAACATTACTTTTATATGCTAACATTATTTCTTTTAATGCTGCCGTTACTTTACTATACTGACGTTACTTTTTCGAACGCTAACGTCACTTTTTTTATTCTAACGTTACTTTTTTTATGCTAACGTTACTTTTTTAATAACTTTTTTTTTTACTGCTCACGTTATTTTAATTATTTTAACGTTACTATTTATTGCTAAGATTGCTCTATTTTTATGCCAACACAGTCGGGCTTTTGTGCTTTTAACCGGTGCTGCTGCTCACCTGTCGAGCTAACTGTGTATTCTCTCCGTTAGCATTGTCATTAATACGAGCTGCCATTTCTCCCGTACTCTCCATGAGTCATGCTAGGTAGCTCAAGCCGACAGTCTAAGATCGATGTGTTGGGAAGTTTTTTAAATTTAAATGTATCTTTTTTGCTTAGTTGCTTCATTTCTAAGTTCTGAAAATGTCCGTAGTTAATGTTTCAGGACATTGTTTTTTTTTAATCTGCTGCTCACACATCCTGGATGGTTTGTAAATGTGAAACCTGTCTGTTCTCAAATTCCTCTTCAGGCACGAGGAAGCACCACGAATGACTCATTCAAATAAAAAAACAATAAGCGGAGCTACGTTTTAATAAGCAATGAGCAATATGCTAAGTTGGAGAAGGCGGCCTGTGTGTCATTATGAAGAAGCTATTTTTACACGCGTCGGGTCAGGCAGTGTCCAAGGCAACCTGGTGTAGTCCAGGAATCTCTGCCAAACCAGAAGCCGGTGCCAGTGGGGTCCCCGAAGCTATTCTCACCCTGTGGAGAGAAATACAATATTCATGCCAGTTCATTTCTCCGCTGCGTTAGCGAGCTGCTGGCAGGTCGACTGCAGCCTCTCGGTGCTGTTTCTTCAGCTCGCAGCACAACATTCATTTGAAACAGTCCTGAAATCTGCAGCAGACTAATTGTTTGCTTCATACCTGCTGTGGCAGGAAACGGCCGTGACATTTTTTTTATTCACTCCATAATAAACGTTTCTTCACCCGTTGGGTCAGCTGGCTCAGATACAACAAAAAGAAAAGTATGTTTTCCCCGAATAAGCCTCCTTATTTCTCTGGCTGGTAGATTTGTGTAATGAGTTCTTCAGCATGAGGAACGTGTAACGAGGCTCTTTGTAACGCCGTACAAACATCTCAGTGGAATATGAATATGCTGCTGTTGTGGTTCAATCAGCATGTAATGAACTTACAAATATATCTTTCCTGTTTTACCAGCGCTCGTGACTTTTATGTTACCGGTGTGACCAAACTGCTGAGCTTCCTCAGATGTAGACAGACAGTACGGGACCTGAAGCAGAATGAGTTAAGTTTGAACTGAGAGGAAGAGGAGACCTCTGAGCTGTGACTACACTGAGCAGCAGGAATGGGAGTTCATTACAATATCATAAATGTCTCGCTTGTTCCTTGTTGGTCTGAATAGTCACTCAATTTGTTGCTAGTTGCTCTTTAGAAATGAAGTTGCTTCGAGGAACCGAAACACTGGCAACGCTGCATGAAGCAGATATTGTATGTCAGGGTGGAGTTTGATGTTCCTTTGAGGATAAATTAAATCAGAATCAGAAACAGTTTATTGCAAACTATGTTTGCACATACAAGGAATTTGACTTGGTGATTGGTGCATAACAATAAACATGTTATTAATTATGAGTTTACACAGAACATTTCATGCTGTCAGACACTCAAAGAGTTACCTGCATCACGATTAATATATACTGTATAAAATATGAGGAACTAGTACTTGTAACCTGATCAGAAGTTGCACTGATTGCGCTGCCTCCCAGCATTGGACGCCTGATGGGCTGCCACACAAGGCACCTGATTGGACGAACACTCAGAGGCTGTGGATTGTGAAAAAAAAATTTCCTAAATGTGTTTCTGAAAAATATTTGGGTGTGAAAAAAGGCAGGCAGCGTCTGAATCTGTCTTCATTGTAGATCAACAAACGGTTAGTTTAAAAGTTTTTCGGGAGTTTCCAGAGGCAGCGAGTCATGCTGGATCCCTCGATTTGCATAAAGTAGCTTCAACCTCAACTTTATGCAAATGAGGAGCGGCAAATATAACTGCTGGTAGAGACCTGTCAATCACTGTGTAGCCCCGCCCCTAAATCATCCCCTGCTTTATGGTCTGTGTGACTCTAAATGGACCATCATTTACTAAATGATCATCATGCTGTATTGAAGAAGACTTGAAACTAGAGATTGAGACCATAAACTCATGTTTACAATGTTTACTGAGGTAATAAATCAAGAGAGAAGTAGAGTCATTTTCTCATAGACTTCTATACAACCAGAGGAGTCGCCCCCTGGTGGACACTAGAGAGAATGCAGCTCTAACACATGAAGCATTGACTTGAATAATTATTATTATAATTAGTGCTGGGCAAGTTAACGCGTTATTATCGCGTTAACGCATTAATTAATTGACGTAGACAATTCTTTTTTCGCCCGTTAACGCAGTTTTTAAAAAATTAAGCGGACATTTTTAACACAAGAACCGACCGGCCGGCAGTGAGCAGTGAACAGCTGTTTGTGTCGCGTCTCTTCCTGTTTCCTTCACCTACATTCCCCTGGGTCCTAAGTCCCTCCATGTACAGCTTCTTATCACCCTCTATGTACCAATGTACATTTATTACAAACACCACACATATTACGCTAATCAGCGTTGCATAGTGTCTGACCAAAATACCAAAAAAGAAATGTAATTATAATATATTATTTCACACAGTAGACAAAAAGATTGAAACAAGAGCCATACAGAATGCACGTTGAGTGATTCAAAGATAAAATGAAAGTGAGGAAGAGGACAGCAACACACAGTAACACACAGTAACACACAGTACACACAGTAACTCACAGTAACACACAGTAACTCACAGTAACACACAGTAACTCACAGTAACTACACACAGTAACACACAGTAACTCACAGTAACTACTCACAGTAACACACAGTAACTACACACAGTAACACACAGTAACTACACACAGTAACTACACACAGTAACTCACAGTAACACACAGTAACACACAGTAACTACACACAGTAACACACAGTAACTACACACAGTAACACACAGTAACTACACACAGTAACACACAGTAACTACACACAGTAACACACAGTAACACACAGTAACTACACACAGTAACTACACACAGTAACACACAGTAACTACACACAGTAACACACAGTAACTACACACAGTAACACACAGTAACACACAGTAACTACACACAGTAACTACACACAGTAACTCACAGTAACTCACAGTAACTACACACAGTAACACACAGTAACTCACAGTAACTCACAGTAACTACTCACAGTAACACACAGTAACTACACACAGTAACACACAGTAACACACAGTAACTACACACAGTAACACACAGTAACTACACACAGTAACACACAGTAACTACACACAGTAACACACAGTAACTACACACAGTAACACACAGTAACACACAGTAACACACAGTAACTACACACAGTAACTACACACAGTAACACACAGTAACTACACACAGTAACACACAGTAACTACACACAGTAACTACACACAGTAACACACAGTAACACACAGTAACTACACACAGTAACTACACACAGTAACTCACAGTAACACACAGTAACTACACACAGTAACACACAGTAACACACAGTAACTACACACAGTAACTACACACAGTAACTCACAGTAACACACAGTAACACACAGTAACTACACACAGTAACTACACACAGTAACACACAGTAACTACACACAGTAACTCACAGTAACACACAGTAACTACACACAGTAACTCACAGTAACACACAGTAACTACACACAGTAACACACAGTAACTACACACAGTAACTCACAGTAACACACAGTAACACACAGTAACACAGTAACTCACAGCAGGTGGACGATGAAAGTTTGTGTCCTCGTTCCCAGCGACCTTCGGCTAATGAGGACACGAGGCGAGACCTGCAGCCAACAAAGAGACACGACGTCTCAGGGCAGATACAGGATGTACTGGAGGCCTTTTGCTGCATAATCATAAAGCGCCAGCTTCACACTTGAGACGTATGCTTTGTCCTAGTTTACAGTATCTGGTGCAGTGACCAGTACTGGGCTTACTTTGCTTTAATACAAAACAAAAGTTTATTTGGTTAGGATGTTGAACTGTGAATGTCCTCACTATTTAATGTGTGGAAATGTGTTATTTCTACCTTGAACTGCAGCGAGACAAGCAGGAAGATAAAGGTATGATAATAGATGAATGATAAGGTGAGTGATGTCACCGTGATGTCAGAAATGAATACAGGAAAATAAAGTAAAAAGTATATCTTATTCATCAACCCACCCAAAAAAGATGTGAACTTTTAATATGTTTTTTACTTAAAGTCCATTCAATGAACTTTCATTTCTCTTGGTTCTGTCGCCCCCTGTGGTCTAAAGCTGTAGTGTCTCTGAGCACCAGAGTCTCTTTAGAAAACCTCTCATGTTACTGCAGCAGGTCTGACAGTCTGACCCTCTCAGTCCTGGTTCTGGTTCTCCTGTGCCTCCCTTCCCTCCAGCGGGTCCAGCAATACGTCCTGGGTCTCCAGCAGCGGTGTGTCGGTGTCGACTCCCAGAGAGGAGAAGCTCTGCTCCTGGAGGAGGAGGAGCAGGAGGAGCAGGAGGAGGAGGAGGAGGAGACGCTGCTGCTGCTGCCGGGAGCTGAGCTCTCCTCCTCCCTCCAGAGCTCCGACTGCAGGTCCAAGGCTGCGGGTGAAGCCTGGGTCTGTCCACGGTGGACCGGTCTCTGCTGGAGGATCTGGGTCTGTCCACGGTGGACCGGTCTCTGCTGGAGGATCTGGGTCTGTCCACGGTGGACCGGTCTCTGCTGGAGTCTGAGCTGAAGGAGGTTCTGGTGAACCTGCATGAGTTCATCTGGTTTCACCAGAATCTGACCCGGTGGCCCTGATGACGAGCATCAAGAATAACTCTATAGAAACAGACCATCTTCTCTCTGATGGTCTCTTTACTGATGGAGGTCTATAGAGGATCAGGACTACACTGAGACTGGTTCATATAGAGGATCAGGACTACACTGAGACTGGTTCATAGAGGATCAGGACTACACTGAGACTGGGTCAGAATCAGGTCAAAGTTCCTCACAGTGGCTTTAATGCAAAATGAAGTTCTTAGTTATTAAAACAGGGTAAACAGTATTTAGTACCGATGCGTATACAGAACGTGATGGTTGGCGATCTCCTCCCCAGATAATAACGTCTTATTTGCATGAAGGTCGGTGGAATGAGCCGCCGCTCTGTTTCCACTCACATTAAAAGCTGCATCACTGCAGCTGTGATGTCATCGTGGTCTCTGTTTATATCCGTCCCGAGCTGTCGGTCGGCGCCGGCCGCGGTCCAATTTGTATTCTGGTCGTTTTGAACGTCGAGTAAACCGGCGGAATAATTCCCCAAACGTCAGAGTCGACATTAACACCGTGAGCAGAGTTTCAATAAACAGTGTTATCCCGATTTGTCGGCATGATTTTAAAAACTTGAATTTCCGTTATAAGAGTCTGTTCAGCGTGACCCAACAGCAGAGAACGATGAACGATTGAATTTAAGTGTTTCACTTTCCACACAGCGCCTCTTCATCGTACTGACTCACATGAGGCAGAGGAGACGGTTCAACGGGAGAAAACAAATACGTCTTTAGAAGAATAGAGTTTGTCTTTAGGCCCGTGGCTATTAAAGCTAGAAGAGGCAATTTATTTTAGAAGCAATTTTTTATTATAGTTGTTGTCTCTTCACAAACCAATCAATAAATCAGATGCTCTGACTGTCACAGAGCTGCAGCAATGAGTCCTACGACCAGACATGAGTCAGCATTTCTTCACTTCCTGTTCCCTCTTCTTGAAGTCAACGTGTTGAATAAGTCGGTAAAAAGAGTGAATGAGACGACTAAACGTCCTCACGAGAACACTCGTCCTCCTTTAGCTTAGTGGAGGAGACGTGAAGTCATGTGACCGTGGTGGAGCCCAACGTTAGCTTCTTTACACTTCAAACATCATAAAGGTGGAGTTCATTAGTGAAGATTATCTTGATGAACTAAACCTGGAAGAATCATAAACTCGTCCTCCATCAGTTAGGACGTCCATGTGTTGCGGGGGAGCAGTGTTGGGCCGTGCATTGTGTACCTGAGCCTTCTGCTACAGGTGAATTACCTCCTAATAACCTCATGATGACGCATCAATCCAGCAAAGCCTGGATAAAACACTAACGCAGTAAAAACACCAACGCAGTTTGTGACTTCAATACAGCATGATGTTCATTTAGTACATGATGGTCCATTTAGAGTCACACAGACCATAAAGCAGGGGATGCTTTAGGGGCGGGGCTACACAGTGATTGACAGGTCTCTACCAGAGACGTATACGGCGTCTCTACGTCACTCCTCCTCAGTCCTAATATGGTCACTTCCTGTTCACTGGTTGATAAAAAGAAGATGGCGACGGACAAAACACTAAACTCAAGACTTAAATACTCATATTATCAACATAGATTGTTTATGGTAAGATTTCTCTGGTACAATGAAAACCCCCCTCTGTATTCTCTTAACATGGTACAGTCCGAGGACCTAAACCCTATTTGGAGCCCTTACTTCCTGTTTGCTGATTTGGACCAATAACCAGCAGGTAGTATTAATGAGCGCTCGTTCACAAACATGTTGGTTACTTTAAGTCATTTTGAACCAATAAATTAACTGAGTATTTAATTATGAATGTGAACGATGACATGACTGGAATTACTTTTGTTAGAATGCTAGCATGCTATAAACACATGTGCTAACTATGCTAACATAACTCAGCTACACTCAGCAACACACCAAAGACTACAGATCCTCTGTGCCGGCAGGATGGAATCAATAGTAGAACTGAATAAACTAGAATGTGACCTGTGCTGTCTTTGGGTAAAACCTCCTGCAGGAGCTAAGTGTGCTGAAATGACATTATTTCTCATATGCAGGTGATTCAGGCGTAGTTAGTTCGGCAGCTAACTGGACAATAAATAGACAGTTTATTTAAGACATTAAACCCTTTTATTCTCCGGCAGAGGAGGTTTAGTTAAACTGGACGGTGGTTTACAACTCTGTCTCCGATAGAATTATGTTTCCATACGAATAATAATGAATAACTTATTTTCTCTTTTGCTTACAGTTCAAAACATTTTGGGTTAATACATTTAAACAAAACATAAATGCCACAAAACTACTTGGTTAGTTTTAGTACCAAAACACACACACACACACACACACACACACACACACACACACACACACACACACACACACACAGGTTGCTGTGCTCGTCACTGACTACGTTTACATGCCCCAAATATTCCAATTTGCCCTTTATTCCAAAAAAGACAATATTCCTCATTATCTGTTTACATGACTAATGAAAACGGATATTCTCTAATAATCCTTCAGATTAACGTAAAACAACCCCGTTCCTCTTCCTCTTCCTCTTCCTCTTCCTCTTCTCAGTGAATCCAACGTCGACTGTGTTTTATGACTCGTTCACCTCCTCGATACGTTTCGTCTTCTGACACTAAAACCAGCTTTATTTCCTGCAGCATTAAGCTCCATCAGGTCTGTTCTTTGGTCTGAAGGATTCGTACCATGTGGGGTCTGTTCCAGCTTTGATTTTTCACTGCCGGTACATTTACAGTCGCTCCAGACCAGCAGGCTGAATATAGCTGCTCCTCTGGAGGCAGTCGAGGTGAAAGACACATTTTCTTCACAGCGAACTCCGGCTGTGGGGGGGGGGTCAATACTCCTCCTAACGTTATAATAATAATAATATTTACATTTTATATAACGCTTTACATAGTGCAGAGATGTGGGTATTTGGCTTTTTAATGTGGGTAAAAAATAAAATGTAATTTTATAAGAGATAAGAAAGCTGCAAATGTTGTTTTTTGATGTTCGGGTCCCCTCAGCCTCACATCTGCATCTCACAATGTCCACATGTGATTCAGCTCATGTTAGATATTTGATTTGCACACTTTTCCTCCACTGGTCATTAAATCCTGGAGGTTTCTTTAAGTCCTGAGTCCTCAGAGATATAAAGGTCACGAGCACACAGTGGTTCTCTTGATTACAGCCTTCGTTCTGATTGGTGAGCTGTTGGAACCGGTGCTGGGTGAAAAGGCTGAATGCATTTCAGACGGTGTTGAGGGTCCGGAGGAGGGCAGGTTATTATTATTCACATTATGTGACGGTAACATCTTTCTGTGTTGTCAGAGCCGAAGAACTGTTTAGTCAGAGCTCGTCGTTCCTCACGGAGCCAGAACAGGAAGACCAGCAGTAAACCAGTTAGTTTAGAAACACATACTCGTGTTCTACAGAGTGTCTTAGTATTGTGTATATAATAGTTGTGTAGTTTTACGTTCCACAACAGAGGAATTATACCCATCATAGCTTCTGTAGAGATGTTCAGATAGCGGTGCAATAAAAACCAAACGATTCAAACAGCTCATAACTTTCTCTCTAATATCAGTGATGTTGCTGTGAAAACATCCTCCAAGAACGTACGTTTGATACGACATCTTACGAAATGTTAGCTTTTGTGCATTTTCTGACAAAAATGTCCAGCAACATGCGTCAATTTCTGTTAAATGAAAACGATCTTTTTCAACCTCCGTTAGCCGTTAGCTCCGTTAGCCAAGCAGGACTGTGGTGCTAACAGCTAACGTTACTAGCGCTGCTCCTGCTGATGTCAACACTGATTTGTTGTTCACCATGAAACTTCATCAGAGACAAACTATGGTGAAGGAGAGAGTTCGTCATCCTCAGGTGTGTCGTACTAGTTTGCTCGGTATCTGATTGGTGCATCGACTCAAGTACTCGCTGATACTTGGTCCAGTATGTTAGGCTGCATCAGAGACGGTGTGACACCTAAAAGAACAACTCTGACGGTTTGTTGAGGACGTCTACGTCCTCCTGGGAATCGTCCAACATGTAATAACTTCTTACTGTTGTTAATTCACACCTCTAGTTGTAAAATCAATGGAGATGCAAGAAGTGACACCGCTGAAGGTTTAACACACGTTTTACTGATGAAACTTTGGTCAAAATACAATCAAATAAATGTGTTTGGTTTCAGATCTTTAGAAAATACTTGACTGGCTTTAGAAGAAATATCCAAACTCATGGATAGAGTTCATCAGTTCGTCTGTGAAACAGAAGTTATGTTTCCTGAACGAGATGCTGTAGTTTAGTTTATGTAAACATCACGGTTGGATCTTAAAACCATTATATTAAATATTATTGTAAATATAGTATATATATAAATATTATTAATAATGGTAAATAAATGAATTGAATAATATGTATAGTATTTGTTTCCTTTATAGCTTTTTATTACTTTTCAATATCATAAACAATATAACTTTTTTACATTTTCTATTAGGAGCCATTGTATTACTTCTTATACACATTTACTATTATATATATTTATACACTTGTTTTTTGTCTTGTTTTGTAATTTACTTTTTTAAAATTTAGTTTCATTTATTTACTATAATTATTTTGCTTTTATATTTTGCGCTGGTGTCAGTATTACTTCTTTTACACTGAATAATTATTTCTATTTTGTTCGTTAAATTATTTTTTTACTCCTGTTTTTAATCTTTTGTTGTAATTTAATTTTCTCTATTTTAGTTGACATTTTTCGTTAAATATTTTACTGGTGTTGCGGTTCTATTTTGCAATAAGTCAGTATTACTTCTTATACACGTATTACTATATTGTTCATAAATGTTCTTTGATAAAACTCTGACACAAGAATCTCTTCTTCAGTCTTATCTGGTAATTACTGCAGCGCTGTAGGGAAGAAGCTCCAGATTAAATCTGTTCGTCCTCTCAGTGACCTGAACCTCCTGCAGGAGGGGAGATGGAGAGCCGGGTGGAGACGGTCATCGGGGGTCTGGATGCTCGTTAGAAGCTGCTGAGGAGCTTTGAGTTTCCACACCAGAGTGTGACGACGTTTACGCGCATCAAATATTCAGGTTTTTTGCACTTACTCCGAAAAAGACACTATTCCTACTAATCTGTTTACATGGTTAATGAAGATTAATATTCCATTAATATTCCTGTTTACATGCAGACGTTCATATTTAGTTTAACATAAAACAACCTCATGTCTCGTCATCACCAGTGAACCTCACGATGACGTTGTTCATCACGTCTAAATACGTCAAAGTGAACATCGGGAGCTAACAGATGTTTTTATCTCGTCTAAATACGCCAAAGTGAACATCGGGAGCTAACGGATGTTTTTATCTCGTCTAAATACGTCAAAGTGAACATCGGGAGCTAACAGATGTTTTTATCACGTCTAAATACGTCAAAGGGAACATCGGGAGCTAACAGATGTTTTTATCTCGTCTAAATACGCCAAAGTGAACATCGGGAGCTAACAGATGTTTTTATCACGTCTAAATACGTCAAAGTGAACATCGGGAGCTAACAGATGTTTTTATCACGTCTAAATACGTCAAAGGGAACATCGGGAGCTAACAGATGTTTTTATCTCGTCTAAATACGTCAAAGTGAACATCGGGAGCTAACAGATGTTTTTATCACGTCTAAATACGTCAAAGGGAACATCGGGAGCTAACAGATGTTTTTATCTCGTCTAAATACGTCAAAGGGAACATCGGGAGCTAACAGATGTTTTTATCACGTCTAAATACGTCAAAGTGAACATCGGGAGCTAACAGATGTCTTTATCTCGTCTAAATACGTCAACGTGAACATCGGGAGCTAACAGATGTTTTTATCACGTCTAAATACGTCAAAGGGAACATCGGGAGCTAACAGATGTTTTTATCTCGTCTAAATACGTCAAAGGGAACATCGGGAGCTAACAGATGTTTTTATCACGTCTAAATACGTCAAAGTGAACATCGGGAGCTAACAGATGTTTTTATCTCGTCTAAATACGTCAAAGTGAACATCGGGAGCTAACAGATGTTTTTATCACGTCTAAATACGTCAAAGTGAACATCGGGAGCTAACAGATGTTTTTATCACGTCTAAATACGTCAAAGGGAACATCGGGAGCTAACAGATGTTTTTATCACGTCTAAATACGTCAAAGTGAACATCGGGAGCTAACAGATGTTTTTATCACGTCTAAATACGTCAAAGGGAACATCGGGAGCTAACAGATGTTTTTATCACGTCTAAATACGTCAAAGGGAACATCGGGAGCTAACAGATGTTTTTATCTCGTCTAAATACGTCAAAGGGAACATCGGGAGCTAACAGATGTTTTTATCACGTCTAAATACGTCAAAGTGAACATCGGGAGCTAACAGATGTTTTTATCTCGTCTAAATACGTCAAAGTGAACATCGGGAGCTAACAGATGTTTTTATCACGTCTAAATACGTCAAAGTGAACATCGGGAGCTAACAGATGTTTTTATCACGTCTAAATACGTCAAAGTGAACATCGGGAGCTAACAGATGTTTTTATCACGTCTAAATACGTCAAAGGGAACATCGGAAGCTAACAGATGTTTTTATCACGTCTAAATACGTCAAAGTGAACATCGGGAGCTAACAGATGTTTTTATCACGTCTAAATACGTCAAAGTGAACATCGGGAGCTAACAGATGTTTTTATCACGTCTAAATACGTCAAAGGGAACATCGGGAGCTAACAGATGTTTTTATCTCGTCTAAATACGTCAAAGTGAACATCGGGAGCTAACAGATGTTTTTATCACGTCTAAATACGTCAAAGGGAACATCGGGAGCTAACAGATGTTTTTATCTCGTCTAAATACGTCAAAGGGAACATCGGGAGCTAACAGATGTTTTTATCTCGTCTAAATACGTCAAAGTGAACATCGGGAGCTAACAGATGTTTTTATCTCGTCTAAATACGTCAAAGGGAACATCGGGAGCTAACAGATGTTTTTATCACGTCTAAATACGTCAAAGGGAACATCGGGAGCTAACAGATGTTTTTATCTCGTCTAAATACGTCAAAGGGAACATCGGGAGCTAACAGATGTTTTTATCTCGTCTAAATACGTCAAAGTGAACATCGGGAGCTAACAGATGTTTTTATCTCGTCTAAATACGTCAAAGGGAACATCGGGAGCTAACAGATGTTTTTATCACGTCTAAATACGTCAAAGTGAACATCGGGAGCTAACAGATGTTTTTATCTCGTCTAAATACGTCAAAGTGAACATCGGGAGCTAACAGATGTTTTTATCACGTCTAAATACGTCAAAGTGAACACCGGGAGCTAACAGATGTTTTTATCACGTCTAAATACGTCAAAGGGAACATCGGGAGCTAACAGATGTTTTTATCACGTCTAAATACGTCAAAGGGAACATCGGGAGCTAACAGATGTTTTCATCACGTCTAAATACGTCAAAGTGAACATCGGGAGCTAACAGATGTTTTTATCACGTCTAAATACGTCAAAGTGAACATCGGGAGCTAACGGATGTTTTTATCACGTCTAAATACGTCAAAGTGAACATCGGGAGCTAACAGATGTTTTTATCACGTCTAAATACGTCAAAGGGAACATCGGAAGCTAACAGATGTTTTTATCACGTCTAAATACGTCAAAGTGAACATCGGGAGCTAACAGATGTTTTTATCACGTCTAAATACGTCAAAGTGAACATCGGGAGCTAACAGATGTTTTTATCACGTCTAAATACGTCAAAGGGAACATCGGAAGCTAACAGATGTTTTTATCTCGTCTAAATACGTCAAAGGGAACATCGGGAGCTAACAGATGCTGAAGTTTCGGACACATTGTTCGTGACGATCAGATGAATTTAAAACCACTTCCATGTCTTCTGGTTCTGTGTTTTTTCAGGAATACGAGATCGACATCATCTTTGCCCAGACGTGGATGGACAGCCGTCTCAGTTACAACGGCACCATGAAGAGACTGACTCTGAACAGCAACATGGTCGGACACATCTGGCTGCCGGACACCATCTTCAGGAACTCCAAGAACGCAGATTCCCACTGGATCACGATGCCCAACCAGCTGCTCCGGATATGGAACGACGGGAAGATACTCTACACTTTAAGGTGAACACACTTCACACAACACAGAGCTTATGCAGAGTTATTGTTCTGCAACAGAATTTGAAGTGAGAACATTATAATTCAGACTCATTAATGCACGAGTGCTGCTATGCTGCGTTCATGACCCGTATCAATTCAGAATAATAGTGAATATTATATTTAGTGATATTAATTACAGAAAAGCAGTAAAAGTCTCACATTTCAGAAGCTGCAGCCAGAACATTTATCCTGTTTATATATGAATATAAATGTATGTATATATACTGTATATATGGGCCAATGACATGACGTGAATAATTTCATTCTATAAAACATATCCAGTTTTTAAAAAATGTCCGTACGTTCAAAGAAAATATATTCTTTTATGTTTTGGCCTCAAACCTTGAAAATATCCGAGCAAATGAACAGACTAAGAACACTACTTAAAATAAGGTATTTAAATGATAATAAATTCAAAATAAAATACTATTGTATGCTTTTATTGTTGAAACACTTCAAATAAACCACATTTTTACAAAAAAACAATAGTTTTAAGGTGGTGAGATAATTTTAAAACTTTTGTGCAGCAATTTGCATGTTTTCAAATGTCTGTAAAATCTGGGACTTTTTGAAGTGAAGTGCAGTTAACAGGATGATTAATGACTCAAATAGTTAATCAACTATCAAAATAGTCTCTTCATAGTTGCATAGTGTTCTGTTAATCAACTTATTGATTAAAGGACATATTTGTTTTAGGTCTATTAGTTTGTACGAGTCATGTTTTTGGTTTGTTTGTACAAAATGCTTCGATACTTTAATTTGCCATTAACTAACCACAAACACTGCCATTAAGATTATACAGCACTTTGTTTGAGGGAAGTACGGAACTATCACGGTCTGGAGTTCCTGAACATTCACTTCCAGTAATACAAAGTGATTTATGGGATGTTATGAAGCCTTTTATCTGAAAGCTGTATCAACATTTTCAATAGGATTCTTATAATTACATCCTGAATCTCCATCGTCTGCAGTCTGACCATTTTAAACTCGTCCTTTGGGAATCAACGAGGTTTATCAATCAGCCCATCGGTTCATATCGTAGCAGCCTTCAGTAGTCTGTGTGGAAAACTATCGGTGACGCCAACATTCCCCAGAAAGAGTAATTAGCTCCCGTCATTACCAGTTGTAAGTGCAAATAGGCTGCTTGAGCTTTAAGACCAATTTACTAAGGCAGCCACCCTCGAGCCCCAAAGCTCTCTTTGTAATTAGAGAACTCCACATTAATATAAACTGCTCCTTCAGTAATAAGCTTCTCCAGACTGCCCTCCATCGTCATGGCACCGTCCTTGTATTGAGAGACGTCTCCAGACTAACATTGTCTGTGTTTTAGTAGCAAATATAAAGAGCTGCAGTGACGACGTATTTCTGTCGTCCCAACAGGAAGTCATCATCACTGGTTTCCTCCACAAACAGCCAACGGGATTCTTCCATTTTATTCAGAATTGAATGCATAAATCAATCTCTGTGTCAAAGAAACGTTTGTGGATCTTCATTTGTATAGAAGTCTATGAGAAAATTACTCTACTTCTCTCTAGTGTCCACCAGGGGGCGACTCCTCTGGTTGTATAGAAGTCTATGAGAAAATGACTCTACTTCTCTCTTGATTTATTACCTCAGTAAACATTGTAAACATGAGTTTATGGTCTCAATCTCTAGTTTCAAGTCTTCTTCAATACAGCATGATGTTCATTTAGTGAATGATGGTCCATTTAGAGTCACACAGACCATAAAGCAGGGGATGCTTTAGGGGCGGGGCTTACTGTGATTGACAGGTCTCTACCAGAGACGTATACGGCGTCTCTACGTCACTCATCCTCAGTCCACATATGGTCACTTCCTGTTCACTGGTTGTGCAAAAAATCAACATGGTGACGGCTGTAATCCAAGATGGCCGATATTTAAGGCTTCAAAACGTCCAGAAACCAACGAGAGACGTCACGATGACTACGTCCTCTTCTGATACAGTCAATGCTTAGAACTAAACGTTCAAATCTCTTCAGCTTGTGTTAGAAACAGACTTTATTTCAGACATCTGATCAGAAAACACATTCAGAAAACACACTGACCTCTAGAAGAGGGAACAGGAAGTGTAGAACCTGCTGACACTCTATTAAACATGTGGAAGTCAGCTCACTATCAAACTTTTGGTGGATTGGTGGAAAGTGTTTCTAGCGTATGAGCGAGTCGTTAACTACGACCAGCTGGACTCTTCCTCACTAATCTGTCGCGTGCAAACTTTGAGCAGCAACATCCGCTGACGGGCGTCAGAGAAAGACGATGAAATGTCATTTGGTAATAACTGTGCATTGGCTTGGCCTCAGTAAACAGAGATGACATTTTGTGATATCGATGCCTCTCCCACATGCGTTGCATTGTCCCGATCCCTCGCTTTAATGAGGTCTAAAGATCACACCGTTACGCTTCTCCTTGTTCCCCGTCGGATGAGCCCACTCTTCAACATTACGTCTATAATTGAATCTACTAATTTACTTTATCTCGTCGAGAACAAAAACATTTTTGGATAAATACAACCAAGCATCTAACAGCAGGACGTTCAACATGCTTTGGTTGGTGCTGGTTGTTGTTTCTCAGTGAGGAACAGATGATCTCTGTTCAGGCTGATGTGTTATTTAAAGAGGTCAGTGAACTCTTAAAGCTTTGAGATCACAAATGTAACTTGCGTTTGATAACTGGTTCATAATTGAAGGTCAATAACGTATCGGCTGCATAATTACATCTACAGCTTCGTCTGAAGGGACGGCTGGCCTTTAGCTGTATTTATTACAATTAATAATTATTCTTGGCTGATTTCTTTATACGTCATAATCACTTTATAAAGGCAGCTGGTACTCCACTTGGTGAGATGACACAAAAAAGACTAAGAAACAGAAGAACTTATAAACCAGAGCCGGTTCAGAAGGAAACCAGCTGATTCTGTCTTTGCTTTAGGATTCTATTAACTTCAATGGGAGAAGTGAACACAGATTATGTGGATTTATTTTGCTCCATAGTCACCAATGTAAACATTGGATCCATTTGTCAGAAGCCATCTATCCTCCGGACCCTGACGGAGCCCATATGGCTCCGTGTCTGTGCTGCTGGTGAACATCTCGTCAATGAACGTCGTTTAACTCTGATTCTCCTAAAGAGCTCAAACTCTGGATCGTGTTTTGAAGAATCCGGTAAAACGTCCAGTTGTTGACCTGAGAGATGGTTTTTAAAATGACACGAATGCATTCATTCCCACATTCTATTTTTTTAAATGATATACAACAAATGACTTTAAATTGAAAGTCTAAGCCGGAACAATGTGTTGATGTGATTTTGGTTTCACATTAAATGTTTTACTCCAGTAATAAAATGATTCTATTGTTTTCTTTCCAGACTGACAATAAACGCAGAATGTCAGCTTCAGCTGCACAACTTCCCGATGGACGAGCACTCCTGTCCGCTCATCTTCTCCAGCTGTAAGTACCCGCTGTGAAAAACTCAAGTATTAGTTTTGGACTGCCATATGTGATGTGTTTCAGGTGATTCTATTGTTGTTATTGTCTCTGAATATGAACTGATGTTCGTGTCCATCGCTGAGCGGCCTCTGTAGGAACAGGCGCCCTGGAGTCGCCTCTTACAAGCAAATGTGCTTTTAGGAGTGTTTGTTTAAAACATTGATTTTAGTTTTGTGGTTGTAACTGTAGTGGTGGAGGACATTCATGGCCGAGGGACTGAAGGACAATTCAAAAACATTTACGTTTCACTCCGCAGTTCCTCAGAGCTGTGACGGTTTACGAGCTACGAGATTAAAATACACCAGCAGGGAAAATAACGCTGAAATCTGATTGGCCCCGCTTGATGCCCCCCTTCTAGAGTCAGAAGGTAATAGTATATTATTAGTATCATGGATGGATTACTAAACGGGTTGCCGAGTACAGTCACAAACCCCTGCATCAGAAACTCAGTATAAAGGTCTCATTAAAATGTCTTGTTGGAGAGTCAATCAGATGACTAAAAAGAGGTAAAAACACCAAACAAGCACAAATAGATGCAAAATGGCCACAAAAAGATGCAAAATAACCACAGAGAGATGCAAAACCACCACAGAGAGATGCAAAATAACCACAGAGATGCAAAATAACCACAGAGATGCAAAATAACCACAGAGAGATGCAAAATGACCACAGAGAGATGCAAAACCACCACAGAGAGATGCAAAACGACCACAGAGAGATGCAAAACAACCACAGAGAGATGAAAAATAACCACCGAGAGATGCAAAATGACCACAGAGAGATGCAAAATAACCACAGAGAGATGCAAAACGACCACAGAGAGATGCAAAACAACCACAGAGAGATGCAAAACAACCACAGAGATGCAAAATAACCACAGAGAGATGCAAAACGACCACAGAGAGATGCAAAATAACCACAGAGATGAAAAACGACCACAGAGAGATGCAAAACGACCACAGAGAGATGCAAAACAACCACAGAGAGATGCAAAATGACCACAGAGAGATGCAAAACAACCACAGAGAGATGAAAAATAACCACAGAGAGATGCAAAACGACCACAGAGAGATGCAAAACGACCACAGAGAGATGCAAAACGACCACAGAGAGATGCAAAACGACCACAGAGAGATTCAAAACGACCACAGAGAGATGCAAAACGACCACAGAGAGATTCAAAACGACCACAGAGAGATGCAAAACGACCACAGAGAGATGCAAAACGACCACAGAGAGATTCAAAACGACCACAGAGAGATGCAAAATAACCACAGAGAGATGCAAAACGACCACAGAGAGATGCAAAATAACCACAGAGAGATGCAAAACGACCACAGAGAGATGCAAAATAACCACAGAGATGAAAAACAACCACAGAGAGATGCAAAACCACCAGAGAGATGCAAAATGACCACAGAGAGATGCAAAATAACCAGAGAGATGCAAAACGACCACAGAGAGATGCAAAATAACCACAGAGAGATGCAAAACGACCACAGGGAGATGAAAAATAACCACAGAGAGATGCAAAACAACCACAGGGAGATGAAAAATAACCACAGAGAGATGCAAAACAACCACAGAGAGATGCAAAACGACCACAGAGAGATGCAAAACGACCACAGAGAGATGCAAAACGACCACAGAGAGATGCAAAACGACCACAGAGAGATGCAAAATGACCACAGAGAGATGCAAAATAACCACAGAGAGATGCAAAACGACCACAGAGAGATGCAAAACGACCACAGAGAGATGCAAAACGACCACAGAGAGATGCAAAACGACCACAGAGAGATGCAAAACAACCACAGAGAGATGCAAAATGACCACAGAGAGATTCAAAATGACCACAGAGAGATTCAAAACAACCACAGAGAGATGCAAAATGACCACAGAGATGCAAAATGACCACAGAGAGATGCAAAATGACCACAGAGAGATGCAAAACGACCACAGAGAGATGCAAAACAACCACAGAGAGATTCAAAATGACCACAGAGAGATGCAAAATAACCACAGAGAGATGCAAAACGACCACAGAGAGATGTAAAATAACCACAGAGAGATGCAAAACGACCACAGAGAGATGCAAAATAACCACAGAGATGAAAAACGACCACAGAGAGATGCAAAACCACCACAGAGAGATGCAAAATGACCACAGAGAGATGCAAAATAACCAGAGCGATGAAAAACGACCACAGAGAGATGCAAAATAACCACAGAGAGATGCAAAACAACCACAGAGAGATGAAAAATAACCACAGAGAGATGCAAAATGACCACAGAGAGATGCAAAACGACCACAGAGAGATGCAAAACGACCACAGAGAGATGCAAAACGACCACAGAGAGATGCAAAATAACCACAGAGATGAAAAACCACCACAGAGAGATGCAAAACCACCACAGAGAGATGCAAAATGACCACAGAGAGATGCAAAATAACCAGAGCGATGAAAAACGACCACAGAGAGATGCAAAACAACCACAGAGAGATGCAAAACAACCACAGAGAGATGAAAAATAACCACAGAGAGATGCAAAATGACCACAGAGAGATGCAAAACGACCACAGAGAGATGCAAAACAACCACAGAGAGATTCAAAACAACCACAGAGAGATGCAAAATGACCACAGAGAGATGCAAAATGACCACAGAGAGATGCAAAATGACCACAGAGAGATGCAAAATAACCACAGAGAGATGCAAAACGACCACAGAGAGATGCAAAACAACCACAGAGAGATTCAAAATGACCACAGAGAGATGCAAAACGACCACAGAGAGATGCAAAACAACCACAGAGAGATTCAAAATGACCACAGAGAGATGCAAAACAACCACAGAGAGATGAAAAATAACCACAGAGAGATGCAAAACGACCACAGAGAGATGCAAAATAACCACAGAGAGATGCAAAACGACCACAGAGAGATGCAAAACGACCACAGAGAGATTCAAAATGACCACAGAGAGATGCAAAATGACCACAGAGAGATGCAAAACGACCACAGAGAGATGCAAAATAACCACAGAGAGATGCAAAACGACCACAGAGAGATGCAAAATAACCACAAAGATGAAAAACGACCACAGAGAGATGCAAAACCACCACAGAGAGATGCAAAATGACCACAGAGAGATGCAAAACAACCACAGAGAGATGAAAAATAACCACAGAGAGATGCAAAACGACCACAGAGAGATGCAAAACGACCACAGAGAGATGCAAAACAACCAGAGAGATGCAAAACAACCACAGAGAGATTCAAAATGACCACAGAGAGATGCAAAATGACCACAGAGAGATGCAAAATAACCACAGAGAGATGCAAAACAACCACAGAGAGATGCAAAATAACCACAGAGAGATGCAAAACGACCACAGAGAGATTCAAAATGACCACAGAGAGATGCAAAATGACCACAGAGAGATGCAAAATGACCACAGAGAGATGCAAAATAACCACAGAGATGCAAAACGACCACAGAGATGCAAAATAACCACAGAGATGCAAAATGACCACAGAGAGATGCAAAATAACCACAGAGATGCAAAATAACCACAGAGAGATGCAAAATGACCACAGAGATGCAAAATAACCATAAAAAAACACAAAGTGACTATGAATGGATACAAAAGTACCACAGAGAGTCAGAGTGTCTTGCTCCTATGTAAGAGGGATAATTAGTATTATAATGTAATACTAATTATATAATAAAATAAGGATTTGGAATTACAAAGAGAAGACTTTTCTTCCCCGTTGTCATGAAGGAGATCCACATAATACCGGCTGTATCATGATTACTGCTCGTGTGTCGTACAGTATTCATTCGCCGTCGTGAGGACGCCATGGTGCGTCCTCAGCCCCTCACTGCTCTCCTGGTAGCCATGGCAACCTTTGATCAATCGGACTCAGGCAGCGGGCGGCTGCAGGACTAAAGACGAGTCCAGTGAACTGAAGCTCAAGTGCCTTTTTCTGAGTGCACTGAAGTATTCAACTGCATTAGGACCAGCAGCGTTAGACGACCTCCACTTTACAAATGTAAACAAGTACTGTGATGCATTTCCATGAAACACATCTGCAGCACTGTGTGCACGTTATATCGCTTCACAGCAGCTCCGCGTGGGATGGGAGTCTGTTGTGGCCACGTTTGTGGACATCCTGCTGGGACCCATTAAACCCAATCCCGTACCTAAAGATGTCACCAGGCGTTACACGTGTTTCAGATGTGCTCATCTCTAAAGCCCATCATGCATCTGGAGGATATCGAAGTAATCAACTGAGTAAATGCAAATATCACGCAGCTCTACGCAGCATTTTAGCATCTGTTTTTACGGTCTCCCCACTTTCATTAACTTCGTCTCCAGGCGGCTGATCTTCAGCTGCTGCTCATTTAGTTTAGTTTATTAACTGGATCACAGCTGACGCCTCAGCGGCTTCCTGGGGTCCACAAACAGGACAAAACCTAATACTTACCTAATAAACCTAATACATACCTAATAAACCTAATACATACCTAATAAACCTAATACAACGTGCAAAACATGACGAGAAACAAACAGTTACAAATAGTACAAGAATAATAAAAGTAATGAAAAATAAAAATAGCACAGTCATAACTCAAAGCCAGAGTTTTCCTTCAGGAGGCGGTGAAGAGTTAGTATCAGACAGAAAGTACCCAAAGTAGGTATCTAAAAGACTTTTATTCTGAAAGGTACTACGTCTTCCTGTTAGGATAAAGTGTATTAAGTCTCATGAATATTGTTAAATAGTAAAAGCATCATGAATTGTGTCTTTCCAACAGAAAGCTTTTATTTTCTCAGTATTTCTGAATATGTAGTGACATCATTGACAGCAAATTAGAGAGAACTGAACTGTGGCCAATCAAGCATGTTTGAACAATTAGTAGTTTGGGCAGCATCTTCCCTCACAGCTAATGTTAATTGAAAGCCTTTTACATCAGACTGCTATCAGGCAAGATGATAATTCTGTGAGCTTTTCCTTCTTTAAACGATTATCCGTCCGTTAAAGACGGGAGAGATGCGGCCTAGTGCGACACCACGGACGGAAATGGAATCAATTAACCCTTCGTCAACCTCGCGTGATCGATTGTAAAAACACTCCGAGGCTCCGTGTGCACCGTGTGAAGGTCAGACACAAACATCGAGATGGATTCCGTACATTATCGAAGCAAAAGATTTCATTTAATCTGCTTTTCTTTCTGCCTCGTCGTCCCAGACAGTCTTTTTCATAAGCCGGCCTCCTGCAGGAGACAGATGCTGCTCAGGACATCCATCACCAGGATGTGAGCCGTGTGAGCGCCGTGGGTCACACTCACACATGTGCTCCGTGTAATTACAGACGGATACCCACGAGATGAGATGATTTACAAGTGGAGGAAGAACTCTGTGGAGGCGACGGACCAGAAGTCCTGGCGTCTCTACCAGTTTGATTTCATGGGCCTGAGAAACACCACGGACATCATAAAGACGACAGCAGGTCGGTTTTATTCAAAGACGTCGCAGAAATCATTGACTCCACTCATTCATCGTGTGTGTTTTCTACATTTATTTAATTAAAGTGTAACTTGGAGTGTAGAAGAAAACACTTATTGTCAGTTTGAAGTTCTTATGGTGAGAAATAGACGAGGTTTCCCTGACTTATAATAAAGGGAATACGTTTGTGAATTTACAAAAGGTTTTGTTGTGAGAGTCCATTCAAGATAAATGAACAAGCTGTTCTGTCATCGCTTATATGATGTCATCACCTTGTTTACACTGAGCTTATTAATAATCTATTCTCCTTCTACTGCATTCAATCTGTTTTTAAACCCTTTACATTTGCATAACAACTGTATCACGTTAAGGCAGCTGCTGATAAACGTCCTCTTCCACGTTCATACAAAGCTGTTTATAATATATCACATGATCTCTGATGTAATGAAACTGAACCACAGAGTTTGTGCAGACATGTCTCTACCGTGGAAATTACAAAAGTGCCTCTAGAATATGAAACAGTATGAACACGGCTCATTTTGGTCGGTTCGTTTTCTGTAACCAGCGTAGCATCACGGTCACAACCGAGCTGCAGTCTCCAATGATTGGAAATACAACTGCAGTTCCTCAAACGTCCACTTGAGGCTGCAGAAGCGAGTCAATCCCCATAGACCTCAATGTTAAAATTAACAACTTTACAGCAGATATAAACATGTTTACAGCCTGGTACAAAAACTAACATCCCCGTTTATGACAACTGTACGCAGGTGAATGTTTATATAACTCTGTTACCTTTCAATTTGCTAACTGCTAATTCTGATAGCTAATGCTAATCCCTAGGATGCTGACTATTGTTATATAAGGAAGGTAAAAGTTCTGTAAAGTGTCTGTTGTGGTGAACAAATACAGTATAAACTCTTATAAAGATTTGTTATTTTGAGTGATTAGCATTAGTGCTATTGATTAGCATTAGCTATTCAAAGGCTAATTTAAAAGGGTAATGGCTACTGTAACATGTGCGACCTTCTTTTAAAGTATAAAAGGACTTTAAGGACCAGTTGTAATATTAAATAGTATCTGGATCAGAGCGTTACGCTACTCTTTAACTCATACGTCTCTCCAGCGCAGATGTTATTGTACAACAACGTGTTTACTTCTGTTCTCATTATACATGCAGGACCTTCAAAGAGGTCATCCGTGACACAAAGTAGTTCTTTAGCTTGTTTGTTCAGTATAATTTCTGTGTTAATAACTTGGAGGTTGTCTTTTCCACACACAGGCGACTACGTGTTGATGACGGTGTACTTTGACCTGAGCAGGAGGATGGGCTACTTCACCATCCAGACCTACATCCCCTGCATCCTCACCGTGGTCCTCTCCTGGGTGTCCTTCTGGATCAAAAAGGACGCCACGCCAGCCCGGACGGCTTTAGGTACTCTGGTCTCACTGCACGTCAATAAGTGCGTCCACACCAGGACTCACTGCGGGTTTATGTCTGCAGCACCTCAGCTGTTAGAGATAAGAGGAACTCCAGATGCAGACACCATGTCAAGGTCTTTTCTTTGGAGGCATTTTAATCATGTTTTTCTTTGAATATTCTCCATTTTACTATTTATCTCTACTGCATAGATATGGGTTATCTTGAGTCACTCCATCTGCTCCTCCTGTGTTGTTGTGCTTACTCTCTTCTGTGCATGCGCTCTGCTTGTTGTTGTGCAGTCCTGTGGAACGCTTTGGTGAAGGTAATTGACTTCATCCCTTTTATTTTATTCCTTTTCTCCGTTAACATTTTATCAATGTTTTTCATGTTTGAGTGAGGTGGTGTTCGCCCTTTAATTAAAGAATCACGTACAGCTGTTTCAAACTTTCAGAGAGACTTTACAGAAATGTCTCCAAAAGGACCGACGCGCTGACGCCAGCTGACGCCAGCTGACGAGGAAACATTTGGATTCTTTTATACTTTGTGCAAGTTTCTCCTCGTGTCAAACCAACATTCTCAAAGCTCCTCAAAGCTCCTCAAAGCTCCTCCATGATCTGCGTAGTTATAGAATGTTGAGCGCGCACGGACAGACAAAAAGCTGCTGTCTGATGGTGCGACGACATAAATCAGGCTGTAATGTGCCTCCATCACACAGAACGAGAGCAAACCACTGAGCTGTTCTTAGAACTTAACAATATATATATGTGTGTGTATACATATATATTTGTGTATATGTATGTATAGAAGGCAGGTGAGTGTAATCACTGGTGTGCAGAGGTTCAAGGGAAAGTGTGAGGTGCCTGAAATAGCTGGGCCAGCTTGTTACCATGGGAACCTCAGTGAAACAGATGTTTTGTCTCCGTGATGCTCCTGGAGGAGGAGAATGAAACCAGGTTCCTCTCACATCAGAAACATCTGGTAGTCACGACGACATGTTAGCTGCTAACTCAGCAGCTAAGTGTTAAGATCAAGATGAGGTTACTTTTTATTAACCGTAAACCTTAAAGCTCTGCTAGTCAATACGTTTACATTCAGAATGGATTCAAATGACTTCATGTTGAACGTGAAAGAAGTCGTAACAGAGTTATTACACGTCTCTACGGTTCCTCTCGGCTCTACGTCGTTTTAGCATCTTTTAGCTCATTGTTTTGGTTTTATGGTTCACAATGTTTCTGTTTTGTTGTTGTGAGTTTACGATCATCTTACGCTACCACGCAGCAGACGGACACAGTCAGCAACGAGCTGGTGAACATTCAGCTTTCATGATGATGTTTCAGACCAAACGGAGCTTAAAGAGATTATTCATCGAGCTTTTTTGTTGTTGGCCAGAGAAGCGACTTCTAATCAATACTAGTAATCCTAATCGACTGCTCCGTGTCTGCTGTTTGCTTACGGGTTCACTCTTCTCATACCTCAGTTTGTACATCCTCCTTTCCTCGCCTCCTCTTCTTGCGTCTTATGCTAAGAGCCCGGCCGAAACGTTGTGTATAAATGTGTGTGTGTGAACCATATGGTACAAACAATGATAACAACGCCGCCGTATTTACGTCTAGATGACGTTATGTTGAGTGTTGATGGAGCTGCTACAATGTTAGCTTAGCATAGCACCGATCGATCCAAACTCCATTCAGAAAACAAGCATTTTAAAAGTTATTTGCTTGTCGTCTTGCGGAGAGAACTAACAAAACATGAATTCTGACTTTCTACAAATCTGCATCATTATGTAATTATTTCAGCATCTTTTTGTCCGTTTATTGCAGAGGAGAGAGGAGTCAAAGCAACAAGCATTTAACAAATGAGACATCATTGCCTCAGACTGTCTGTTGTTTATACAGCTGTGTTTTATGATCTTATATTTATTTATCTTTTAGATGACCAATACTGTGTTCATGAAGACTTGTATATAATTTCTCTTTATGTGTCTCGAGGGCTGAAAAGCGAAGGAGACATCTTGTGCTTCCTCTCTCCTCTCTCCCCCCGATGCATTTTAGGAAGTGAGACGTCCTTCAAGACGAGCACTGAGATTGATTTATGGGTCACAGGGAGGAGGACGAGGAGACAATAGAGACAATAGAGACAATAGAGAAATGACAAGAGCGGACTGTACCAACTTAATAATATAAACGTTCTTCAAGCTCTCTTTGCTATTCGCTCGTTCTTTAGTAAAACGTCCGTTCGGAGGAACCTCTCCTGTAGTTCCTGTGATCGGTGCTTCGGGTGATTTCTCCCTCGTTGTCGTCTGCAGGTATAACCACGGTGCTGACTATGACCACCCTCAGCAGCGTGGCCAGGACGTCTCTCCCCAGAGTGTCCTACGTCACCGCCATGGACCTCTTCGTCACCGTCTGCTTCCTGTTTGTGTTCGCCGCTCTGATGGAGTACGCCACCTTAAACTACTACTCGTACAGCACCCGGAGGCCCAGCTGCATGGAACCCAAACGATCGGTGAGGTGGCCTTCAGTCGGGAGGATGTATAGAGAGAGATATGTTGATATTCTTGCTGAAATCTTCTTCTCCTTCTCCTCCTCCTCCCTCCTCCTCTTCCTCCTCCTCTCAGAACTACTCTGTCCTGGATGTGAGACCTGCTCCTCACACCGTCATCGCTCTGAATAACTCCATGTACTGGCAGGACTTTGAGGACGCTTGTGTCTTCGAGTGTCTGGACGGGAAAGACTGCCAGAGCTTCTTCTGCTGCTTCGAGGAGTGCAAAGGAGGCGGCTGGAGGAAAGGACGCGTCCACGTGGACTTGCTGGACCTGGACGCGTACTCGCGCGTCTTCTTCCCCACCTCCTTCCTGCTGTTCAACATCGTGTACTGGGTGGGATACCTCTACCTTTAGCCCACCATGGGAGGACGGGAAGGAATTAATAATAAAAAAGAAGGTAACACCAAATAAAACTCTTTCCTGTGCTACCTGAAGCCGCTACCATCCAGAGGTTTCATGGTACTGATTCCCTTCAGGACGGGATGGACGACGTGACAAAGATGTCCGCCGATGACTTGCGTTTGTACCGTTTATTATCCAGCCATCAGTCAAATCCATTCAATGAAAAAAATCCAAGGACGGTGAAACCATTCGTAGTGCCTTCCTCTGGAGGGGTAGATACTACCTGCTGTACAATAATCAGGGAATAATGATTTATTTATGGCTTTGACTGATTATGGCCGTTCTCATTCAGAGCTTTGAGGTTTATAAAACAGATTTGTTGCAACGACGAATATTTTTTATTTATTATCTCTTCGTACTGACTCTGAGCCTTTGAGCACGACTCATTCTGTCGGTTTCCCTGTACGGTGTGGTAAATAAATCAGTTCCCGGGGAAGAATAAACCTGACGGCAGATAGAGTAATGATATGTGCTTTGTTGGCATAATTTATAATATCATTTTCTTTATGTATGCTTGAGTACAGACACAGATCTGACTGCTGTGGTTGTAAAAGTTGTGGGATATTTTAAGAAATACGTTTATTGGCTTTTCTCTCCAAGAAATAAATTGACACCACTCTCAAACCTTTACACTAAATATGTGAAGTGAACGACGTCACCAGTTTGAAGTTTTGGCCGTCGCCATCCTTTTTTATCCTGAAGCGATAATATTTGGATGAGGGATGAGCTATCGTTAGCGTAACAAAGGCTTAGTTACAAGCTTACACTTGTGCTAGCTAGCTTAGTTAGCAAGGTGCATCCGTAATTCACGTTAACTGTGATATTTATTTGGATGCTAATTTTGGCTAGCAAAACCAGTGAACAGGAAGTGACCATATTTGGACTGAGGTAATAAATCAAGAGAGAAGTAGAGTCATTTTCTCATAGACTTCTATACAACCAGAGGAGTCGCCCCCTGGTGGACACTAGAGAGAATGCAGCTTTAACACGTGAAGCTTTGACTTCACTTTTCAAAGCTGGAGGTTGTTTCCTGGATTTAAATGGTTGAGGTGGTGACATGTTTACCTTTTGGAGAGAGCCAGGCTAGCCGTTAATCTAAGCTAACCACTAGATCGTCCCTTTAAAACAGCAACCGTTAGCTTAGCTAGCTTAAAGACGAGCTAACAACAAGCCTGAACCTTTCGTATGGTTACAAAACGTGACTCAGCATTTTGGCTTTAATGCAGGTTAAACATACAATATAATGTGTCTTCTGAGATACACTTCATTTATTTTACCTTTGGACAGAGCAAACAAATGATGCTAAGCTATCTTCATATTTAGCGTACAAACATGAGATTAGTATCAATCTTCTGTGTATTTCCCAAAATGTCTCACTATTCCTTTTCAATCATTGTGAGTAATAATTGATGTATTGGTACATGTCTGTGCTTTTCCACAATATCCTGTGGAGGTTTTTTGGGAGGTTGTAAAAATACCAACTCTTGGTTTGAATAATAATAATAGAGACAGCGGACATAAGAAAAGCAGTTCCTCATATCTGCTGCTGCGTTGTCACAGATTGGAGGTTGAAACACCTCGGAGGGAACAAAGGCAGCGCCGCGTGTAATCCAAGTCTTATTGTTTCTAGATGTTACACTTATTCTCACAGCAGCCTCTTTCTCTTCAGAGCTTTTAACACACGAGAAGAAGAAGAAGAAGTGAAGAGACGAATAGTTAAACTATCAACCTTTCAGTTCTACTGGATTGCCCACATTAAATATAACGGGTTTCATTGGTTGCTGTAGACACATATATGATAATCATCTCTGTTGGACTCTTGTTTGCATGCAATAGACATTCAAACTCTGAAGACTGTATTATAATTAGATTTGTGTGTTTTTAAATTTGGCATTAGCAACCGTTGAACTGCCTTAGTGTAGCCCCGCCCACAAATACATATTTACCTCTGATAATAACCTCCGTGTGACGAAGACGAAGGACACTTCTTTGGCCTTTTGGTTACGTGGAACTTTTTATATCCCTTTTTTGAGCTGTATTCTTTTTTATCATTATAGTTGCTATATATATATATATATATATATATATATATATATATATATATATATATATATATATATATATATATATATATATATATATATATATATGCCAAATATTTCCAGTACGTGCCCCGTCATTTATGTTTTCAGGCAAGTTTAAACAAGCCTATAAAGGTTAGACTCATATGTTTTGATGCTGCACATACAGGATAGTAAAGTACAGGTTCACCCACATAATGACCGTCTGTATCTCACTTACTCTCCTTCTGGGTTTGTCTCCACATTAGGAAAAGTCATTTCACAACAGCAGAAGTTTAAGAAAACGTCCGTTAACTCATCCAAGTAGTGATCGATATCCTCAGGATCTTATCGGTACGAGAACTCTTACTGATCGGTTCGGTTCCTTATCGATACTCTCATCGGTTCTCTTTGATTATATCGTGAGAAAGAAGACACTTTATTAAGAAAATAATCCACAGTTCTTTATTATTCTTGTATGAAAGCAAATAGTGTTTCTTAAGCAGCAATGAGTTCTAAAATCAATTTACAACACGAGTCCTGCACCAGAGACTCTTCATACGGAAGTTTCTTGATTCTCCGTTCACTGTCGAAGCGAGACACTAAAAAAACTACGTTTTCTTCAAGAATTCAAGTTAACACGGAGAGTAACTCACACACAGATTAGTAGTTAGAAGTGTTTTCCTCACATTGTGGAGTATTCAGCGTTCTGCAGGCTGATGCTGCGTTCACACTGATGCAGTAGATGTGAAGCTGGACGCTCATTCTGATTTATTCTTATTTATCCTTTATTATTTTTATCAGGAGAAGAATAAAGTCCTCCAGCGTTGATGTGACGGACCGACTGTGCCTGCAGACGAACCATCATAGTTCATGTGTTCATCGCCTCAAACGTCGACAGCAGTTCTTTCTCACCGTCTTTTTCTTTACAGTAATTCTTTGTACTTTTAAAGTACTTTTTTAAAATCCGGTTCATGCTGAGTGTTCATTGGTTGGTTGCTCGGTGGAGCCCTGATGTCACAGTGTTCTGACTCCTTCTGCTGACAGATGAAGGGCGATGCAGTAAGTTATCCTGAGTGGCGCTAAATTTAACAATAACTCAGCATGTAAGGATGAAACCTGATCAAACACACACTTTGGTGTTTCATTAGACGACTGAGAGAAGGTGGAGACTTCCAGCAGGACCCTGACTGTTCAAATCACTGCGACTGTCAGCTCAGCTCAGGCAGTAGCGTCTCAAACACCGCGGCTCATGTGTCACTTCAGCTTTCTTTAGTTAGACTCGAATGTAAAAGGTCAAGAGTTATTGTGAAAAACGTTTTTTTTCCTCACGTTTCCTGTCAGATCTTATTGACACGATGGCAGTTCAGGAATCTACCAGAAAGAAGGAGTCGGCATTATTTACGTTTCTGCAAACTATGGAAAAGTTTAACGTCGAGGTTTGTGCGTTCGGTCAGACGGTTGGTGGAGATGCTGGAAAGATCAACACACACAAGTCAACGTTCACTTTAGATCGGCTGTTAAAATACAGCGTTTGGAGCTAAACCTGTGAAAATGAATGGGCCGTTATTTGTAGATCTCACAGATAATCCATGTCATCATGAAGCAGCAGTGGGCCGTGCATTGTATACCTGGGGCCTCTCTTCTACCTAGAGACACAGAGGTGAACTCTGATTGGATCAAAGCTCCACTTAAAACAAGCTGCACTGAAGCAGAGCAGCTGAGGAGCACAGTAGCTGTGCAATGAGGACATAAGATGATGGGAACAATAATTACATTTATTTATAAAGTAGCTCTAACTTTGTGATTTTAGACCAGCAGAGAAGGCCTTCAGGTTCTGACGGCTCAAACAAAAGAACGTCTTTTAGCCAACAGACCGCTGTTTGGTCCCATGTGAGACGACGAGTCATCGGCCATTTATTTTTCACGTAACTTTCGTATTTAAGTAACACACGTAGTTATTTTAACTTTTACTAGTTTTTCAACATCTTTATTAAAACCTTTAAAAAGCTGCCCTGTTTTTAGACCTTTGCTCGAAATTGCATACCCATACAGAAAAGACTAATTATGTAACTACAGGGTCTATTTTAATAATTTTGATGTTATAATAAAAGGTAACACTGGTGAGATTTGATCAGCTGTTTAAATATCAGTGTATATGTTACTGGTTAAGAGTAAATTAAGATGGCACACAGCTCAAAATGAAGTTTCAGGTTCGCCTGAAAAAAAAGCACTTTTATTGTTATTATTTTCTTGAAATGAGGCCCTGGCTAGCCTAAAAACTCACAAATCATAGCACAACATGTTAGCAGTCTCTCTGCAAAGTTTGACTTTGATAAAGTGAAGCAGAACGACATGAGAGAGATTTTAGTACAGAGAGTTTAGGCGAGGTTTCCAAAATGTGCATTCGGGCACATTTGGGCACATTCGGGCACCATGTGTGCCATTTGAATTTTCTCATGTACCAAACTACATATTTCACTTGTATATTACTAATGGTGTTCAATACATCCCAATACAGCAGTTTTGGGCTTTTTTGGGGGTAAATTCAACCAGACATCCATCTTTTCTCTTTTCCCATTCAAAATAACACACAAATCAACTGAATATTGAATCCAAATGGAACAACACCAACACTACAAACTACAAGCAGACCATGACTAGGCCAGGATTTTGGCCTGAGAACACTAAAAAGATCGCAAACTGCACAACAATAAATCAATAAACCATTTATAAGAGAATCCATACAGTTTTATGCCTCCATCTCACACACACACACACGCACGCACGCACGCACGCACGCACACGCACACACACAACGATGCCAGGATTTTGGCCTGAGAACGCTAAAAAGATCGCAAACTCCACAACAATAAATCGATCAATAAATCGATCAATATAACATTTATAAGACAATCCATACCTTTCAGATGACGGAAGACGGTAATCCGAGTCACTCGAGGAGTCCTGTGTGTTGGCCGAAAACACGAGGTCTTCGTCGTCCGACGAAGAACCAGCCGGAAATCCAGGACTTCCTCCGCGGTGAAACGTGTCTTGCTTCCTCGTTTCGACATCTTCGTAAAATTTAATGCCAACGTCTTCAAACAAACCGTAAAAACGAGGCTAAAAAAAGTCGCTGCGAGGCAAAAACAGGCGGAAGCGGCGAGTCAACAACGTGCAGGTGCTGTGAGACAAAAGGTGCTGCGCGTACCTGTGGTAGCGCGCGTACCTGTGGTAGCTGCGTCATCGCGATTCTCGTCTTGCTGGCTATTTTATATTTACGCGTGGCAATATCTCCCGAACCCATTGGTCGAGCTCCATGGTACCTACCTCCCTTGAATTGTTCGAGCCAATAGAATTGAGTAATCCTGTTGAGAATGACTGACAGTACTGTTAGCCAGTCAAAATCAGCAAATCTCCGTAAATTGTGACGTGATGCTCCGAAAGCAGGGAGAAGGTTCCTCCCATCTCCCTCGCTCTAAATACCCTCCCAAGGAACAAGAATGACGAATATGTTAGACAGGAAGTCCGTTGAACTTTTACCGGCGAAAAAATGCTGCGATATATTCTTTTTCTTCATGAAAACGCCAAAGTTGAGGCATTTATATAAGGAGCCCCCCATCTGGACGGCCCGAGGTTTAATAGGTTTTTAAACTAACTTTACGTTAATAACTTTGTGTAGCTACGTAGTTACGTTATATTCTTATCTTCTTATTTGAACACAAGCCATGAATTCTTTTTCTAAAGTTAACAAGTTGTTTCTACGAGGCTGAAACATTAAACATATTCATGGTTTGCAGAAACATTCAATGCCAACTTTACATCGGACAATAATAATAATGTGGTTGCTACGGTAACATGGTCTAATGTGGTTATAAAAGGTGTAGTTTGGAGTTGGTGTACAAGGCTTACATAGAACACTCATGAATATTCATGAATCCACATGATGCTTTATTTACTGGAGCAAAATGACAAATTGGACGAAATGAATTCAACAGATTTTCCATCGCGTCGTGTTTGATGATCTGTCGTCGTGTTTATCTGGACGGCCTCGTGAGTCGCTGTAAGTGGGTAAACGGGGGATTTGAACCCAGGCCAGTACGAGCATGTGGCTCCAGAACGGACCAGTGAACCGGCTCTGGGCACCGTGTCGGCAGGACTTATGCATATGAGGGGGGGGGGGGGGGGGGGTCCGTCTGTCTCTGATGGGCCGTGTGGATCCTTGTAAACTGACAGAAGTTCAGAAGTTATCGGCGTTTTGTACAAACATCACATCGATTCAAAGTCCACATTCATGAGTGTTGTGATGAAACAAGCCAAAGATATTCTGTTCACTGTGTTCTCTGATGGTTTGGATCGTGTTTGGAGGACGTTGTTGTGTTTTGGGGTCACAGCTTTAGTTCGATGTATTCTCTGCTGTTCTGTGTCTTTGGATTGTTGCCTGAACAGAGATTATTAGCCGAGAAGATGTTTTCTTGTCATTAGCCACTTTATCCACTGTTGTGTTATTTGTCTCACTCACGGACGCTGAAGAGCACTTTGACGATTGTCTCATTCTGTAGTTGAACTGTATCTCAGCAGTGAATCTTATTTGTGTTCTCATGTATCATCTCCTGATCGAACTCCTGTAAACTCAGCTGTGCTTTGTGTTTCCATGTGTGGCGTAGCTGTAGGATGGAGAAGCAGTGTCCTGTTAGTGGGGTTGGTTTGATCTCCTTTGGCTGCAGCGTCTACAATGAGTCGATGATGCTCGTGCTATTTTCATACCTGTTTCTTTTTGGAATAAAGTTTTCTTTCTGTAAAACATTGCAGTCAATTTACCACTTTAAATGTCTTCTGTTTATTCAAATTGAAGCTATTTGTTTTTTCAGTCGGACTAAATCATTGTATTCAAAGATGTTTCTCCAGCTGTTTTTGTTTAAATCGATTTAAATCAGATTGAGAAACATTTTAAACTGTTAACGACCCGCAACAAAAAGACAAGATGGCCGCCATGTTCCAAAGTTGAGCAAAACCTTTTAAAGCAGATATTTGTTGCAGAACAGTGAGAGAAACAAATTCAATTCAAACTGCTTCAAGTTGTCGTCGTGCTGAAGGACCTCTGGTGGGTTCAGACACTCACAGCTTTCATTCAGCCGTTATCTGCTGACTCCTCTTCATCGCTCTGCTGAGAGCATCGCCGCCTCCACACGTTCCTCTGGACGGAACCGTTTGCTCCACCGGTCGCCTGCTGCACCTCAGACAGCTCGGTGAGTCTAATGATGTTTTTTGGAAATATTTGATGAATTGTGTTCTGCGTTCTATGACGCCTTAGAATCCAAGTGTCAATATTTGGACCAGAGGTTCTCAAGGTTCTTGGGATTGTAACACGAATCAAACATATAATTACTATTTGTTGTCTTCTGCCTTTGAAAGCATTTATACTCTAAAAGGTTTGAACCTAAATCCATCAAACTGGTTCATAGTGATGAACCTTTATGTTCGACTAGTTTGATCTTTAACGCTTTTAGAAAATCTCATTCTCAGATGTCGGTCGTCTTCTTAACCGCCTGCTCGCCACTACCAAATTTTCAGTTGCCTCGGTAACCGTATTCTTTTTTATATACATTAGGAAATGTGACTAAAGACCTGAACGGGGGGGGGGGGGGGGGGGGGGTCTGACTCCGGCCTTGACAACATGTTGCCTTCTGTCCTTCCTCCCGTTGTTCACTCATCCTTCACTCAGCAGGAAGCTCCGGAGCTCTGAACCACGCTGGGAACATTTTACAGCACCAAACAAAAGCAGCTGTCGGCTTTTGACGAACGCTTTGATTCAAACATTCCGATGTGACGAAGGTCGAAGCCGAGCAAAGTAAAAACGATGAAGTCTGGTGTTATTTGAATGGCCGTTAATTGTCTCATTGTAAAGCTGCTTCTCTCAGCACTCAGTCGTGCACCTAATATCACCAAATATTCCACTGATAAAGTGTTATGAAGTATTTATAGTATATTAGCGTTTCAGTATCTTGGTGTATTTTCAACGTTCTGGCTCCTCCTGGCTTTAGCGGTGGACTGGATCACTGAGGATCAGTGAGACGTCAGAACATCAGGAGACGTCTCTGCTTGCTCAGCAGTGTCTTCACGCTCACGTCCTCCTTTTTGGCCTATTTACATCGGGTCAGTGACACTTTATCAATAGTTAAAGACTTCATTACATGATTTTACAATTTACGTTTTGGTAATGCTAATCGTCTTTGCATCGGCCTCTAAAAGGAGCTCCTGCTGCTGTTTTTATTGGAGTCTCACTTTTAGAAATATCTCCATCAGATTGTTTGAATAACCAAAGAAACAAAGTTCGGCCACAGGAGTCTAAAGTTGAACTCTGCATGGATCATGACTTCAACATTCACTCATTCTCCATTTCATCAGGCGCACAATGCCGAGATAAGAAATCCAATTAAGTCGATGCTACACAGTCTTATTTCCCATTTTGCAATCATCTCATACATGTCTATAAACAATGAGCCAGTGAGAGTCTAATACATTCTGTGTCAGATATGCAAATGCTCTATTATTAGGAGGATAGAACGGTAACAAGGCGAGTGAGTTTTGATCGACCGCGGTTGAACCAGGAAGCGACGCTGCAGCTTCGCCTCTGTGAAGCCTCTGGTCTGCTGCTTTGAAGAGGAAACATTCGGCGTCTGACGGCTCCTGTTTGAATGGTTTGTGCTGAGTCAGATAATAATAACTTGAACATAGTGGAGCTCAGCTCAGTCTGAATCCTTTGTGCTTCAGAGGTCAGACACCAGCTGATCTGTCTGGTTAATAAACTCACTAATCAGCTGCTTTAACAGTCAAATAGAAGTCATCTGTTATTACATATTATGCAATATGTAATAACAGATTTACCATTGGTGGTCATTCTGGAATTCTGCACAAACACAGTTCATACAGCAGACTCTCCATACAGCACTGTACATGAACACAAGAAGACAGAATAGAATTTACTTCAGCAATGATTCTGCTGTAAATCCCACAACGGTCAGAAAGACGAGTTCTTAGTTCTCTCCATGCAGCGAGTTTCACTGACTGTAACTAACATGATGCCTCGTGTCTGTGGAAACACTGCTTTCTAAGTATAGCTTCAGGTTCGCTGTTATCCATACACTGCACAATATAGTCATTTATTTTGTCCAGTTATCTTCCCAACATGTGCAGCTGCTCACATGAAAAGCATCGATGCTTCTACGAAGGTTTGACCTGATTCCACTTAATGACCAAACAGCTGCTGTTCTATTGGTTCAGCATCAGTTAGTTCAGTCTAGGGCTGCAACTAACCATTATGTTAATAATCGATTAATCTGTCGATTATGTGTTTGATCAGTACGTGTTGTGGAAGTCCCAGATATCACGGACAGTTGAACGGCTTTCAGGCCGATAAGCCACGCCCCCTCTCCGGTAAGCCCCGCCCCCTCTCCGGCGCGTCCAGCGCGATGCACGCGAATGAACACAAATAGTCCCCGGAGAGACCGGCCGCGTTCACCGCGTTCATCGTGTTCATCGTGTTTGGTGTTCACACACCTTTGGTTCTGTAGAACGTTGGTTCTGGTTCAGGTGGAACCTCCTCATCATCAACGTTAATCCAACAGTTTCACATAAAAGGCTCCTCATGTGTTTAATCTGTGTCATCGCTTCCTCTCGGACTAATTAAAAAAGACCTTCTATGAGGATCAAAGCAGGAAGTGTTTATTCTGGTCTGTATCTCGTTTGTCTTGAAACAGGAGAATCTGGCTTTAAAGTGAATCCTCTTCAGCTCCTCACTGGCTTCTTAATTACAGAGGACAGAACACGTTAATCCCTTCCTGATGAATAAGAGCGTGAGCCGTGGAGAGAGGACGAATTCATCGAACCGCTGGAATGAATGAGTTCATGTGTTCACACACACACACACACACACACACACACACACACACACACACACACACACACACACACACACACGCTGTTGATCGACCTGCATGAACAGTGAGTTGTCGCTTCATTATCGTAAATATTTTCTATTAATCAATGCTGACGTCGAAAATATTGCATTACAAGAGACAAACGATGTGAATGAGAACTGATTATGACACGTTAATGTATTCAACATGCTAAACACTATGCTATGACATGTTTATAACATTTTACAATGGCAACCTATAATATGACTTTTTATGACTTTTTTTGCAGCCCTGTCTCCTAAAAATGACGTTTCCCCAAAAATAAAATGCATTCTCAATTACGTTTGACTCGAAACGTATTTTCTCTCCGATTACGTTTGTGTTTGATGAACTACAGATACGAGGAGGAGGAGGAGGCAAGGAGACATGAGAACACCAGGGTAGGGAGTGAGGGAGGAGGAGGCAAGGAGACATGAGAACACCAGGGTAGGGAGTGAGGGAGGAGGAGGCAAGGAGACATGAGAACACCAGGGTAGGGAGTGAGGGAGGAGGAGGCAAGGAGACATGAGAACACCAGGGTAGGGAGTGAGGGAGGAGGAGGCAAGGAGACATGAGAACACCAGGGTAGGGAGTGAGGGAGGAGGAGGCAAGGAGACATGAGAACACCAGGGTCGGGAGTGAGGGAGGAGGAGGCAAGGAGACATGAGAACACCAGGGTAGGGAGTGAGGGAGGAGGAGGCAAGGAGACATGAGAACACCAGGGTAGGGAGTGAGGGAGGAGGAGGCAAGGAGACATGAGAACACCAGGGTAGGGAGTGAGGGAGGAGGAGGCAAGGAGACATGAGAACACCAGGGTAGGGAGTGAGGGAGGAGGAGGTAAGGAGACATGAGAACACCAGGGTAGGGAGTGAGGGAGGAGGAGGTAAGGAGACATGAGAACACCAGGGTAGGGAGTGAGGGAGGAGGAGGTAAGGAGACATGAGAACACCAGGGTAGGGAGTGAGGGAGGAGGAGGTAAGGAGACATGAGAACACCAGGGTAAAAGCGTTTCACATGAAAGCAGAACTCTCATTCTTTCCTTCGGTTGTGTTGAGGATCCTCTGAACTCCGTGTCGTCTACTTTCCATTTACCGATTTTCAAAAAATGTTCAGATGTTGAGAACTCCTGAAGCTTGAGTGGGAAAGTGTCGGTGGACAGAACAAGAGCAGACAGCAGCAGATTCACGAGGGTTAGAAAGAGTTAATGCTTTGTGACTAACGGCTTTATTAATGACTAATACATAATGTATGAATGCATCATGAATAAGGCCGTCAACAAGAGATGTTGTGTTGTGTTCATCCTGGTCTCCTTTAGTTTATATAGATATATCTATCTATAAGGAAAACTATATATATATATCTCTATATCTATATCTCTATATAGATATAGAGATATAGATAAAGAATAAAGTGAAACTGAGCCAAATGAAGAGCAGAAACATCACAACCTTTATTGTTAACGTTGATCTCAAACATGGAACATCTCAGGTCGATGTCCATCCACTCCATGTTACAGCATTGTTCTACATTAAATGTGGTCTAAAATAATTGAGTTTACATTTCATCATTGTGTACACAGTACAATAGGTAATAACACGTCTATAACAGTCTACATGTTTGACTGAATCACTCCACTAAACGCTCCCGTTTGATTGACGCTGTTTACACTTGAAATCCCTTTCACCGGGTATTATGGTTCCTTTAAAACAACTCGTGAGTGATCGGTGTACAAATCAGAGGAATACAATTAATGATGAGAGCGTAGTAAACAGAGTGAGTGGTCTGGCACCAGAGGGGTTAACTGGACTAACACCAGCAGCACCGTGAGCAGCAGGACGGACTGGGACCAGGTCCTCCAGGAGACTCTTTGAGTTTGTGACTTCGTATTGTTGGATGTTGGATTCAAAGTGTTGGTCAGAGCTCCGGTGGTTCTGGTCCCTGCTGCTCTTTTTTGCATTTTAGTCAAAGACGTTTTTTTCCCAAAAAACACGAGGCAGCTGAGCTTCATTTAGCGCCCGCGATCCGATCGGTCGATCGGGTGACTCGTCACATTGACAGCGAGCTGAACGTTCCTTTGGATCACATGTTCCATCCGAGTCCGATGTGTGTGAGCAGCAGGTAGCACATGCCGATCACACACGTCATGATCATCATGGGGAATCCCAACCTGTGAGGAGAAAGGAAACAACAGGTTTTAATGTTCATCACCAGCGTATTTAACGTATAGAGATTCATGGTCCCCAGACGATGAATCCTTTCTAATCCACAGACTTTTCATCAAGTCATATTCAGGTGCCAACCTCCGGTTCTTCATCGTGAAGCCAAAGCGTCATGTGTTAGAGCTGCATTCTCTCTAGTGTCCACCAGGGGGCGACTCCTCTGGTTGTATAGAAGTCTATGAGAAAATGACTCTACTTCTCTAAAAATGTTCAAAGAGGTGGAATCATCTGCTGGAGACCAGGACGTATCGCTGGACCCGCTGGAGGGAAGGGAGGCACGGAAGAACCAGAACCAGGACTGAGAGGGTCAGACTGAGACCTGCTGCAGTAACATGAGAGGTTTTCTAAAGAGTCTGGTGCTCAGAGTCACTACAGCTTTAGACCACAGGGGGCGACAGAACCAACACAAAGTTAAAGTTCCTCGTAGCAGCTTTAAATAAACTCAACTAAATGTTAGAAATGTACTTATTTCAACCCAAACCGTGAACCTTTCATCAGCCGAACCAGGTAGAAATGTAATGTTGTGTTCCTTTCTTTGCAGTATGTTGTTTTCCTGTAAACAATCTTGAGTTAGATCATCAGAATCAGAAACATGTCTGCTTTTTATTCTCTAGTCATTGTTGCATTATAGTGCAATGCAGACACGCATCCACATCATGAATACAACGTGCAGTAGAAACAATATACGGTGTTAAAGGAGCGTTACTGTTACTCCATCATTCATTTGTCATAAAAATCCTCAAATCTCTACAAATGGGCGACTGCACACGTTTGTTTCTCTACATCAGACAAATGGAGCCGACGGCCTGAAGCGACGTGGTCATGAATAAGGTCTGATAAGGCGGAGGTACTTCACAACGTCACCTCATATCACAGCTCCTCTCCTCAAACCCTCTCAGTGAATCTGTGATATACGAGAACATTAACCTCACAACAGGACAAACACACAGCAGGAGGTCACCTTCACCCGTCTGCTGCTCTCTCATTTCATTCACCGTCTTCGTCCTCTTTTAAACTTTCTTGGCCATTGACGACATTTACATCGACACTTATATGAGAATATTATATATGTTTGATATAAACATTGTTTGTATATTCTGAATGAGTTCTTATTGTGAATCATGTTCAGAGTAACTCATGTGTGATATGTTGATATTGTTCAGGTTCTAGGATCATTCTGTGGACATGTGTGTATATATATACATATATACACACATGTATACATGTGTACATGTATATATGTATATATGTATATATGTATACAGCTCATTCACTATCAGAGTCTCTCTCTGTGTGTTGAACACAACTAGTGGAGCTGCAGTAGAGACGACGTCCAGAAGGAGAAACATCATGAAGGACTTTAACATCAACATTCATAATGAGACCTGATTCAGAATATACAAACAGAACATCATGTTGACATGAAGAACCATGTAAAACTGCAGACAACAGTGTTTTGGTTGCTCAGTTCGTGTCATACATTTAAAATGTGTCCTGAGATGAGTCCAGACCTGCAGATGGTCCTTCATGGACCCATGGCTGCTCCGGAGGCTCTGACACAGATCCATGTTGGAGAGACAGAAGAACGTCTTCTTTGTCGAAGCAGGAAAGAAGTTCAAAACTATATAATACTACTGAGAATTAATATCATTCAAATATCATTTAGAGCAGATGTCAAATAAACCAGAAGATAAGCAGAAACATCCTGATGATGGTTCACATTACTGTCTGCTAACTGTGCTAATCTTCCTATTGAGATCAATGACAAAGCGCTAACAGTGAGTTATTTCTGATGCGCGGCGATTATCATGGTGGTGACGCACGTTAACAGCATCAAATATAACTTCATCTTCTATCTTAAATGTAGTTTTACCAACAGACATTCTATATGTTACAGTAACTACTGTAGCACACTCAGGTCAGACGGGGAAAACATGGCGGAACTAGCAAGATAGCTAAGTAGCGCGCCGCCCACTAGCTAGCTTGCTAATTCCACCATGTTTTCATGCAACACGAGCCCGACAGAGAGGCAGCTCTTCATCGCTCACAGTTCACCTTCTGCAGTGCAGCAGCACTGACAACTGAGGTTAGCAGAAGGCTAAGCTAAGCTAAGCTATTAGCAACATGTTCTCTCCGTCTCTGGAATGTTTTGCCCACTGAAGCGAATCAAATCACAGAGACGAACACGATATCGATTCTCACACCCAACGACACATCAAGAGGACATTTTACTGAGTAACGTTTCACTCTTTAGGCCTTTGCTTTGTTTTGCCGCTCGCTAGCATTGTGACATAATCATGACGTCAAATGGCTACAAAATCCCGACGTACATGTTCTTTAGTATTTATGACTCACTAAAGTAACGTAGTAAAGCTTCCGTTCGTGGTTATTGCTGGAAAATAAGTTCAAAATGGATTTCCTTGAGTTTCTCTGCACCGTGTTAAAACCAACTGGTCTATAAACAGAACAGAGCAAGTGAAGAACTTTCATTATGAACGAGTTCCCTCAGAGAACGTGAGGACCAAGCCTCACGTCTGATCCACGGTGTCAGTTACTGAGCTTTAATTAAAGATCGCCATGTGGCCAATTAAGTTACACAACTTCCTTATTTCAGATATTTCTGACAGCTGGGAAAGGTTCAATGTTTGGGGGATTTCATGAGAGTTTAGCCGGTTGATGTTATTCTTTGTTATGCAAACATTCACGTTACATTACAGTCATTTAGCTGTTGTCTCCGCTCTCTCTCTCTCATAGAAGCTCCATGAGCCGTTTCAAAGCCCTACTTTAAGATGACCTTTCAGAATCTCCCACGTATCGAGTCTTCTTCACCGGATGAGCTGCAGCAGACAGGAAGTCCAGAGGTTACCAAGTAAATGTTGGAGGAGTGTGTGTGTGTGTGTGTGTGTTTATGTCTTACTCTTTATTGCTACTATTTGTTCATTCAGGTGAATACAATTATGCCGTTTCCACTTAATACGCATGTGGAAATGTCAGCTGAGTAGTTGAACTGAGGATTAATGAGGCTGGTCCAGTGATGAGGACTTCAGGTTTAAAACAGGATGTGAATAATGAAGGAAAACCTCAGAGAACAAAACTAAACAGAGATCTGACCTTCCACTTCCTGTAATTTAAGAAGTCTGTCCCCCTTCATCACAAAACCTCCTCTACTGAAAGGCTTTTGCCATTAACTCCATATTTCCACATTTACAATAACCCTAGAGAACACAGTGATGAGTGTTTGAATCACAGACTCTTCATAAGAAGTGGACGTCGTCTTCGTGACGTCTCACATCGGTTTGTGGACGTTTTGAAGCTTTGACTTCAGCGTTTTGTCCGTCGCCATCTTGGCTTTTACAACCAGTGAACAGGAAGTGATCATATCTGGACTGAGGAGGAGTGACGTAGAGACCTGTCAATCACTGTGTAGCCCCGCCCCTAAAGCATCCCCTGCTTTATGGTCTGTGTGACTCTAAATGGACCATCATTTACTAAATGAACATCATGCTGTATTGAAGAAGACTTGAAACTAGAGATTGAGACCATAAACTCATGTTTACAATGTTTACTGAGGTAATAAATCAAGAGAGAAGTAGAGTCATTTTCTCATAGACTTCTATACAACCAGAGGAGTCGCCCCCTGGTGGACACTAGAGAGAATGCAGCTTTAACACATGAAGCTTTGGCTTCACTCTTCAGACCCGGAGGTTTGTCTCCTGGTTTAAAACTATTTAAATTCAACCTCTTGAATTATTCTGCACCAGTTGTGTGAGCGTTTGTAAACATGTCTTTGTATAGTTGTGTTGTTGTGAAGCTACTTGTCTGTTGGAGAGAAAAACGCTTTCTTCAAGAATCGAGTTCAAACAGGGAGAATAAGTGATGTACAGATGGTGATGTAGTGAAGTAATCCTTTAAATATTCCATCAACATGAGAGCACTATGTTTTTTTTATCTCTGTTGAATGAATGTCAACGTGAAGATGGATTCTCGAGACTCACGATCAGACCAGCTGAGGTCACCTCTGCTGGAGCGACTCGTTTCCCCGTCAGAGCCTCAGCAGGACGGGACGGAGGCCAGATGAAAGAGGCTCATACCTTATCATCAACCACGGTGACTTAACTGTATGTGACGGCACGATGCGATCTCAAAGACTCTCTTTGGATGAACCAGAGGGACTCTGTGGTCTGTGCTGTAATAAGACGGACGTCACAGCTAATTATTTTGCGGGATATCTACGAATTACGGCATGTTTCTTTGTCGGTATAGCTACGGACGCTGGATGAGAGCAGCCCGTCCGATCAGACGCTTTAAAAGACCTTGAATGCATCCTGACAGCACTGACATGACCCGTTAATACTGAGGGCGTCGGTCCGTACGCTGCAGTCAGCCTGCAGGAAAACTACTTAAAGACAAAGTCAGAGCATTAGATCAATACTAGAGGTGGACAGCACGGTACATTTAGTATTTGATGTTTATGCTACTTTACACTTTTACTCAATTACATTTCAGAGGAAAACCTAAAATCTCTTTATTGTGTTGTGACAGCTCCTGAGTAGGATGTTGTGTGATGTGAGGAGGACATCAAGACCAGCCTTCAGCCAGAGCGACGCTTCAGCGTGAGGAGAGAGGAGAGAGGAGAGAGGAGAGAGGAGAGAGGAGAGGAGCCGACAGGCTGCAACTGGTCTCCTGCAGAACGTCCTCAGTCTGTTTAGTCTGTTTAGTGCGAGAACTAATTGGAACGACTGTGAAGACATTTTCCACTAATTACGTCTTTTGCGATAACGTGAACAGAACAAAGGAAAGAAGTAAAATGCACAACTTGTCTGTAATCGTGCATTTGACTTGACAACACTAAAGGTCATCTGTTGTTATATATATATATATATATATATATATATATATATATATATTCTTCCACTTCCTGTCCTCTGCTCCTCCTGCTTGAGATGAAGAAAAAGCTTCATGTTGTGCAGAAATACACGAATGTGTCTTTTAAACGTTTCTAATAACTCCAGAGAGTCTAAAAGTCTGAATGTGTTGAGAACAGAAGTCATTGTTTTCATCTAATGAATATTCTGCTTTAATCCACATGTGTAGTCGAGTTATATTCTTTAAAGAAAGTTGATTTAATCAATATAAAGACTCATTTAATCCAGTTGATCTTTCTGTTTCATGTGAGGATTTATTTTATTAACAGCTAAAGAAAAGAAGCAAAGACACAAAAAGACTGAATGTTCAAACGACGGCAGAGCGGCAGGAAACACCGACAGCTCCTCATGTGAGGAGGAGCGTCCATCAGCTCCTCCTCATGTGAGGAGCGTCATCAGCTCCTCCTCACGTGAGGAGCTGATGATGTGAGGAGCTGATGATGTGAGGAGCGTCCATCAGCTCCAGAGGAACCTTCACGTTACAAACAGCTTTCCAGCTTTAACAGCAGTCCTGCTGGAGACATTCAGATATAATCTGCTGCAGAACTAACCGGCCTTCGCTCTCTCCTCCTCCTCCTCCTCATCATCACCACACAACGCTTTGCATGAATTAAAGGCAGCGAGTCGCTGCACGTTGAGCCGAATCAGACTCACATTCATGCGTCTGACCTCTCCAGCTCTCCTACAGCTGTTTGTGACGTGTGTCTGGCTGCTATAAGTGTTTATAATGATAAACCTGCTGTTAACCTGTGAAGGTCCTGATGTGTGTGTTTAGTGCCGTTCTTACTGTGATGTCATCTATTTTCTTTATATTGTCATGTCTTCTATTGTTTCTGTCTTTGAGTGTCTTTTAAAGTCAAATGTGTGATTATTGTCATTATGAGGAGCAGGTGGCGTCCTGGGCGGCGTTCCATGATGACGTGGTAACACGTTGTTTTATCTACGAATGCTGGACGAGAACATTGAGATTCTAAATGTTTGATCATTATATTTCTTATTATATTTCATGTTGTGTAAAGAGGCTCCATGCCGTCTGAGTTTAGGATAAATGATGAACCAGGTTCCTGTGAAACCAAACGTGCTGAACTGAGACGGATCCTTTTTAGATCTGCTTCCTGTCACGAAGTCCTTGAAGCTGAAATGTGAGACTTTTTTGGGGCGTTTCTCCAAATGTTCTCAGGCGACTCAATTCACATTGTTGGATCTCGTATCGCAGCATAAGATGAACATTAACATGTGAGCAGCCCGGAGGGCAGAACTCAGGCTACAGGAGACACATTCACATAGATTTAGTCTACATTATTTATAAAGTACACATCTTTAGTGTACATTTATTTATAAAGTACACATCTTTAGTGTACATTATTTATAGGTACACATCTTTAGTGTACATTTATTTATAAAGTACACATCTTTAGTGTACATTATTTATAGGTACACATCTTTAGTGTACATTTATTTATAAAGTACACATCTTTAGTGTACATTTATTTATAGGTACACATCTTTAGTGTACATTTATTTATAAAGTACACATCTTTAGTGTACATTTATTTATAAAGTACACATCTTTAGTGTACATTATTTATAAAGTACACATCTTTAGTGTACATTATTTATAAAGTACACATCTTTAGTGTACATTTATTTATAGGTACACATCTTTAGTGTACATTTATTTATAACACATCTTTCAGGAGGAGCGAGCTCACCTGAAGAACTCGATGAAGGAGAATCCGTATCCGTGCTGTTCAGCGATTCCTGCACACACGACGTTGGCTGACGCTCCGATCAACGTGCCGTTTCCTGAACAGAAGGAAAACAACGTGAGTTTAACTCTGGATCATCGTCTCTACATCATCACTCAGCCGGTGGCTCGCGCTCGTGCAGGAGAGCAAACCAACGCGTCTTCAGATGTTCAGGTTTCAGTGAAGATGTGTTTATAGACGGATTATTCTGAACCAGCTGTGTGAGAGTTTGTAAACAGATGTTTTCATGTAGTTTAACTTCTGTTAAATGTTACTTTTTATTCTCTGTTCAGCGTGGAGACATGAGAGGAAAACTAACTGATCTTCAGGTTAACGGTGAGTAACTGGAGTACAGACGGTTTAACGTCAGGAGAGCTGGACTCTGATGTTCACGTCATTAACGGACGTTTCCCTCGTGTGGAGGTTTTAATGTGAAGATATATTTTCTGTCCAGATTTATGTGTTACATAAAGACAATAGATGATCCTTGAATCCTTCACAAAGGACACATTCCCAACATGCAGTGCTGTAACAACAATCATCTGTTAGTGAATCCAGTATAGAGTTTTCCTCTTTCTGTTTTGACAGTCGGGCTGCGTCTCCATCCCGCCGCTCGATACGCTCACATCTCAAAGAGGCGTCGGCGTCGGAGGACATCGAGCTGCCGATCGATACGGAACCCGAAGCAGAGCGGTTGATTAAAACCGAGGAACACAATGACAGCTCTCTGTCTCTGTGTCCTTCTCTCCTAAACAGAGCAGCGAGGAGCCGAAGGGGACCAGGGAGCCTGAACGAGGCCACATCTTAAGGGGCCCTCGGGCTGCTGTCACAAAGAGCCTGGGCCCCCCGGGGACGGGGGGACGGGGGACGGGGGGGGGGGGGTCCTGATCCTCCTTCTGGCAGAGGCCATCCATAAAGACCAGCAGCTTCCAGACAGACGGGGTCTCTGGGGACTCTGAGGGTCTGTTGTTGTGTGCTGGTTTCAGTCTTCAGTCGTCCCCCATTAGACGCCCTGAGAGCCTCGACAGGAAGTCTTAAAACATGTCTTTGCCTCTTGCACTAAAATGTATTTTTAAAGTTTACTGATAAACAATTCTCACAGCGAGTCAGAGCTGATCCTCTTCACTTCTAACGAAACCACCACCAGGTAGAGTTAGACATCAAAACCACCACCAGGTAGAGTTAGACATCAAAACCACCACCAGGTAGAGTTAGACATCAAAACCACCACCAGGTAGAGTTAGACATCAAAACCACCACCAGGTAGAGTTAGACATCAAAACCACCACCAGGTAGAGTTAGACATCAAAACCACCACCAGGTAGAGTTAGACATCAAAACCACCACCAGGTAGAGTTAGGCATCAAAACCACCACCAGGTAGAGTTAGGCATCAAAACCACCACCAGGTAGAGCTAGGCATCAAAACCACCACCAGGTAGAGTTAGACATCAAAACCACCACCAGGTAGAGTTAGGCATCAAAACCACCACCAGGTAGAGTTAGACATCAAAACCACCACCAGGTAGAGTTAGGCATCAAAACCACCACCAGGTAGAGCTAGGCATCAAAACCACCACCAGGTAGAGTTAGACATCAAAACCACCACCAGGTAGAGTTAGACATCAAAACCACCACCATATGGTCCCATCAGTCTCCCCTCCCGTTCAGCAGAAGTCGTCTCTTTGGATATTACAGAGTGCATCACCTGCTCTGACTGTTTCTTAGTCACATGGACGCATTTCATGTGTGCTGAACCCCAAAAATAATTCACATTGACTTTCGTTTGCCGTTATTTTTTTTCCTGAGACAAATAATGACACGAAACCAACGCATTGCATTGTGTGACTATTTCCCGACCTGCCATGACTCTGGGCTGAGACGCCACCCAGGTATTTTACTGAGGCGTCATAGCAACGACCACACGTTCTAATCCCGGCTGCACCTCTGTCCTCTCTCTCTTCACTATCAAAGAAAGACATAAAATGCCAAAACAATAATCTCATTTTTCATAGAGAACATCTCACCCCCGAGACAGGCTCCCATGGCCAAGGCATAGATGAGAGGCTTCACTGGCAGGTTCACATCCGGGTCCTGACTGAGGTTGATGAGGACTGGAATCTGCAAGAACAGAGAAATGATTCAAAACATACACAGACGTTAGTCAGTCTCAGAGGCAAAGCTTTTCCAAAAACATACGGATTCTTTGACATTATTTTGCATGACGGTACACATTCTTACACACACACACACACACACACACACACACACACACACACACACACACACACACACATATATATATATATATACGGCTGTCACAGAACCGTTTGTGCTTAAAGTTTGAAGGAATAGTTTGACATTTTGGAGAATATATCTACTGGAAGTTCTTGCTAAGAATTAACTTAGCTTAGCACAAAGACTGGGGAATAGCATCCTTAGACTGGTTCTTTTTAAAGGTAACTAAATACACTTTTTGTGCCAATTCAATTAACAAGATATAACCACAGACTGTTTATAAGTGCACGTTCATTTGTGGACGTTTTGAAGCCTCAGGTTCAACGTTTTGGTCGTCGCCATCTTGGCTTTTCCGCAACCAGTGAACAGGAAGTGACCATATCTGGACTGAGGAGGAGTGACGTAGAGACGCCGTATACGTCTCTGGTAGAGACCTGTCAATCACTGTGTAGCCCCGCCCCTAAAGCATCCCCTGCTTTATGGTCTGTTTGACTCTAAATGGACCATCATTTACTAAATGAACATCATGCTGTATTGAAGAAGACTTGAAACTAGAGATTGAGACCATAAACTCATGTTTACAATGTTTACTGAGGTAATAAATCAAGAGAGAAGTAGAGTCATTTTCTCATAGACTTCTATACAACCAGAGGAGTCGCCCCCTGGTGGACACTAGAGAGAATGCAGCTTTAACACATGAAGCATTGACTTCACTTTTTAAAACTGGAGGTTGTCTCCTGAGATTAAAGTGTTGAGTTAGTGACATGCTGTTCTCATCAGCTGTGCACTGAATTGAAAATGGATGCGGTTTGAAATCTTCTTTTATTGGAAGAATACATTTAGCATGGGCCTGAAAGTATGTGAAAATGATTAATACTTATACTTAGAGAAAATATTTAATTCATGCAAGCTACATCTCGTTCTGTCAGCGAGGAAAACCTCTTCTGCTTTTCTCACTGTCATTTTAATAGAGCTCACTGACGCCTGTCAGAAACATTGATGTCTGCACAAATCTATTGATTTTCAGCAAAACTAAAGTGGTGAAAAGTTGGTCTCATAGATGTAACAGAAATAATTGAAAATTAAAGCTGCAAGCAGCGATGTACGGGCCCTCGCACCTTCCCGCTACTCAGGGGTACCGGCGGGACGCCAGCAGACGCGGCCGCGAATGTCTTCGACCATCGGACAACGCGTCCCGTTTTTTTCCGTATTTTTCCCGCTGGACTCTGCGATGCTGGAAATTATGTAGTGCAAATATTCCACCAGTTCCTGTATCCACTATGTGGCGCTAGAGAACACGCGCAAACATGCATTATGTTGCTCTACACCAAATTTGAAGTGGATCTGACAAAGTCCCTAGAAGGAGTTCGTTTAAGTATAGCGACTAGAAATCAAGGGAAAATTCACACAAAAATAGAAATGGCCAACTTCATGTTCATTTTAGAGCATGGTCCCAGGAGACTTTTTTTAAGTCATCATGTGATACACGTTCCTAATAAATTTCATACATGTAGGTCAAACGTAGCGCTGGGGCTGCATTTTTGAATATTTGTAGGGGGCGCTATCGGAGTCTATGACACCTGTGCAAAGTTCCAAGGCTTGTTGAAAAATAAACTTCCTTTTTCATGACGAATGACGCATTGCCACGGCAATAGGCGCCACATAAAATGAAGGTCGTCCAATGTCAGTAGACCATTTTATTAAATTTTCATCATTAATGTCTTTAGATCATCTTGACCAAATTTGAAGTCGATCGCATGAATTCTGTGGGAGGAGTTCGTTAAAGTACGATGCCTGAAAATGATGAAAATTGACAAAAAAAGCCAAAAATGGCTTAACTACTGTATCGCTCCCTAGTGGTTGAATGGAATGAAAATGGTAGGGTACATAACAGGATGCGATGTGCACATAAGCGACAAATTTTGCGATTATAGGTTAAATGGTTTTGAAGTTGAGTATTACAAAACTAAGCTACGCCCTATCGAGTTCATTGGTCCATATCTTCTAAACGAAATGAGATATCAAAAATATTTTGATAACATTTTATAATATAGATCCAATACTGATCCACAGCTAAATTAGTAGCAATCGGACTCAGCGTGTAGGAGTTTGCAAAAAAAACAATTTGGGAGGCGGAGCTTAGGGGTCCAAGAGGCTTTTTTGTCCGTCAGGGGGCGACTCCTCTGGTTGTATAGAAGTCTGTGAGAAAATGACTCTACTTTTTAAAGACATCAGAACAGTTGACGGTTAACGCAGCCAGTAATGATCACATGTAATAACGTGTGCTGGAACCACATGCATAACGTCAAGGCAGAAGTCTGTCACAATACTGTGTAACATGAAGGATTATTGATGACTTGCTGCAGCTCTCACCATGGTGGCGGTGAAGGGAATGTTGTCAATGAGAGAAGAAGCCAGAGCCGAGACCCACATCACCAAGATGATGGCTATAGCCAAGCGCTGGTCCTCTGGCACCGCCTGAGAGGGGACATTAAAACATAATCACTTATTACTGTCATATTACACACGCATACCACCTCAACCCAGCACCCATCACATTGGCCTCCTCGATTCCTTTCCTCGCCTCGCGTCTTGTAGTCCCGCCCCATGTGAGCGGAAGGAGACGAGAGGAGAGGAGTCGAGGCAACGAGCATTTATGAGAGACTGACGTGTGTCACAGCTGATCAGCTGTTCGTTTCGTTATAACTGTGTTTTATGATCTCTGTCAGATGAACTTAACGGCGTTCATGACAAATATATATTTACTATTAATTCAATTTAAAATGTGGCATCATGTGACAAGAACGATGGGATGTCACATTCTTTTACTGAACACGCACACACAGGCTATATGTAATAAAGACGTCTTATATATTAGTGTGTAAAACAAATGTTTGTATGAAGTCCAGTGGTTTGAGATCATTCCAGCTGTGTGTCGCTCCTCTTCTAGTTGTTTATGTGATGAAGACACTCCTCAGAGGAAACACCGGTGCTTCCTCGCTCTTAGCTCCTCCAGATGCATTTTAGGAATCGGGACTTCCTCCGAGATGGACGGATTGATCTCCGGTCACAAAATGTCTTTTGTATCAGGATAGAAAGGCCGTGCACTTCTACCCAGCATGCAGTGTGTTGTTTGTGGAGGCTGAGCAGGTGAACAGCGCGCCACCTGTCATGTGTGATTATTAGCCTTCTAGAAGCTCGCCGTCTAAACACGAGCTGACGTCTCTATTACTGCTGCAATCCTCAGCTCGCACCAAGCAGAGATTACCTCCGACTCAGATGCAAAGAAAGAAATCAAACCGCGCAGAACAAAAAGGATCAATATGCATGAAAAACAATATCACATCACCTGTGCCCAATTATCAATTACGCCAGTTGTGTGGAGCCCCGAGAGAAAAAAAACTCACTTTTATCAGCAGCGCCGTCTGTTCTCCAATATAGTCGATGAGCTGCAGCTGAGCTAAGGCCTGGAAGATGAAGAGGAGATTAATACGAGGAAGAAAAATAAAAAGAGCTGAGGAGAACTAGTGATAGGTGGGATCAAACCAAGAGGAGAAAAGCAATGAGTCTGTTATTCAGCCCACATTAAGCAGACAGAGACAGGTCTACTCTGGTTGTGGTAAACACACCGGGGGTTTGAGTTCAATGCTTCAGAGTTAAACCATCCTGTCACTGAGAGAAACATCCTCTCACTGTGCACCGTCAGTACGAGCATCCGCTTTCCTTTATTATCTTGTAAAGATGCTGTTCAGAGGAGAGCACAGCTTCATTCATCACAGCTCTGGATCACTTCATCATTCAGATGTTCACATATCAGGTTGTTCTTCTCCCACAATGACTCTGAATCTTTCCCTCTCCGATGTCTACTTTATATTGATGCTGACGACAGTTTACAAGATGACCTTTGAACACATGATGATAACGTTAACTCGCTCTCCTCCGCTAACGTTAACTAGCTCTCCTCCGCTAACGTTAACTCGCTCTCCTCCGCTAACGTTAACTAGCTCTCCTCCGCTAACGTTAACTAGCTCTCCTCCGCTAATGTTAACTAGCTCTCCTCCGCTAACGTTAACTAGCTCTCCTCCGCTAACGTTAACTCGCTCTCCTCCGCTAACGTTAACTCGCTCTCCTCCGCTAACGTTAACTAGCTCTCCTCCGCTAACGTTAACTAGCTCTCCTCCGCTAACGTTAACTCGCTCTCCTCCGCTAACGTTAACTCGCTCTCCTCCGCTAACGTTAACTAGCTCTCCTCCGCTAACGTTAACTAGCTCTCCTCCGCTAACGTTAACTCGCTCTCCTCCGCTAACGTTAACTAGCTCTCCTCCGCTAACGTTAACTCGCTCTCCTCCGCTAACGTTAACTAGCTCTCCTCCGCTAACGTTAACTCGCTCTCCTCCGCTAACGTTAACTAGCTCTCCTCCTGCTCATTTCAACACTGACTTGTTGAACTCGAGCCGAGTTTCTGTTCAATTGTCAAGTTAATTTCGAGCAAACATTTGAAATGTGGCCAAAAATAGAAATATGTATTAGTTTTGGAGCAATTAAACTCAGCTACAGTGTAGTTTGGACAGACGTTGGTTTGGATAAACTCGACTCTATAACCTTGTGTAAACGGAGGCTCTGCTAAAGTCTTTGTTCGGTCTCAGTTGCTGCTACTTCATGTGTGAATCTCTTTAAAAGAACATGATGGGGCTTCCATTTAACGCCATAAACACGGGCTGCGTGTGAAATACCTCCATCAAGACGAAGAGGCCAGCGAAGAAGAGTAACGTGGCCCACTCCACCCGATGAAGGATGATCTCGAAATCCTGGATGTCGGCCAGAACCAGAAGCCACAGAGAACCCAGGATAGCGATCCAACCTGAGACAGAACAAGGAACATCAGCCGACGTCTTCAGAGAAAACACAGCCAGCGCTTCATGGTTTCATGAAGACAGATTTAGAACACACACACACACACACACACACACACACACACATACATGAACTCCATCGCTCTCTGTTCACTGAAATGTGTCTTTGATCACAACTCTCAAAAAGAACAGCGAGCTTTATTAAAGATGTTTCTCCAGCCTGGTCTTGTTTCACTCTTCATGTCTTTACTGTCTGTACTTCATGTTGCTGACTGTATGTTTGCTCGTGCAGTGGATCTTGGCTTTTTGTTGAGTGGAGGAGGTTGTGTGACTTCTGTATTTGCTTAGAATGTTTATGGAGGAGAGATCTTCTTCTTTTGTTATCTCACCTGCATAACTCGCTTTGTGTCTTTTGTTGTTGTTGTTTCGGATGCTTTGATTTATTGTGCAAACAAATAAATCTCAAATATAGAAAGTCAAAGATCAGGAAACATCTCAAACTAATTCTGTGTGAAAATGAGAATTCAGTCTGACGCAGAGAGTTCAGCCCTCTCTGTGAGCGGCAGTGATTGCCTCGGCCTCGGCCTTCTGGGAAATACTTTCACTGCTGAAGGGAACTAGTGACGAAAGAAGAGCGGTGGAAGGACACGAAGAGGAGACGAGCAGAGAGGAGACGAGCAGAGAGGAGACGAGCGTCTGAAGGAGTCGCAGCATGTCGTGTTCCTGGTGTTTGGGTTCTCCAGGTACAACACAAGGTCCTCCAGTTCCAATCCATGACGTGTTTCATGAGCGTTTTGTTGTGTTAAGTTACTGTTAAAGAGTATTTGATGAGGCTTGAGTCAACTTCAAAATAATCCTGTTTTCATTGAACCTGCATCAGTTTAGGTTGAACATGAACGTGCTCTGAGAGGAGAAAAACATGCTTTAAGAAAATGCCATAACATTTTATATTAATATTACATTCCACTTTCACTGAGTTACATTTTTGACCAACATCCATCCTGATCATAATGACTAAATAATCATTAATTAAATATGCCATAAATGAAGAAATAATGAATCATAAAAGCTCATGTAATGTCAATCTCTTGTACAAATTGCAAAAAGTAGATAACTCAGAATAAGTGTCTTATTAGGTCTATGAGGACAAATATAATAGACACAAATATGACATTTAGGATTTCCACATATTGATGTTTCCTGAACAGAGCGAGCAGCAGATAACAAACCAAAGAGCTCTGCAATCAAACAGAGCTTTTAGTCTGAGCAGCGATCGACTTATCTATCACGAGCACGACAACAGTGTCTGAGACAGGAAATGTGAAAAGGTACACAGAAGAAAGTCAATAGAAACAAGGCCAACAGATAAAGAGATGTGAGCTCCGGCTGCACTATCTCGTACACTTGTAAGCATCGGCTGAGATAAGAAGCTGTGATGCTTCAGGTATTCTGTATCTCCAAAGAGACAAAGTCATTTACATGTTGGAATTACCAAAGTAAGAATGCATTGGATTCTATTGAAGACCAATCTGCAAAATTATAATTAATATCTCTAAAATCTGCCTCATGCACGCTTGAAGAAACACAAAATGCAGAGTGGTTTACGCTGTGAAACGATTGGTTCAGGTTTAGAAAACTAAAACAATTGGTTCAGGTTAAACAAACAAACAACGTAGCGTAACAACGTAGCGTAACAACGTAGCGTAACAACGTAGCGTAACAACGTAGCGTAACAACGTAGCATAACAACGTAGCATAACAACGTAGCGTAACAACGTAGCGTAACAACGTAGCTTAACAACGTAGCTTAACAACGTAGCGTAACAACGTAGCTTAACAACGTAGCGTAACAACGTAGCTTAACAACGTAGCGTAACAACGCAGCGTAACAATGTAGCGTAGCACATTAGGAAGATGAAATGACCAGTTTATAATCAGACTGAAGTGAAATCTGACGGTGTGAAGTAAATGAAACTTTAATGTGAAGGTGTGAATGAATAGAGCTGCAGCAGTCAACCCTGCACGCATTAATGAGAGCCGTGTTGGGAGACAGGCGTCCGTCCACAGAGACAGAGGACACGCTGCTGTCGGGTCATTCCCGTTCAATAAATGTCTCAGAGGTGAGCTGAGCAGCGGCTGTAATTAACTGAGCATGTTTGGTGACTGAACAGCAGCTATGAACAGCATCTTCATCGTGTTCGTGGTAATGAGATGTTGTTCTGGTCATCTACCGACACACATCGGAGATATAACCCTCAACCTAACACACATGTCCACGTTTACTAACACGCACAAAATATGCAAGCAGGCAGAATTAGAGTCAGAAAGATCAGCTGACTGGTAACATCCAATCATATTCATGTGGGTGCACTTTGCACTGCAACTGAATAACCTGACAGTGACACAACATGTTGACAATCATTGACAGAAAATAATTACATTTTGTGTTGTTCATCGGGCTACAACTGATGATTCAACTTTCTAGATTAATCTGTATTAATTATTTGGTCTATGAAATAGTGAATGTTGTCCATCCCAGTTTCTCAAGGTCCAAAGTGATGTCACTAAAGGTGTGTGAGATTAATGGGGATCTATTGGCAGGAATATTATATTCATAAATATATTCATGAGTGTACAATCACTTGAAAATAAAGAATCGTTGTGTTTTTCGTTGGCTTACAATTAGCCCTACGGTAGAGACCTGTCAATCACTGTGTAGCCCCGCCCCTAAAGCATCCCCTGCTTTATGGTCTGTGTGACTCTAAATGGACCATCATTTACTAAATGAACATCATGCTGTATTGAAGAAGACTTGAAACTAGAGATTGAGACCATAAACTCATGTTTACAATGTTTACTGAGGAAATAAATCAAGAGAGAAGTAGAGTCATTTTCTCATAGACTTCTATACAACCAGAGGAGTCGCCCCCTGGTGGACACTAGAGAGAATGCAGCTTTAACAGCTTTGACTTGACTTTTCAGAATGTTGTCGTCTGGTTGGACTACATAAATACTTCATCCCTGCAGCTCTCTATATCTGCATATTTCAGATCAAATGTGCATTCAGTAGTTTTGCCTGAAACACTATTTATCGCCACAGGTTTTAAATTGCAGCACATGAACAGATGCAAAGTGAGCGGTCTAAATGCAGCTCAGTATCCATGTAATTTATCGGAGGCTTTTGCTCCTCAGCCCATTATTTGGGCTCAATTTACACGCGAGGACGGAGGAAGCTGTGTTTCATAATTACATGACAGAACCTTGTAAAAACAGCGCTGTAATGAGAAAGCAGTGCTCACCGAGCTCCAGATGAATGCTGGGAACAAAGGAGTTGAGGAAGAACATGAAGATCACCACGGTGAGGACGAACACACACTTCACCAACAGCACCGTGTCGGTTATTCTGTGCTGTGGAGGAGAGAGAAATATATATATATGTTGAGTCTGAATGGAGCGAAAGCTTTTAAAGTTACATCATCCAACACACTGAAGGTATTTATCTCAAGTGGAGCTTCAAAGACGAGGCCGGCTTCATTATTGAGAGAACATCGATGCTCCACAGCCACGGCGTGACGTACGGAAGCTCACCTTCTTCTGCAGTTCCTGGATGTTCTGCTCCCAGTTCTTGTCCTCTTGAGAAATTTCTCTGTCGGATGCAGCAACATTTTAATGAGCGTTAAAAGCAGAGAAAAACAATAAATGATAGACTAATAACTCTCTTAAGAGTTTCAAAATGTTGGTTAAATGATGTGTGATGGTGCTTCTATCAGCTGTTTATGAATACATCATGAGCTTCCTGCTGTTTCTAGGTATTTGTTGAGTGTTGCGTTTGGTGCTTCAGTATTTCTCAGTGCTATGAAATTACATTTGGGCTGTAATCGCTTTGACTTTTACAGGGACAGAAATAGAAAGTAAGACTTCCTTCAGCTTGTTTTTGAGCAAAAAAATGATTTAAAAAAAGTACAATGTTGTGTTTTAAGCAGTGAAGACAGTTTTACTGTAAGACACGTGTTTAAAAAGCGTTCTCAGCAATGTGTTCAGCGTTCTCTTCACCTCTGGAAGGTCTTCATCATCTTGCGGAGCAGACTTTCCAGGTTGAGGACTTTCTGCATCAGGAGGCATTTCACCGCCGTCTCCTCCCGGCTGGCCGGGTTGATGCGCTGAGCCGTCTGCCTCCAGACCAGGATCTCATGCTTGAGTTCTGCAGAGCAGAGTTTAGAGTCATACACACGTCTGTACACGACTGTACAGCATAGTGCAGCGTGTCTATGGGGGGGCGTAACAGCTCCTACAGCTGAGAGGATAATAAGATGTTTCTGGTCAATAAGCTGCGAGCCCCCATCGAGGGACTAATGCAGCCGGGCGACGGCATCGACCAGCTCGGGAACAGAAGCCTGAGGGAGCCGGACGCCTGTGCAGACACCAGGAGGTGTTTCTCCTCTTTCAGGAAGGTTGCTAGGTGACCTGAATAGGATCTAACTGGCACCGGGGTACAAAACACAACATTCCCTCCAGCGAGTGAGCAGCGTGGAGGGAGAGCAGGAAGCTCCAGGTCTGGGGGGGTTTACTGATGCGCTCATCAGGTCCACATCGAACGGCCAGCGGGTATATCGGCTTCCCTCCAGTCGGCCGGAGGCTCAGCGGGACGATAACGGCGCTAACAGCCGCTAACAGCCGGTAACAGCCGGTAACAGCCGGTAACAGCCGGTAACAGCCGGTTACAGCCGGTTACAGCCGGTAACAGCCGGTAACAGCCGGTAACAGCCGGTTACAGCCGGTAACAGCCGGTAACAGCCGGTAACAGCCGGTAACAGCCGGTTACAGCCGGTAACAGCCGGTAACAGCCGGTAACAGCCGGTAACAGCCGGTAACAGCCGGTTACAGCCGGTTACAGCCGGTTACAGCCGGTCTTCTCCTCCTTGAATGTGAGCAGGTTTGCTCTGGAGGTCTCTGGTTTAACGATCGCCTGCTGAGGATCTCTGTGTTCTATTGTGGGGGAACACTGATGTGTTTCACACAAATAGCCCGTTTTTACTACTTCGCCCATTATCTGCATCTCCAGGGTGTCGTGTGCAAAGATCTACAGCAGCAGCGAACAGACTCAGAGATCTGTGTGGACAGTAACTCAAGTTCACGTCCTCCTCTGTTCATTAGTTCTTACTCACATGTACACATAAGAAGTGCAGAAGTCCAGATTAGCTGGAACATTGGAGTTTGCTTCTCTCCTGAACATCAGAGGAACGTGTTTCCTGACACTTTTACTGCTTATTGATTGGAAGTTGTTGTACTTGAGTCCTGCTCATTAGAGCTCTATTCTTATGTAACAACGATAACAGAGATGTTCTATCTCTCACAGGTGGACGATTAATAAAGAGATATTTCTATTAATAAAGAAACTGACTTTACTCTCCAATGAATTAGAATCAACGCTGTGCATCTCAATGAAGCTCTTTTAGTAACGCATCACTTCAGAACGCGTTCATGGATTTACTAAGAGGCAACTTTAAATCAGTTCTTAATAAACTAAATTAACTAGTTCTGAGTTATTCTCATTGAGACTTCATTTAGTGTCATTTTAACACTTAACACTTGTAGTTTTGTTACATTTGAATAGAATATATATGAATAAAATATGAATTTCTAACCGTTAAGGGGGAATGACTATGATTTATTATAAGGTGGTGATCATAGTTCAAGTCCAACAGCTTCCTGTTAATAATCAGTCATCAGGAGCTTATTGAGGGGAAACTATATGTTTATATGGCCCAGCAGCTGTAGAATATTATCAAGCAGAATAGGCATTAATAAGTGCTTTATTAAGACTAATAAAAAGCCAAATATGCATCGTAATAAGCAAGTAGTTATGCTAAATATGTGCACCTTAATATAAAGTGTTATTGGGCTTGAAAGTCCTAAAAGTATCTGGTTATAAACATGTTATTATCACATTTGAACCACTGAGGATCTTTGGGTGACCTGATGAGGACGATGAGACGTCAGCGTTCATGAGCTTTCTATGAGAAGGTGTGTGTCTCCACGAGCACAGAGCAGCTTCACACTGATCATCACAAAGCCTTCATCATTGATTTTAGATTGTTTCACATCCAGAGCAATCCTGCAATTTACATTTCCTCCCCCGTGACAACATGATGACTCCCTTTGCTTTCAACTCACCGACTATCTCGATGGACTCTTTGTTGTAGAGCTTTTTGTTCCAGTAGAGCAGCCGCAGGAACGGAAACGAGGTGAGGAGGACGAGGCAGATTCCAAGAAACATGTAGCCCGTGAAGCTGGCGAAATCAATCCCCTGTGAGAGGAAAGAACAGCAGACTGTGATTATCTCAAACCACAAAGAGCATCAAGTTCAAACCGTTCATTGTCTGATACAAAGAGAAAGCTGAGCACTGATCTATATGTTCATTCAAATGATGATAATGTGCTGCTTTTAGCACAGAATGGAGGCGTTCAGATGCATTCAGACGCTTCATGTGAGTTCATTTTTGAGAGATAATGAGAGGAAAAATGAAAGCCAGGAGTTTGATCATTGCACACAGAGGGGGGGGGGGGATAATTGCATCCTTAAGATGTTTTTTCATCAGCACCGAACAGTTTGGCACGAGCCTCGTCTCACTTCCTGTAATAGAAAGAAGCAGCCGAGGGTTGTCCTCAGAACGACTCCGTTTCATCAGACGTGTCCTTGTGTGACATCACCTTCACAGGATTTATTATTCTGAAGCCTCTAATTGAACGCCGTTAAGATGATTCATACGGCTGCTACAGTATGAAGAATACAAATGCAGATATTCAGAGAAGTGGTTGATAGTGACCTCTGCAGGGTTTACAAGCTGCAGCTAAAGTCTCAGATTAAAGGAGAGGAAAGATATTCTCACAAACACACAGGTTTCATCCTTCAATCTGTAACGTGTGAATGTTTTCAATGTTTCACCAAAAGTAAAATCTCAGTTGTGGGAGCTGAGCAAGAGATCTACAGCACCTTATCAATATATATATAAATATGTATATATAATGGCAGAGATTTAATATGATTTGTATAATTTATATCATTAATTCACTTTGATGAAGTGCAAACACACTGTGAGAGAATCAGCTCACTGAGCATGCTCAGAAGCGCCCTCCATCAAAGACCCGGCGAGCGTTTGGAGCCGGGTTCTTCTGTTCGTATGATATCCTGCGACAACTTACGACAACTTACGACAACTTACGACAACTTACGACAACTTACTCCTCGTTTTTTGTGCGTTTTCCTAAGAAAGCCTGCAGGACGTGTCAATTCCAGCTAGTTACATGAACACAATCTTTTATAAAATAAACTGCTGTTTTCACAGGAAACTCTGTTAGATTTCAGCAACAAAACTACTTAGTTAGGTTTAAGAAAAGATGCTGAAATACAAGATAGATTTTTGGTTTAAATAACCACGGAAGTAAGCAAGTTAAGTTAAAACATCAACATAGATGGAGCAGCCGTCTGCTGGCTGAAGGTTCGTTGTTTGTGCATTATTCTGTCGTAGGATGAGACCAGCCTGGTCTCTGTGACATATTTCCAATCTTTACAACTGTTGAGTGGTAAGACACGAGAGAGCAAACCACCAGAGAAGAAGTGTTTTCTGCTGTAACACGTCTCTGTTTGCGGCCGTAGACGGTGACCCCGGTGACCCCGGTGAGCTCGTGTCTCCATGAGCCAAAGTCAACGCCTCTTCTGACCGGTTGGACGAGATCCATTTGGCAACGAGAGTCGCTGACGTCCCTCAATGAATTCATACCAAAAAAGGAGGTTTTGTATGCGCTATGCTGCCTTGCTCTGTAACAAATCAAACACACATCACCCAGCTGGTGCGATTCATTATATCTCTGGACCCCCCCCCCCCTCACACAAACAAGCAGGCATGCAAATAAACAAACATGCAAGCAAACGGTGCATGCACACACCAGCTGTCCTTATCCAGAGGCCAGAACCCCGCGGTTCTGGCCTCTGGGACACAACGAGCCAAGACAAACTGGACGGCGCCGCCTGGTGTGGTGCAGGAGCTACGCGGTGCACCGGAGGAGACCTCATACTGCTGATAACCACAAAAGGCTAAAATGTCAACACGGAACAGATGTCACATCAAGCAGCTGTGAGAATGTCATGTCTTCTGGTGATGCAGCGGCGTTCCCCTCTGAGTGTAAGAAGAGTGAAGGTTATGAGACAAAATAAGAAATGTTCTGACTGTTTACCGATGTCACAATCCTGCCGATAAATGTTTATCCAAAATATTAGGCTGACAAATGTCTAAATACAAACAAAGGTTTTTTGTCACTCATAATGTGTGTTCTTCCACCTTAACACTCATAATGTGTGGTCTTCCACCTTAACACTCATAATGTGTGATCTTCCACCTTAACACTCATAATGTGTGTTCTTCCACCTTAACACTCATAATGTGTGGTCTTCCACCTTAACACTCATAATGTGTGGTCTTCCACCTTAACACTCATAATGTGTGGTCTTCCACCTTAACACTCATAATGTGTGTTCTTCCACCTTAACACTCATAATGTGTGATCTTCCACCTTAACACTCATAATGTGTGTTCTTCCACCTTAACACTCATAATGTGTGTTCTTCCACCTTAACACTCATAATGTGTGGTCTTCCACCTTAACACTCATAATGTGTGGTCTTCCACCTTAACACTCATAATGTGTGGTCTTCCACCTTAACACTCATAATGTGTGTTCTTCCACCTTAACACTCATAATGTGTGTTCTTCCACCTTAACACTCATAATGTGTGGTCTTCCACCTTAACACTCATAATGTGTGGTCTTCCACCTTAACACTCATAATGTGTGGTCTTCCACCTTAACACTCAAAATGTGTGATCTTCCACCTTAACACTCATAATGTGTGTTCTTCCACCTTAACACTCATAATGTGTGGTCTTCCACCTTAACACTCATAATGTGTGGTCTTCCACCTTAACACTCATAATGTGTGGTCTTCCACCTTAACACTCATAATGTGTGTTCTTCCACCTTAACACTCATAATGTGTGGTCTTCCACCTTAACACTCATAATGTGTGTTCTTCCACCTTAACACTCATAATGTGTGATCTTCCACCTTAACACTCATAATGTGTGTTCTTCCACCTTAACACTCATAATGTGTGGTCTTCCACCTTAACACTCATAATGTGTGTTCTTCCACCTTAACACTCATAATGTGTGTTCTTCCACCTTAACACTCATAATGTGTGTTCTTCCACCTTAACACTCATAATGTGTGGTCTTCCACCTTAACACTCATAATGTGTGTTCTTCCACCTTAACACTCATAATGTGTGTTCTTCCACCTTAACACTCATAATGTGTGTTCTTCCACCTTAACACTCATAATGTGTGTTCTTCCACCTTAACACTCATAATGTGTGGTCTTCCACCATGGGTCCCAGCGCCAGAGGTCAGCCCTGAGCCTTGAGCTCTGCAGCAGGACGCTATTAGACACATTAATGCATCAGGATCAACGACGTCTCCTTCACAAGTTTAATCAGACTCTAATCCCAAAGAAAGGGTCTCCAGTGTGGCCAAGCATGACACTTATAGAAGACCCGAGACAGATATAAGCTGCTGCTGAGCTGCAGGTGAGTGTTTTGCAGGAAAGGGGAGGAAGGTGATTCTCTACTACACGTGTCAGAAATAATTAAATGTGCTATAAGAGGGGACTCTTTGAGCTGCTCTGTTGCTTATAATGACTGTATGATGAACTGAATGACAGAGTATCGTATATGCTAAAAATAGTACGAAGGAGGAGGTACGACTTCAAAGTCAAGTCTAATAAACACAACAAAAGCTAGAGCAACCATGTGCACTGTAACACTGGGAGGGTTTCTTGGAATCGGATGGTGTTTCGGTTTCTTTCTCGTGTTTTGACATGTTGAATTCCCCTGATTTATGATGGCGGCAGCAACAAATATAAATGGGTTTCACTGCCACTAAATCTCTATTCACCGCCTGCACCTCAACATGAAAAAGGGGCCACAGCTCATCATTGTTTAGATACATAGTGAGATTGTGCTGAACAGAGATAGCTCATGTACAAGCCAGCAAACACAGATGAATACATTTACCCACAGTATATACTGAAATACTTGCAAATGTTTGTTTGTGCACTATCATGTGTTCATGCACTGTGAAGGCTGTATGAGGTCATGAACCTCAGAGATTAATTGAGGGAAATTAATGCTTTAGAAAAGCAACACGACTAAACCAACTACATATTTCATCATCTTTATTAAACCTAACTAAGTATTTCATCATCTTTATTAAACCTAACTAAGTATTTCATCATCTTTATTAAACCTAACTAAGTATTTCATCATCTTTATTAAACCTAACTAAGTATTTCACCATCTTTATTAAACCTAACTAAGTATTTCATCATCTTTATTAAACCTAACTAAGTATTTCATCATCTTTATTAAACCTAACTAAGTATTTCATCATCTTTATTAAACCTAACTAAGTATTTCATCATCTTTATTAAACCTAACTCAGTATTTCATCATCTTTATTAAACCTAACTAAGTATTTCATCATCTTTATTAAACCTAACTAAGTATTTCATCATCTTTATTAAACCTAACTAAGTATTTCATCATCTTTATTAAACCTAACTAAGTATTTCATCATCTTTATTAAACCTAACTAAGTATTTCACCATCTTTATTAAACCTAACTAAGTATTTCATCATCTTTATTAAACCTAACTAAGTATTTCATCATCTTTATTAAACCTAACTCAGTATTTCATCATCTTTATTAAACCTAACTCAGTATTTCATCATCTTTATTAAACCTAACTAAGTATTTCATCATCTTTATTAAACCTAACTCAGTATTTCATCATCTTTATTAAACCTAACTAAGTATTTCACCATCTTTATTAAACCTAACTAAGTATTTCATCATCTTTATTAAACCTAACTAAGTATTTCCTCCTCTGCTGGTCTAAACAGAATCACAAAGTTATAGCTATTTTATAATGTTATAATTGTTCTTAAATTCCCTCCATGTATTAGTAAGGAGAGCTGTGAACGTGCCTACCTCCTTGCGCAGGTCCTGGTTTGACACTATGATCACGTTGGGTGGATCTCCGACAGCTGTGGCGGCGCCGCCGATGTTGGTGAAGATTACTTCTGCAATCAGGACGTGTCTGGGGTCCAGATTAAGCACCTCACACAACCTGCAAATATCAGACAGAAAAGCCCTTTCAGCCCTGACGAGATTGTGACGAGTGGGATCATACATACAGCAGTGTGTGTGATTGGTCCTTTAACGTGGTGCAGGATCTACACCCTGCTGGTCTGGGATCTGATCACAGCTTCACCCGGATCTGTGTCATGTGTGAATCGTTCAGTCAAATATCTTCTGTATTCTGACCTTCCGGAGACATTTTGAGAACTTAATGATGGTTCAAGAGCTGGAAGTAGAGACACTAAGACATGCAGCTGATGCTACAGAGAATCACATCATATATAATGATATCAAACTTCTCCTCTAACTCAGCGCCACAAAGAAAAATGTTCCCATCGTATCAAACCATAAATTAATTCATATTTACCTTTAATAACAGTTTACTTCAAATGTCTTAAGAAGACCAGTGAGTCTAAGAAACGTTGTGAAGGTGTGACTCCTCCTCCTCAGCTACTGGATGTCCAAAAGTAAACTGGTCCCATTAAGTGTGATGGAAGACATGTTATATCAGCTAACGCACCACACACCGGGAGATGGACCATGAATGTGACCATTCAGACACGAGGCCATTCAGCAAAATGTATTAAACATAAGACGGTAAGAAAACATTCAATTTACATTCACAAGAAAACTAAATCAAACAGCGAGAACAAGCAAATGAGATTAGAGAGAACTTGTGTTTTAGAGAGCAATGAAAGCAGCTGAAGCTTCCTCGCGGACGGACGGACCGTACCTGATGGTGACCGGCGTGAAAAGCATCATCGTGGTCACGTTGTCCAGGAAAGCAGAGAGAATAGCGGCGATGAGACAGAGGATCATGATCATCGGCCACACTCGTCCTCTGGATAGCTGGTAGGCCTTCAGAGAGACAACGGGGAGAACGCTGTTAATGCTGTTAAAGTGTTCATTCACTGCAGCACCACGTCTGTGTTTCAGCAGTTTAAAGCATCAAGAACGTCGTAGTGAAACCTCATAAACGAGGACTTGCAGGCTTATTTCCATTATGAGTATAGCAGCATAGCATTAGTGGATTATGAGACGTCCTGTCCTCTGGAGCTCCGCCTCTTTTTGTTGCTGTTTTGAGTCTCTGTGGTAATTTGTGTCTCTTTGAAGTCGTCTTGAGTCTCTTTGTAGTTATTTTGTGTCTGTTTGTAGTTTTGTGTCTCTTCGTAGTCGTTGTTGTGTCTCTTTGTCGTGGTTAATGTTTCTTTAAGGTCATTTTGAAGTCCTTCCTGGTTGCTTCACGTCTCTTTGAGTGATGTTTTGGGCCCCTGACTCATTGAGCCCGGAGCCTTTGCCTGTTAGCACCAGGAGAGGTAGAGGTAAAATAACCGTATAATATATATTTACACTCTTTCATGCTAATATAACGTGGCCCCGTGGGACTGGCCCGCTCCTCCGTGTCTCAGAGAAGCTGTTTTTCATTTCTTGTCCAACTCGCATTTAAAATTCATGAGCCTGCCCGACGCGTCTGTTCTCAGGTCTGAGTGCTGCTGCACCTGAAGGACGAAGGCGTTCGCCCTCCTTCACCGTCCACCGACAATATTCAGGATTAAAACCCAAACGTGGACCTTCTAAAGAGAGGACGAAGGTCTGATCTTCTACTGAGGAATAACATCTTTTATCATGTGCAGGATACATGTGGATCTAAGCGATGTCGATCAGAGAGCATTACAAATCATCTATAATTCATTCTTCTGTAAATATGAAACAAACGGGGCTCGTTTCAGACGGCGGCGCTGACCCACGAGTCAGAGCGAGCGAGCTTCCTGTCAGCCCGTCATAGAGCTGCTGAGTCAGCGTGTGAACCTGCTCATCAGCTCACGTTACAGAGGTCTTCACAAAGCCTGCTCATGTCAGATAAGTCGAGGTAACAACGATACTCGTGTATCGGGGGCTAACGTCAGAAATAGCTCAAAGCCTGTCGCCTTGGAGACGATTCCATTACTAAGACTAGAGCGCTTCTATCTTCTCAGACTCGTCACTCAGCATCCCGAAGGCAAACGTGCACAAACATGCACGTGGTGTATATGTGACTACAGCATCTATAACCCACACCTTCATGTTCAAAAACATCACCACTTCCTCCACTGACACTTCTGATGTTTCCTGTGAGGCGACTCACCTTCACAGCACAGTAATCAAAGAAGCCGGTCTCTGAGAAGATGGCCACCAGCACCATCTGGAACAGACACAAAAACACAACATTTCCCTTTTATATAACACGATGATGTCACACTGACATCTCAGAGCTGGTGGTCAGGAAGGAGAATATCAGGATATTCTTTCCACTAATACTTTATTATTTGATCAAAAATCAACTCACCCAAAGTGCGTTTTTACTCGCCCGATACAACCTGTTCTGTCTATAATCGGTCATCAAAGACAAACGTTAACTGTTGTGTTTAATATATCCTGTAACTTCACCTGAACTGAGCTAATTACCAGTAAATTTAAATACCTGTTTGAGCTTCAGCTGATAAACTTGAGCTGCGTTTCATTACTTGACTCGGCTTTCACTTCGCCCAGCGATCCTTATTTTAGAGCTCTGCTTTTCATTTTTAATCAGTTCGGACGAACAATAGTTTAGAGAATGTTAGAGATTTAAGACGGAACTGAAGGAAATGTGGGAGAAAACGCTGCCGTTACAAATCCATCTGTGACTTCAGCACCACGTTTATCAACACACAGACTGATCGGGCCAGAGATTACTACTTTATCATATTTCAAAGCCGCCCCCCTTTTGTCCCCTTTTGTCCCCTTTGTCCCTTTTGTCCCCTTTTGTCCCCATTTGTCCCCCTTTTGTCCCCCTTTTGTCCCCCTTTTGTCCCCTTTTGTCCCCTTTTGTCCCCCTTTTGTCCCCTTTTGTCCCCATTTGTCCCCCTTTTGTCCCCCTTTGTCCCCCTTTGTCCCCCCTTTGTCCCCCTTTTGTCCCCCTTTGTCCCCCTTTTGTCCCCCTTTTGTCCCCATTTGTCCCCATTTGTCCCCTTTTGTCCCCCTTTTGTCCCCCTTTTGTCCCCTTTTGTCCCCCTTTTGTCCCCTTTTGTCCACTTTTGTCCCCTTTTGTCCCCCTTTTGTCCCCTTTTGTCCCCCTTTTGTCCCCCTTTTGTCCCCTTTTGTCCCCCTTTTGTCCCCTTTTGTCCCCCTTTTGTCCCCTTTTGTCCCCCTTTTGTCCCCTTTTGTCCCCTTTTGTCCCCTTTTGTCCCCTTTTGTCCCCCTTTTGTCCCCTTTTGTCCCCTTTTGTCCCCTTTTGTCCCCCTTCAAATCACTCGTTGCCCATAACAGAAATGAGCCAAGAACACAATCCAAAAACTAGGTTTTGATGGAGACTGTAAGCTTGGTGACAAATCCATAAATGATATAAACTTGACTTTATGTGGTACAGAAACAGTTGAGGATATTTACTTTTGTAGCACATTTGAATACATGTATTTGTTTGGAACATGTTCTCTCTGCTGTATTTTCTGCAGAATGAGATGAAGACTCCAGCAGCAGCTGTTGACGGTGGAAGTTGTCCAACCATCTGTGGTCGTGCATCAATATGACATTTAGATTTCACTGATCGGTCAGAATGATCTCGTGTGTGAATAATGAGTTGTTGTAGATGTGATAAAGTGTCAGAGGTTTAAATCACTTCTTTAACTTTCATAGAAAACATTCAGCAGCTGAGAAGTAAAAATCTTCCAGTAATACAGAATCAAGCTTTTTGTAAAACTGTCCAAAAGGAGATTTGTTGAATAAATGAACTCCTGAATATAACTTCAGAGCCTCACCATGCCGAAGAGAAGAGCCAGCGTCTCGTAGTCGATCCACTCGACCACAGTGACCAGACTGGGCCGCTGTGGGAGACACAGAAGAGTTAATACTGTTCGATCCATTCATGCAGAACTAAACTTCCTGACGACCTGAACAAGTGTTTCAGTAACTGTGTCTGTAGAACCTCCTCTGGTCACAGCAGGAGGTGCTGAAGGTCCCAGTGGGCCGCAAAGGTTCCCTCTGGAACCCGTTATTAATGTGCTGTTTAGTTCTGCAAAGTGTGAACTTTGAAAACGATTTTTCTAAAGTTGTGTTTTGAACTTTTCTAGAATATGTTGTTGTTAAAGTGACATCAGCTTCTTTACAGCCATCCATTTATTTTTACTTAAAATCTGATTTATTATTAGGAAATCAAAGCTTTGGATGCGTTTGTGAACACAGAGGAATGACAAACACCAAAACGATAAATTCCATGGCGGCCATTTTGAATCCCTCAATTGGGAAAAGCATGTTTTAATCTCAGCTCTGTTCGTCCTAAACGTCCTGTAGCATCGTTCATATTAGAAGACTTTATATTACTTTATAAGCACACATATTAGAGACATTTTCATAGTTAATTATTGTGTCACTTGGTCCATACGACCGGATTTTTAATACGGAATTATTAACTGGGGAAGTTTAATGGTGATATCTAAAATATTTACCCGATTATCCGAGGAACACCTGAACGCACCTTAACTTTATCGCTAACTGTCCTTATTGTTCCCTATAATTGCCGGCTGGATTTCCAACTCATATACTTTCTAAAACATAGAGTTTGTATCAGCTAAGTAGCTTTTTTATTTATTATCAGCTGACTGAAACAGAAAAGTGAACAGAGACTCACGTCACCGATGATGGCCAGAGCGGCTAAAGCTGCCAGAGAACCCAACATGGCCGCCAGAGTACGATGCACAATCTGAAAAATCCAAAAGATTCATCATGAACACGACGCTAAGAACCAAAGAATGCTGCATGCATGTATTCATTTAACATTTAATTATACAACTGAACACTTTACAGTCAAATAAAATGCATTCACCACTTGTCATTTATTTATTTTCATTTTAAATGATGTTTTTTGTGGCGTATTGGTGTTTTCTTTAATAATAATTTGCATCTGTCATTAAATAATCCTGCATCTCAAACTGTAATTTAAAGAGACAAAAGCTCCAGTATGTGTGAGATGTGTGGTTTGGAAGCTGCAGTAACAGTAAAGGTGAGCGCGTTCCATCAGTCTGAATATGAAGAGGTGCAGAAGTTAAAGGTGATATTACAGACAGCTCCATGATCAGCTCATGTGTGATGCATCCTCTTTATTACAGACTGCAGCCTGTGACATCAGTCAGCAGGTCACGCCTCGTTTATTAATGAAGTCGTGAGTTAAAGGAAACACGAGGACAGTTCTGACACACAGACGCTCATTTTAGTGTTGAAGTGTAAAGTGACAGCTTGAAGCATTGAATAAACGTCTGTTAAGAGGGAACACAATGGGGACTGATGAAAGGGTTACAATCTTTATATATTAAAGTTTTACAAAAAACAAAACAGAATCACAAAGTTAGAGCTATTTTATAATTTAATAATATTTCTTAAATACACTACATGTATTATAATTTATAAAAATATTGTTCCCATTATCTTATGTTCTCATTGCACAGCTACTGTGCTCCTCAGCTGCTCTGCTTCAGTGCAGCTTGTTTTAAGTAGAGCTTTTATCCAATCAGAGTTCACCTCTGTGTCTCTAGGTAGAAGAGAGGCCCCAGGCCTGCAGACTCACCAGTGAATCCATGTGCAGGTTAAGTGAATGGGGACGATGTTGTTGATCGTCATAGTGTTCAACCAATCAGATCTTTAGTTTGACGTGTTGGGCGTATTCTTTGACGTGTCAGAGCCTTCTGGGTAGTAAGTTCATCAGCATTAAGGTGCGCTGTGATTGGTCGGTGGGCTAGCGCGACCGTAGTGAAGCTGAAGCTAGCTAGCAGAAGTTAGCATCAGTAGTAAGAGTGCAAGTGAACGATATGTAAGAAGTTATGACATTGACATGACATTGTTAGTGTTTTGCTTGGTGTAGAATCTTCAAAGGGAACTGAACTCTTCAGTAACGCCTCCTGAAGTGAAGTTCTTCTCTGGGCTGTAACACCAGTTTCCCCGTTTACCTCAAAGATGATGAGAACGTAGACTCCGGTCAGGATGATTCCAGCGATGCCCACCTGCGTCTCCACGTTGACGTAGAGCGACTGGTGGGTCATGGAGAGCGGCACCACCTCGTCCTCCTGCAGGAAGGCCTGGACCGTGATGATGATGGGGTCACTGTGTGGGAGACGAAGGCAAACACAATCACCTGCATGTATTCTACGTCACCAAACATTCACCGATCCATAACATCAGAAACCGGAAAGGTTTGTTATGTTGGAGACAAAGTCCAAGAAAACAACAGCACACACTCAACAACAATGGGACAAATATGATGTTATGTGGCGTAAATTCACATATTGCTAATTAGTTCAAAATAACGTAAAAAAATGTCAGTGATGGCAATATCTGAGTGTATAGAATGAATTAATCAACTACAAAAATGTGACACAAAGAAACTACAAAGAGACATAAAACGACTACAAAGAGACAAAGAGACACGAAGAAACTACAAAGAGACATAAAACGACTACAAAGAGACAAAGAGACACGAAGCAACTACAGTCAGAGCTGAGCAACTGCTGAATGAAACGTGAGAGAAAAGGTGAAGACAGTTCGTACAACAACAACTACAAAGAGACACAAAACAACCACAAAGAGACACAAAACAACCACAAAGAGACACAATGAAGCTACAAAGAGACATAAAACGACTACAAAGATACACCAAACAATAAGAAAGTTAAATACCTGCTGAGCATCTCAAATGTTTTGGTCAACAGTATGTGGTCACTTCGGTCACTGTGCAGAGGAATGGTCCAGTTATAGAGCACCTGATCACAAACAGCAGAAGATCAATCAGTTGGTTGATGACGATGACGATGAAGATGACGATGACGATGCTCACCTGCTGAGGCCTCCTCCTCCGCTGTCCCGACGGCTCGACCTGCTCTACCTGGACCAGGATGTAGTCCTGGTTGTCGAGGTCCACCTTCCCTTTGGTGAACGGCCCCCCCACCTGGAGCTTCAGCAGAGCGTTGTCTCTGAAGTCCGTCAGGTTCATGGCTGAGGGACGAAGACGGTCAAGAGAAAGATCTGCAGGAGCTGAGTGTGTGTTTGTGTTTCTGAGCGTTCACCACGTATCCTACGAGCACAAGAGACAGCAGGACCAGGTTCTGCTGCATGGAGCTGATCTCAACGGGTTCTCTGAGCTCAGCGCTCATTCTGCATCTATTCTGAGATGTTGTAGTTTCTATGTGGTCGTGTTGTGGGTCTACGTTGTCATTTTTGGGTGATTTGAAGTTGTTTTGTGTCTCTTTCAGATACTTTTGTGGCTGTTTTACATATTTCTAGTCATTGTACATCTTGTGATCATCTTCAGGTGTTTTTTTATTTCTTTGTAGTTATTTTTTAGCTGTTTCGCTTCAATTTTCAGATGTTTTACGTTTCTATGAGTTCTTCTTCAGTTTCTTTTCATTTTGGGTAATTTTTTGTAGTTTTGCATCAATTGTAATTAATTGTGCGTCTCAGTCTCATAGTCACTCTTTTGTGATTTTGCATCTCTTCAGACGCTTTAAGCTTCTGCGTGATTGTTTTTTTATTTTATTTATTTAACCTTTATTTAACCAGGAGAGTCCCATTGAGATAAAAAATCTCTTTTTCAAGGGAGACCTAGCCAAGACAGGGTTTTGGGTCTTTGTCGTCGTTTCACGTCTATTTCCAGTCATTTTAAGTGTCATAGTCATTTTGGATCCACTTTTAGTCGTTTCACGTCTATTTTAAGTCATTGTGGGTCCTTTGAAGTCGTTTATATATGTTTGTGGTCATTTCACGTTTCTTGGTGACGGTTCTGTTAGTCTGACCTCCTGACCTCCTGGGTCTGTACCCGTCTGGTGGGTCCACTTCTCTCCTTGTTGGTTAAAGGCCTGCTGGGTCTCTGTTTCTGTTTCTAACGATGGAAGCCGCAGGAAAAGATACAGAAAGTGTCTGTTGAGGAGACGGCCAACATCCTCCAGGGGTTGTCTCGGTCCGGATACATGCTGAAGAAGAGCTGAAGGCACAACACAGGAACCAGTCAACAGCTGAGGAACAAGGGAACAAGGGAACAAGGACACATGCAGCTACACATTCATTTATATCTAGACATCAAACTAATCAAATAAGCATAGTTCATCAAATGTTTCCTTAAACAGGAATCATGAAGTAATACGATGTGTAGATTTACTTCATTATTAGGTTGTTTTATTGAACCAAACGTTATTTTAAAGGAACACGTACACTGCAGAGGACGACGATAGTGAACATTGTGGCAATTTTGGAGACTCTGAAGCAGCATCTGAAACCACAGAAGAAGAAAAACAGAGTTCAGTATAATAATAGAAACGGGTGAAGTTTCATGTTGATATCATGAGTTCAGACGTAATCAAACATCTGCTTCATATCAAACATCTGCTTCATATCAAACATCTGCATCATATCAAACATCTGCTTCATATCAAACATCTGCTTCATATCAAACATCTGCATCATATCAAACATCTGCTTCATATCAAACATCTGCTTCATATCAAACATCTGCTTCATATCAAACATCTGCTTCATATCAAACATCTGCATCATATCAAATATCTGCTTCATATCAAACATCTGCATCACATCAAACATCTGCATCATATCAAACATCTGCATCATATCAAACATCTGCTTCATATCAAACATCTGCTTCATATCAAACATCTGCTTCATATCAAACATCTGCTTCATATCAAACATCTGCATCATATCAAACATCTGCTTCATATCAAACATCTGCTTCATATCAAACATCTGCATCATATCAAACATCTGCATCATATCAAACATCTGCATCATATCAAACATCTGCTTCATATCAAACATCTGCTTCATATCAAACATCTGCATCATATCAAACATCTGCTTCATATCAAACATCTGTTCAGGGCTTCCTGCTCTCACTTCATGCTGCTGGTGAGTCTAAAGCTGAGGTTCAGGTTCTCCAGAGGGTCGCTCTTCTCCGAGGGGCCGGACCGGGACAGACCGGAGACCTCGCTGCCCAGCCGGTACCTCCTCTCATGGTCCAGGGAGCCGCCGTCCCACGGCTCCTCCCCCCCAACAAAGCCGGGGTCGTGTAAGGTCATGTAGGTCATGCTGTAAAACAAAGAGTCCGTCAGACGTGGAGGTGAGCTCTCATACACCAACATCCCATAATCACAATGTTCACCGAGTTACAAACCTGTCGTCCTGAGAGAACCTCAGCAGAGGAGATCTCTCTGTGAGGCCGGCTGAGTGAGTCTTCCCCCTGAGAACATTCACCACGCTGAAGCTGTGTCTGAAGAAGAAGAAGAAGAAGAAGAAGAAGAAGAAGAAGAAGAAGAAGACCAGGAATGAGTTAAACGTCTGAGTTCTGTTAACTTTGACCCTCAGCCGTCAGCCACCAGAGAGGAGAGCAGCTGGTGAGTCCAGACCAGAGATCAACTGTCTGTCTGTGCTTTGGTGCCGGGCAGCTGTGGACACACAGTGTGTGGACACTCTGGTTTAAGATCAGCTAGAAATGAAGCTGACGAGAGCAGCGAGCAGGAACCCAAACAGGAAGTAGCTGTCTGTGAAACCAAAACAATGAGCTGAACGAGGCCAAAGGCTCATCTTCTCATTAGTCATGTGACCCGTTGATGTGACTGCAGCAGCTTTAGAGCTGCAACGTGTTTCACAACCACAACCACAGCGCACACAGACACACACACAGACACACACAGACACACACACAGACACACACACAGACACTCACACAGACACACACAGACACACACACACACACAGACACACACAGACACACAGACACACACACACACACACAGACACACACACACAGACACACACACACACACACACACACACAGACACACACACACAGACACACACACACACACACACAGACACACACACACACACACACACACACACACACACACACACACAGTCTGCTGTGAGATCTTAAAGTAAAGGAACACTTTGAGTTTTCATATTATTCAATGTTATTTTTCAGTGCGTTTCATTTTCACTCTGATGTTTTCTATGTATTCTATTTCTGTGTGTTTTCAGCTTAATTTGATTTCCCCATGTTGTTATGTTCAGTAATTATTACTATCATTGTTATTATTATTATCTATTATTAATGTTATTTGTATTACTATTATATCTTTTATATATATATCTATTATAGTCTGATACAAAATGGAAAGATTTGTTTTTGACATTATTATATAAAAAGTTAAGAAATGAATGAAGAAGGTGACCTTTGACCTTTGACCTCTCTCTCTGTCACACTGCGATGCCTTTGTTCAGCGCATTCTTTGGAGCTTTGAGCTTTGAGCTGATTAACTGGAGAAATATTCTCAACGTGTCAAAAGAAATCATGTTCAGAGGTTCAAACAGCAGCTTCCTCCGTCTGCTCTCTCTGTGTTTTCTATTATGTACTTTGTGTCTTTACTTCCTGTTTTGTATTTGTTGTGTAATTATTGAAGCCATATTTTACATCCCTGCATCCTCACATGCACATGCACATGCACGTGCACGATGCGTGTGCACGTGCACGATGCGTGTGCACGTCTGTGCAGGTTTTCATGATAAATATAAAACAGTTAATCCGACGGAGCCGTGCTTCGCTCTTCGTCACGTGCAACTTCGGACTAAATTCACGAAGCAAAAAATCCCTCAATTTAATCCCAATAACGTCAAAACCACGGGTTTGAGATTAGCAGCCCCCCCCCCCCCCGATACACTCACACAGACGCACACACACACACACACACACACACACACACACACACACACACACGTTAAGTCTCTCGGTGTGTGAACGATCATACTTTCATGAGCTTCAGTGTTTTTCTCGTATGTCAAACGTCCGCTGGGAGCTTTAACCGGCCGGGCGAGTGTAACGTTCTTCTTCTGTGGTTCAGATCGTCTCAACGTGAACACTAGAAGTTCTAAACACTCAAACAATTCTTCATGGACACAAACTTTAACTCAAAGGAACAACTGAGTGTTTTAAGTTGAAGCTTATCGAGACATTTAGCAGATAAAGAGGAAGATTTATGTGGAGTTTGGTGGTATTCACGGGAAAATAGACACGATTCATAAGAAAATACACTAAACATGTGGGTTCACTTTCTCCTACGACATCACACAAACCGCTGTGTGAGGATACGGATCATAAACACGTTGGATTAAAGTCTGAACGGGGAAGATGTTGAGATGGACGATCGGTCAACAGGTCAAACAGGACTTTCACCAGGAGATCGTGTCCATGTCCCACGTGAGCCGAATGTAACAGACTCATTTGAACCCAAAGTCACTGAAGCGTTTAACTGAACCTACTAACCCCTTTACTAACCACCTCTAACCACGCGGCCTCTAACCACGCGGCCTCTAACCACGCGGCCTCTAACCACGCGGCCTCTAACCACGCAGCCTCTAACCACGCGGCCTCTAACCACGCGGCCTCTAACCACGCGGCCTCTAACCACGCGGCCTCTAACCACGCAGCCTCTAACCACGCGGCCTCTAACCACGCGGCCTCTAACCACGCAGCCTCTAACTACACGGCCTCTAACCACGCAGCCTCGCTGCCCAAAGCTAACATGAAATGAAGAGTTTAGTTTCTCAGAGCGAACACGTAGAAATGTTGATATGAAACTTATTTTTGGTTCGGAAACGAGTCGAGATTCAACTTATCGCTGGTTCGTCAGAAACGTACGAGATCAACATTTTATTCGCTGCTGAAATAAAACTCACTGAATAACAACGACTTCCTGTTTGAGGGACGTTCGCTGTAAACGACACAGACAGTTCGTTACATTATCGTCAATAATCGGTCAAATATAACTTTCTGCTACTTCTTCAATCTGCTGCTCAGTGTTAGCATCACTTCTTCATAGTTCATAGTTTTACTCTATTTAATCTTTGTTGTGTTTTACTTTTTCTATTTCAGTTGAATTCTCTCACTTTATTGATTTACTCTGATTGCTATTGTGCTCTACTGTGTTCTATTGTGCTCTATTGTGCTCTATTGTGTTCTATTGTGTTCTATTGTGCTCTATTGTGTTCTATTGTGCTCTACTGTGCTCTATTGTGCTCCATTGTGTTCTATTGTGTTCTATTGTGCTCTACTGTGCTCTATTGTGCTCTATTGTGTTCTATTGTGTTCTATTGTGCTCTACTGTGCTCTATTGTGTTCTATTGTGTTCTATTGTGCTCTACTGTGTTCTATTGTGTTCTATTGTGTTCTATTGTGCTCTACTGTGCTCTATTGTGTTCTATTGTGTTCTATTGTGCTCTACTGTGTTCTATTGTGTTCTATTGTGTTCTATTGTGTTCTATTGTGCTCTACTGTGCTCTATTGTGTTCTATTGTGCTCTATTGTGTTCTATTGTGCTCTACTGTGCTCTATTGTGCTCTATTGTGTTCTATTGTGCTCTATTGTGCTCTACTGTGTTCTATTGTGCTCTACTGTGCTCTATTGTGTTCTATTGTGCTCTACTGTGTTCTATTGTGCTCTACTGTGCTCTATTGTGTTCTATTGTGCTCTATTGTGTTCTATTGTGCTCCACTGTGTTCTATTGTGCTCTACTGTGCTCTACTGTGCTCTATTGTGTTCTATTGTGCTCCACTGTGTTCTATTGTGCTCTATTGTGCTCTATTGTGTTCTATTGTGCTCCACTGTGCTCTATTGTGCTCTACTGTGCTCTATTGTGTTCTATTGTGCTCTATTGTGCTCTATTGTGTTCTATTGTGCTCTATTGTGCTCTACTGTGTTCTATTGTGTTCTATTGTGTTCTATTGTGCTCTATTGTGCTCTATTGTGTTCTATTGTGCTCCACTGTGTTCTATTGTGCTCTACTGTGCTCTACTGTGCTCTATTGTGCGATCATGTCCGTATTATTAGTTTTACACTTTGTGTTTTAATTGTTATTGTTCATAAATGTTTATATTTTTATTCTATTGTTCTTTTCTTATTCTTCTGTTTCTTTAATGAAACTCTGGCACAAGAATAAATAAAGTTCTCTTTTAACTTTAACTTGTTTAGTTTTAGCCACACAGCTCGTCTAATAACTCGACCAATCAAGAGCTTCCTACCCGTCCTCCTGTCGAACCGGCACGAAGCCCTCTGCGTGGATGACGCACTGTCCCGAGGGCAGAACGGCCGACTGCTGCAGCTTCTGGGCGTCCCTCCGCTCCGACATGCCCTGCAGCAGACGCAGCTCCCCAAAGTTCCCGGCGACGGCCTCCGGTGACCGCAGGCTGTTCCGGCCCTGGAGGCCCTGGAGGCCCTGGAGGCCCTGGAGGCCCTGGAGGCCCTGGGCCGACGCCGGAGACATCTCCATCTCGGTTTTGTTCTCCAGATACATGCTGAGGCTGCCGGAGGAGAGAAGCACGTATTCAGTAGAAAGTCAACATCATCACCTTGTAGGTAGAACACGTTAGCTTGTGGACTCATCCAGCTGCTGCAGAGGAACATTTGTATTCATTGATCTGTTTCTAACGGCCTCTCTCTGCTCTGGTTTCGGTCTCTTTAGCTCCTGAACTACTATCTTCAGCTTCATGGAGCTTTCTGCTGACGTCGTCCTGCAGCCACTGATGCTACGAGAACCAAACATCAGAGTTAAAGCTGGGAAACCAAAACAATGAGCTGAAAGACGCTAAAACACGAAATAAACTAAAAAAGGAGCCACAGAGTCATGTGATCCGCTGAATAGTGATTAAAGCAGCTTTAAAGTTACAGGAGGGAATCTTTGGCTTTCTTATAGAAACTTAAACTTAAATCGATGACATCAAAATGACCAAAAATCAGTTTAATTCGCTGACTTTTATAATTTCATCACCTTCAGAGCGATCAGACTCTCTCTGTGTGTTTGTGTTGTTGAGACTTTAGTGTTTGAAAGAGTTCGTTCAGAACAACAGACGGAGCAGCAGCAGAGCAGCAGCTCCTGCTGTGAGCTAGAATCAGTGTTTCAGAGAGTCTGGTGTCTCTGTAGATCACAGACGGAATGAACGAGGAACAAGGAGCTCTGTCTCCTCTTTGACGTCTGGAGGAGTCAAAGGCCACGAGGAGCTCCAGCTTCTGTGCGATAGCGTTCACACCGAGTCTCTTAACTGTAAAGACTTCGCCTCGTTCACTCAGACCTGCAGCTCTGTGCGTTACACCAGCTGGCTGATTCACGACGCCCATCATGCACTTCAGCGTGAGGTCAGCGGACGAGGTCAGCCACGGCAGACATGTGGTCCTCAGCATCACAGAGGCGTGAGCTGGATTACTGCTCACAGGAACTCGTGACGGCTGAGCCGGCTGTGATAAGTCCTGTGAGGAGCCGGTACGTCCAAGAACTGATCCTTCTAACAGTCTGCAGGCCTCAAGCCTCACAACACACCATGACGTGATCCTTATTAATATATATTCATTACGGCAGCTTTTAAAGAAGCAGCTTTGATTTATTTACAGAAAGAAAAATCTTCAACGACACGATTCATTCATGAGCCGCCTCAGGTTCACGTCCTCATGAACGCTCCTCTTCAGTCCAGCTGTGACGCTCTGAACTTCTCCGTCGTTCACACGTTAAAGACTCCAGACGGATTATATGAGATTATTCTGTTCACACTGATTATTAATGTTTTCATTAACTGTTTCTGTTCTAACGTCATCTCTCTGAATAGTTTTCACCATGTAAAGAGCCTTTATGTGTTCTTGTTGTTAATAATAATATTAAATAGAGCGCTCCATGTGTAGGAATGGGTGAGCGACATGTTCACAGTTATGATCATGAGGATTAAACCACCGCCTCACAGGAGGAAGAGGAAACTGCTGCTGACTTCAAATTAAAGTCAAACTTTTATTTTGGCGAGGAGAAAGAGACGAGGGAGGAAAGTGATGAGACCTACCTGTAGAGATGATGAAGATGATGAAGATGATGAAGATGATGAGGATGTTAAATGATGAACATCCAACAATCAAGATCACGAGTTAAAAAACCAGGCAGACAATCTGATGCTGGACTGTGATGAAGACGAGGGAGGCTGAGGTGTTTCTTCTCCTCTTCGTCCTCCCGGATCGAGGAGCTGAGTGGAGGAGCTGACAGGAGGAGTGCAACAGTTCTCTCTGCACTAATAGCTGATAAACGTTTTTCCTTTCATCTCTCTCTCTCTCTCTCTCTCTCTCTCTCTCCCTCTCTCTCTCTCTCTCTCTCTCCCTCTCCCTCTCCCTCTCTCTCTCTCCCTCTCCCCCCTCTCCCTCTCTCTCTGTCTCTCTCTCTCTCTCTCTCTCTCTCTCTCTCCCTCTCCCTCTCTCTCTCTCTCTCTCTCTCTCTCTCTCTCTGCTGCTTAGCGCCTCCCCCCCCGACACCAAGTCCAAGTCCATCCTCCAGAGAAAACCAGTTTCTTGATCTAAATAAATACAATAATGTTCCTAAACTGAAGTTATATTTGGATAATTTAATAAAAATGTATACATATGTACAGTATGTTAAATCAAAGCAGAAGTTAATATTAATGCTGATTTAAATGTGAATTAGTAGCTTTTATTTGATGTTTCTGTGATTAGAGATGGATGTAGATCCCCCCCCCCCTCAAGCTTAAATAGCTTTAAGATGTTTCTAAATTGTTGAAATGATCCGTGACCTTTGTGCAAATGGAAGTTTAAAAGGTGGGGGTCTTTGGGGTCTTTGGGGTCTTTGGGGTCTTTGGGGTCTTTGGGGTCTTTGGGGTCTTTGGGGCCTCTAAAGGTCTGAGGGAACCTCTGGTCCTGCATCCCTCAGTTCAATGTAATGAAGTTACTGATCAGCAGCTCTGCTGTAGTGACCGTTAACGTCAGCGAGTACGCCTGATGCGTTACACGTGGAACCCGTCACACGTGGAACCCGTCACACGTGGAACCTGCTACACGTGGAACCCGTCACACGTGGAACCTGCTACACGTGGAACCCGTCACACGTGGAACCTGTTCCACATGTTCATGAGAAGCTAAACGTCGTCGCGAGAAACTGACGTCCCACCGTCGGATTTCGTCTCTTCCTGCACATCCAACATTTTCTACGGACGGACGGAGAAAATGTAGAACTTTGAGGAACGTTTCCTCGTCAGCGCTTCAGCTCATCTCCATCAGACTTAAAACCACAAACCTGCTGATTAATCACATTTTCTTGCTTTTTTTTATTCGCCCCCAAAAAATGTGCTTTTAAATCACGAAGTTTTTTGAAGCGAACACCAACTCAAGTTTTTATATTCCAACAAAGAGTATAAACGTGGGGCGCTGTCTGTAATCTTCTTCTACCTTTGACACTAGTGAGCAGACCAGGACTCCATGAGGAGAAACTCCTCTATGAAGACTCTCAATGAAACATGATCTTCATTTACTCGAGTGATGACCGTCCTTTGATTTCCTGCATCTGACCCTCTCATTCTCAGAAAGCAGTGAGGACAATGCTTCCCATTGAGGAGGAGTCACCTGGTCTGGACTCCCTGGAGACTCTGTGGTCACATGGACGGTGAGGAGAGCGAGGAGAGCGAGGAGAGCGAGGAGAGCGAGGAGAGAGAGGAGAGAGAGGAGAGAGAGCCGGAGGCTCTGAAACAGACACACCGACTCCTGGATGAATGACTTTCTCTCTGCTCAGCTTCTCGTACGCACACAAACCAACAGTCATGTGACGCAGGACGGGAATCATCATCATCATCATCATCCTCCTGAGGTACAGTGATGAAGGCACGCGGATGGTCATCTACAGTCATCTACAGCAGCAGTTATGTTCTCACATCAGAGAGTCTACAGGAGACGAAAACGAAGACGATAAACTGAAGACAAAAGTCAAACAAATCCTAATCTTCTATCCTGTCAATCACCGTGTAGCCCCGCCCCTAAAGCATCCCCTGCTTTATGGTCTGTTTGACTCTAAATGGACCATCATGTACTAAATGAACATCATGCTGTATTGAAGAAGACTTGAGACCATAAACTCATGTTTACTGAGGTTCCTCATGACTCACCTTCCCTCGAGCTGTCCAGATGTTTCGGTGGATAAATGAATCTGTTTGGGGAACCTTTACAACCCTGAACGTCTCACACCAGCGACAACTTTGCTCCTCATTGTCTGCAAAGAGCCGCCCAGTAAAACCCTCGATTCAATTTACACTTAAAATTAGGGCTGCAACTAACGATTATTTTAATAATCGATTAATCTGTCGATTAATCACCCCCGGCGATTCGGTGAATGGGTGAACGCGGATGAACACAAATGAACACAAATAGTCCCCGACGATTCACCGCGTTTAATGTGAACACACCTTTACCTTTAGGTATGTTCACATTAAACGCGATGAACACAAATGAACACAAATAGTCCCCGGCGATTCACCGCGTTTAACGCAATGAACGCGGATGAACACAAATAGTCCCCGGCGATACCGGCCGCGTTCATCGCGTTTGGTGTTTGGTGTGTGAACACGCGGTGAAGAGGTCCCCCGGGGACTATTTGTGTTCACGCGATGCACACAAATAGTCCCCGGCGATACCGGCGGCGCGAATGACGCGAAAATAATACAAATCGCGTAAATCAACTTCCGGTGTTGTCACGGCAACGTTTATACGCCGGTCAGCGTCAGCTACAGAACCGGAGTCCTGTTCCGTTATTCCTGCTGCTGTGAACACTCAAACATCTCCGACACTTATTGAGTGACGTAATGATCGCGCGACACAACGAATCGATAATGAAATTCGTTGCCAACTCTTTTAATAATCGATTTTTATCGATTCGTTGTTGCAGCTCTAGTTGCAATGAGCCGCTCCAGCTTTGCTCAGATCCTCTAAACGTGAGACCGATTCCCGAAGCTTCCTGCAGCAGGTTCAAGGTCTCTAACAGCCTCGTTAGCTGGTTCAGCTTTTTTTGGGATTATTTTAGCAGAGTCCTCTGCTGGTCTGGGGAGACGTAATGGAATTAGGGTTCATAGTCTGATCCCACCGAATAACTCCAGGAACAGAACTGCTGATTCTCTGGACACCGGGTCAATAGGTCAAGATTCAGCTGTGATCTCAGGTTTATTTATAACAAGGTGAAACATGAACAAGAACATTTAAATACAATAACAAAAATAAACGACACACCTGTAGAGTTCTGTGATGACACATCGGGGGCTAAATAACTACAACACAGAATCGCTCCTTTTTGCATTTGAATTTATTAACAGAAATGTATTAACATTGAATATGCAGGAATGAGACCTTCTGTGAATACATGGCACAATCATATTATGTACATTCTTTAAGGAGACGGTGCACAGACACTGTGGGGGGGGGGGTCTTAAAACGAAGTGAGAAACACTGACTTCTTTAAGTTAAAAATGTCTTCATAGAAAGAAACATGGCTGTTAAAGTAATACTAGTGTTGTGTCGTACATCGATTTCTATTTACAGACTAGAGAATTCACACGAACCAGAGGAGCAAACCTACCACAGCGCTGCTGTTCTTTTAAACTGTAACAATATACATAATTCCCATGTAACACAACAAGTACATGTGCAGCTCATCACTTCATTTGAAAGAAACTAAATTCCTCTTTTAGCTTTTTAAAGCTCATTGCACGTTTTTCCCCCCACAGACGTTTTGTGTCTCGTATGAATGTGTTTGTGTGTCGACAGGTGAGATGTGAACGTCCTCCTCCTCAGTGTCCCGTCAGGTAGACCTCCTCCTCAGTGTCCCGTCAGGTAGACCTCCTCCTCAGTGTCCCGTCAGGTAGTCCTGGGTGGAGTCCGAGGCGAAGGAGTCGGCGTCCTCGTTGTCCGAGTCCTCGCTGCTGTCGTCGGCGGCCGGCTCACCGGACAGCGCGATGCGGGCGTAGTCGTCGGTGTCGATGGACTTGCAGAAGTGGATGGCGTATTTGAGCTTCTCCTCCAGCACCTGTTTGCACGAGTACCTGGGCAGCTTGAGCAGGAAGAAGCAGGTGTAGGACTCGGGCAGGAAGTGGTCAGGAGGGTTGTACTTATCCAGCACCTGCAAGGGGGGGGGCAGAGAAGACGGCGCTCTGAGGTCTCATACTGCTGTGTTTAAGGGGCTACGCTGTACGGAGGCTCCGTGCAGACCAGACTAAAGGACTCCTGTTAACCCTTTACGATGGCTATAAATACAGCTTTAGGTTTTGCAGCACAGGAGCCTCCAACATGTGTTAATGTGAGACTTTGGTTTTAAACGGTTCGTTCAGATTCAAAGCTTCACGCGTTAAAGCTGCATTCTCTCTAGTGTCCACCAGGGGGCGACTCCTCTGTTTGTATAGAAGTCTATGAGGAAACATGAATGCAGTGGTTTCTACCTTCATACTTCGCACTTCTTACCTGCACAACAAAGTCCCGCCCCCGGAAGTCGGCGATGGTGCGCGGCAGACGTGTGCGCCCCCAGACGAACCTCAGGAAGAGAGAGCGCTCCGTGTTGGAGAAGGACTCCATCACCTCCCAGAACCACTGGATGAGCGACGACGTGGGCTCCACCCCTTTATACGTGGCCACGGACTTCAGCAGGTGGAGCGGGATGTCTGGGCTTCCGCACACCTGAGGACAGAGTCACTGTTAAACCAGCCGGAGGACACACGGAGACACAACGACGAGGCAACAAGCTGCTCTCACTGACCATCGTCTCCAGCTCGTATCCGGTGAACAGAGACAACAGAGGGACGGGAACCACTCGAGCCATCCCCTCTCTGACCGCCGACACCTGCTCGTCAAACTCATGGAGTCTGGGGGGGGAGGGGGGGGAGGACGTTAAAACACAACCAGAGAGAGAGAGAGAGAGAGTACGTTTTGCCGACTCGGCGGATTCTCTCTCACCTGTAGTTGATGGCCAGGCGGACGTATTCTGCGCGGTTCTCCAGGGTGATGTGCGAGTACTTGGAGCTCAGCTGGATGTCTTGTCCGCTGGCGTTGGGCACCGTGAAGGGAAGCGTCATGGCCTCGAACTCCTCCGCTGTGGCCTCGTTGTCCCGGATGTACATCAAGCCAGGAATGAAATCCTTATCGACCTGAGAGGTTCACGGAGAAGAACGTTAACACAGGAGCGCTGTGAGATTCAGTGACACAGAAGTCTGTGAGAACATGACTCTACGTCTCTCTAGTGTCCACCAGGGGGCGACTCCTCTGGTTGTATAGAAGTCTATGAGAAAATGACTCTACTTCTCTCTTGATTTATTACCTCAGTAAACATTGTAAACATGAGTTTATGGTCTCAATCTCTAGTTTCAAGTCTTCTTCAATACAGCATGATGTTCATTTAGTAAATGATGGTCCATTTAGAGTCAAACAGACCATAAAGCAGGGGATGCTTTAGGGGCGGGGCTACACAGTGATTGACAGGTCTCTACCAGAGACGTATACGACGTCTCTACGTCACTCCTCCTCAGTCCTAATATGGTCACTTCCTGTTCACTGGTTGATAAAAACCAAATGACTTTATATAGCGCTGATCTTAAGACATCGGGTGAGTTGTTTTCATTGACTGTGCTATTACTATATTTAGTGTTAAGTAGCATACGCTAACGTTAGCTTGTGTGTGTGTAGTTGTGTAAATAAAACACTGATTCTTAGTTTCAGGTGATTCTACACCGTTTAAAACACAGAACTGACAGAACATTATATCCCGTATCTGCCACTGCCTCCCTCCTGATGTGACCCGCTGTCTCTAATGTCTCCTGATGACCCTGAACACCACCTGGTGGAAACATTCCTCTCTCTCTGTGCGTATTCGAGCCCTCGTGCTGGCGTCACAGCTCCCGTGAGCGGCTCATCTCTCACATTCAGAATGTCTCAAAGGCATAAAACAAGACAAGAGCAGCTTTGTGAAGCGTCTCCGGTTCAGGAGCTCATGATCTCAGCGTGAGGGAACAGGAGCTCAGATTGAGGATCAGGACTTCTTTGACTCGGAGTGAACGAGGATTTGCAGGAATGAGTTTCTCACAGAGGAGCTTAAGGTTTAATCTGAGGAGGAATGTATCGGAATGTGTTCTCTCTGCAGGTTCTAAAGCCGATCATGAGGTGATGGTGTCTGGCATGAAGAGAGGAAGTTCCTCACTGCAGCTGGACGTTAAGGGACCGTCGTTCCCTTAGATCCTGATGGATCACGTTGATCCCACAGAGACTCAGGAGCTGAGCCGAGCTGGCGCTGAGGTTTCATGGTTTTTCCTACGAATGCTTTCAACATTCCTGCAGAACATTCGTACGAGCCTCAAGTTCAGTGGATTTCCGTGGACGCAGAAATTCCTGATTGACCGATTAAATCCTTTGTTCCAACAGAATGTCTGAGAACAGGGAGTTCCCTCCTCAGAGCCCGGCAACGAGGGATAAACCACGACCACACAAAGCACGACGTGAGGCTGGAGACGGTGACGTAGCGCGCTGACGTTGTGTGTCGGCAGCCGGAACGTTAGCCGCAACAGTTAGCATCAAACCTGTGGTCGGACTGTGTGTAGTCAGAGATTCTCTGCCTACAACGGAACGGAACCACGTGAATAATTCAGTTTGATATTTTCTCGTCCCGATGGTGACGAGCGGCTTTGATTCGGCCGTCATCAATAATTTAAACGACACCAAATCTTTCACCAAATCACACACTGGGGCTGTTCTCTGTGATCTTTTGGTAACTGATGCGTGTACGTACACGCGTGCTGAACCGTGACGGGGGATCCGTACGGAGCACAGATCCACAGCTACACCACCGTCGTGGAGCTCATCGTGGCGTACGTACCTCACTGAGGTCGGCGATGGTCAGGTTCATGCCGGCCAGCTGTTTCCACACCGGCTCGGCCAGATTCAGACTCAGGGGGCTTCCGGTCCGGATGGCGATGCCCAGCAGGACTCCTGCAGACGCAGCAGAGCCACAGATTCAAAAAACCAGAACAAACACAAGAGAAGTCTGGAAGAAGTGAAGCTTAAAGCCAACATGCAGCTTATCTGCTGGTTTATTCAGGGTTCACTGGGCTCACCTAGGAAGCGGAACATGCTCATGTGGAGGGCGGACTTGGCCGCCGGGTTGAGCAGGAAACAGTCCCGGTTGGCGCCCGACTCGTCGCGGCCGTTGGGCGTGACGATGAGCAGCGGCGTCAGCGCGTTCTGAAGCTCCTCGCACATCTCAGCGATGGACTCGCTGTAGCCGCCGCCGCAGTCGTCCACAGACTCCCCTGAGGCAGGAAAAGAAAAGTTAAAGACACGCAGAGTGACGGTGAAGCCGTGTTACAGGACGAGGAGATTCGTCTGAAGACGTTTGAGACGTGAGGTTTGAACACCGACCTACGAACTTGACCTTCCACACGCGGTGAGGCAGCAGCAGGCTGTCGGGGCTGAACGAGCTCATCTTAGAACACATCTGACCGAACACGGACTTGGTCCCATCAGGACCAGCCAGACCTCCTTTACTACGAGACCGCTTCACCTGAGGGGAGGAGGAGAGGAGGAGGAGGAGGAGGAGGAGGAGGAGGAGGAGAAGGTGAGGAGAAGAGGAGGAGGAGGAGAGGAGAGGAGGAGGAGGAGAACAGGATAAAAGATAACAGTTTTGATTTGTTTGTGTTTAATAACTTCCTGCTAGACAGACGGGAAGTTGTGAAGGTTATGAAATCCTGCACATGACAGTTCTACGGGGGGGGGGGGGGGGGTCAGAGTCCTGAACCGAGACGATGTGGAGTCAAGTCTACAAGTCCAGGAACCCACACACACACACACACACACACACACACACACACACACACACTTATGAAAGACATCACATGTTACACTCACAGTGAGGAGGAGGAGGAGGAGGAGGAGGAGGAGGAGGAGGAGGAGGAGGAGGAGGAGGAGGACTCATCCTGTATTTCCTACCTGTATCCTGTTGAGCTCCACCACCGGTCCGTGCTGTCGGTCTCTCACCATCGTGGCTTGAACAACCTTCCTGAACGCTGCTTCCTGTTTCACAGACAAACAACATTTATTATTGTCCTGTTCTTCTGTTCACACACGACATCAGAACGTGTGGAACGATGGAGAACGTTGTGCTGTGACTTCTAAGACGTTTCATTAAAACCACACGTGTGTGACGAGAGCTCATCTCTGATTGCACGCTGACGGGTCAGACTCTAACGTAGAACGTAGAAGTTTAAAAGGGTCACGAGACTCTTTATTGGGCCAAATGGGAATTCTGATAGCTAGCACGGATTTCCCAAAATCTTCAGGAGAACAGATTTTTAAATGGGTGTGTATTGGACGGAATGATCGGTTGAAAGATCTTCTAAACTTGCTGACTTCAGCCTTTATACATGAAACCGTGGTGAAGCGTGTGCTGGTCTCTGACACTATGGAATCCATCAGACTCACACATTTGACTGCGTGAGCCTGAAGGAGACATGAACTCCGTGTTCTCGTTGTATGAATATGCTTCTGACTCACCTTGCCCTGAGAGATGAGGATGCCTCTGAGCGTGTCGAAGCCCACCGGGGGTCCGTGGCCCGTCTGGCCCAGCCGGCCCTCCAGGTCGAACATGGGGATGCACGGGCAGAAGAGCTCGGAGATGTGGTGCAGCAGCAGCAGCCTGTTCCTCAGGGCCATGATGGGGATCTCCTGCAGGTGGTTGTACTCCATGGGGACCTTTGAACACACCGACTCACACGGTCAAGACGTTTATCTCACGGCGACGCTTTAGCGCCATCTACTGGAAACACGTGGTCACCTGAGCGGGCAGCTTCCCGGCGTTGGTGGGCTTGCTGGTGGACCAGGAGAGGGTGTGAGCGGAGCCGCAGGCCACCCTGTTGATCTTCTTGCCCTGCAGCGCGGCCACCAGCCGGGGCCTCTGGATGGCGTTGGTGGTCCCGTCTCCCAGCTGGCCCTCGTCGTTGTCCCCCCACGTGTACACTTCTCCTGCAGCGCAAACACAAGCACAGGGCCTCCACTCAGTCAACGTGTGAGATATTCAGAATCAGGCCTCGTTTTCTGATGAAGACGTGTGATTTGTTGGTATTGTTCATGTTTTAGGATCATTCTTTAAACATGTTTACAGCTCATTCACTTTATGAGTCTCAACAGAAGCTTTTCACTGTTTTCTTTCTTGTTTACGGCGTCGGAGTCTGTTCTCCTTCACGGACGTGAGAAAGAACAGCTGGAGGAACGCAGCTTTACAAAGGAGGGCGTAGCTGTAGGTCGTGTTGTTGATGTGTCCACCGATAATGCTGGAGACACAGGTAGCCGGACTATCACAGGGCCGACACGCAGAGAAACCATTCACAGCTACAATTCAGTCAACCCGGAGAGAACACGCAGACTCCACGCAGAGGGCCGTCTATCCCGGGAATCGAACCCGGGCCCCTCATGCTCACCAGCCACCAGACCGCCGAGCATCTTCATTTACCATGTGAACTGATTATTAGGATAAACTGTCCTTTTTAGGAATAAGAGCAACAAACGGAATATTAAGTTCATCTAAACAAGTTTAGAGTAAACTGATGACACACACACACACACACACACACACACACACACACACACACACACACACACACACACACACACACACACACACACACACACACACACACACACACACACACACACACACACACACACACACACACACAGGTCTCCTACCGTCCTCTGTGCAGCACACACAGTGCAGTGACCCCGTGGCGATGGCGATGACCTTCTTCCCCTGCAGCCCTTGAACCTGTCGCGGTCGTCTAACGTGGTCGTCGGAGCCGTGGCCGAGCCGGTGATAGTCTCCCTTCCCCCTGAGGAACCACACGCTGCGTTAAAGCTCCACTGAGATGACAACGACGACAACAACAACAACAACAGCAGCAGCGACGGACGCGCTGTACGTACCACGTGTACACGGCTCCAGACTTGGTGAGAGCCACAGAAAACTGAGAGCCGCACTCCACTTTGACCACGCCGAGGCCCGTCAGAGAGTCGATCTGAAGCACAAGCAACCAGCTCATCAGTCACAGCATGTTATATCGTGTTATCATTTAGAACTGAGCCGTCACACTTTGAGCCAAACGAGGAGAGAGAATCATCCGTCTCCAGCATCTTTCACTGGTGTTTCTGCTGTTTTAATGTGTCACACGTTGAGTATCTTCATTTATTATGTTTGAACATGCTCTGGGATCATCTATTTAAAACGTGTTCTTTTTACATTCTAGGCCGCTTCCCCCGTTTCAAGTCCTTATGCTAAGCTAAGCTACGAGCTGGTGAAAGAAGACCCGGTGCAGCGTGAAGCTCCTGAGAGCCTCCAGTGAACACAGCTCACTGACCTTCATGGGGATTTTGCAGCCATCGCTTCCTCCTCGGCCCAGTTTGCCGTAGTCCCCGTCCCCCCAGGACCAGACCATGTCATCGTCCGTGAGACACAGGGTCTGTGCGTCTCCGCTGCCACAGGCCACGTCAATGACCCGGTGACCCTGCAGAGCGTCCACCTGCAGACACACACATCAGTCTCAGTGAGAACAGACATGAACCTCCGATCAATGACACAGCTCACCGTTCACCATCACAGTGTAAATAAAGTTTGATTCTATAGAACATGAATTCAGCGTCGTGTGACAGGAAGCGCTCTCTCACCAGTTTGGGCTTGAGCTGGTCCTCGCTGTCTCCGTGTCCCAGCCGTCCGTAGCGACCCTTCCCCCAGGTGAAGAGCTCTCCGCTGGCCGAGATGCAGGCGCTGTGAGCCCCTCCGGCCGCGATGTCCACCACCTCCACCCCCCTCAGGGACTCGATGACCCGAGGACGGTCGCAGGGGCTGAAGACGAGAAAGACTCGTGAGCACAGAGACTAGAGGCGTCTTCACAGGAGCCACAAACGAAGAGATCCGCTGGCTTCATTAAAGCAAAGTCGTCTTCAAAACACTTCAATATGTGCATAAAAACGTGTGAATGGAAACACAGCTAATGGATTCATGTTGACACTGTGTGTGTGTGTGAAAGTGTTTATTCTGATCCGGACCTTCGGTTCCCGTGACCCAGCTTTCCGTCCTCGGCCTCCCCCCACGAGTAGACTTCTCCCTCAGAGGACAGCGCCAGGCAGTGCTTCCCTCCGGAGTTCACGGCCACTTTCCTGATGAACACGTGTTGGATGGACTCCAGCAGGGTCGGCGTGGACACGGACTCCGTGCCTCCGATCCCCAACCGGCCCCCAGCTCCGTACCCTGTAGCATAGAGCTGAGGGTCGAGACAAGACGTGAGTCAGACGTGAGTTCATGGGAGACATCAGATGGACATTATTGATCAATACTGATGAAACGAACGTGTGATCCAACGGTTTACACGGTTTGATGTTAACCATCAGAGTGTAAATAAAGTGGATTCTAATGATCCGTTGCTCCACTATTCATCACCACCGTCTGATATGAAAACAGAGAGGCAGACCTTTCCGTCGGCGGTGACGGCGAACAGAGTCTGCTCCCCCCCGATCAGCTGCACCGGCCTCAGCGTGGCGAGGGCTTCGGTGGGCGTGGGCACTTTCACCTTCGCCCCCTCGATGCCGCCCAGCTGACCCCTGTGGTTGTGGCCCCAGCCGTAGATGGTGCCGCTGCCCCCGGCGGAGAGGGTCCAGTCGTCCGGCCGCCGGTTCATCCACTGCACCAGCTGCTCGTCGTGCTCGCGCTTGAACAAGTCGTGACTCTCGTGGAGGCCGTTCATGGTCTCGTGGTCGGCCATGAGCTCCCGGATCTTCTTTGTGACCTTCGACAATAAAAGGGATTAACAACATTCTCGTGTCGACGCGCGACGAGGAGGAAAATAAGCGACGGCACGCTCACCTCATCCAGGAAGGGTCTCGGTAGAGAGGTTCTCTTGTCCAGAGCCACGGCGACTCTGGAGGCCGTGCAGTACCGGCGGAACCAGGCCCACTTATGAGTCTCGGCACAGCAGGGGAGAGTATCGAGCTCTAGGTCGCAGGCCAGAGCCACCAGGACCTGAACACAACGTTCAAATGAGCCTCATGCAACCTCCACAGTGCTGGTGAGTGTGAACTGTTGGAAGCATACCTTGAAAAACGGGCTGTGCAGCAGCTGCTTCCCTCCTCTGACGATGGGGTCCTCGTACTCGTACTGCCTCTGCAGAGCCTCAGGGAGCCCCTTCACCAGAGCAGCCAGAGCACTGCCGGTGAAACTCTGCAAGAAAGAGATCAGTGACCATTGAGATCATTATTAGAAATACAGGCCCTAATAACTAACTTGTTGTTTGTCATAGTAACAGTTCTCAACACAACATAGAAGCGTTGCAGTCGATGATACGGACGTCCTGAGAGAAAACACAATTCTGAACAGGTGAAACATCTTTTACCAGGAGATCTCTCTCATCTGTGAAAACAGGGACAAATATGAATAATATTGAGAGATATTTAAACTAATTATTTCTTTGTTGTTGTTGTAATACTCATTCTGGCCACAAGAGGCAGCAGTGCACCACTAAAGCATTCATGTTTTCTTCCAAGTGAGTCTCATTTACATAACTTTATAACACATTAGACGTAAAACTCACAAAATGATCCTGACAAAATGTTTGAATACTAATGAAAGAACAACTTTTCTTTCCTGCCTGTTTTCAGATTGTTTAAAGATTATTATTTTGGCCCTGTGCCATTATTTCATTGCTCAAACAGAGAGAGGGGACGACAGACAGCAAAGAGCCACAAAAGAGATTTTAAAAACTGTTCGAGTCATAAACACAGTAAAGAAACTATAAAAACAAGACTTCTGTTTCTTTCTGGTCTCTCAGGGCTTCCGTAGCTTTGACACATTTGGGTGAAATATGTTCAACATTAATAAGTGAAACAAGGTGTTATAATAGTAACAACAGCCACGTTCCAATCAGCATAATGACTGCAGTCTCCATCACATGTAACATCTTAATGATTCTTTAGATCATCGTTCTCTGGACACAGTGAACGTTTCTCCGTCCTCACCATGGAGCGAGCCTCGCCCTCACTGTCCCCCAGCAGCCGGTTGATGTTGATGGACTGACCGTACTCGGTGGTCAGAAGCTTCCGTAGTCTCTGCAGAGCCCACATCCTGTGTCCAGCAGCTGGACCGCAATAAATCACACGCAACATGAATATGAATGTGTGTGTATATATATATATATATATCTCACTTATATCTCACTAGGACTACGTTTACATGCAACAAATATCCTTTGTTTTGGGCGTCTCTGAAAACTGTTGGTAGTATACGGCATATCCAGGAGACAACCTCCGGTTCTTTAAAGTTCTTCAGAGCTTCAAGTGTTAAAGCTGCATTCTCTCTAGTGTCCACCAGGGGGCGACTCCTCTGGTTGTATAGAAGTCTATGAGAAAATGACTCTACTTCTCTCTTGATTTATTACCTCAGTAAACATTGTAAACATGAGTTTATGGTCTCAATCTCTAGTTTCAAGTCTTCTTCAATACAGCATGATGTTCATTTAGTAAATGATGGTCCATTTAGAGTCACACAGACCATAAAGCAGGGGATGCTTTAGGGGCGGGGCTACACAGTGATTGACAGGTCTCTACCTGAGACGTATACGTCTCTACGTCACTTCCTGTTCACTGGTTGCAAAAGAACAAGATGGCGACGGACAAAACGCCGAACTCGAGGCTTCAAAACATCAACAAACCAAAGAGTGGACCTAACTTGGAATACCCAGGCGGATTATGACGCTAACATGACTCGGATCAATTTGAGAATATTGAAAGATACGCGTTAACGCAGTCGATGTCGCGGTGGATCAGGACCATCGTACTGTACCTAGTGCACTCAGCTGGGCACAAGCAGCGAGGGAAGCAGCCAGGCGAGGCACGATGCTCCTGTTGGAGGCAAAGTTGAGCCTGAAGTCCAGCAGGCAGGTCACCAGGTCCATGGAGGGGCAGGACAGGATGCAGCGATCGGACAGCAAGTCTTTGGGACCTGAGAGAAGACGCCGAGAAAAGCCTCAGTGGAGTAACAGACCGCTGTGGATCCGTACTGACCCCCCTCACGGAGTTAATCGTTACCCATCACAGTGTGAATAAAGTTTGGCTGAAGGTAAATCACAGCGTTATCACGATGTGTTCACGTGAATATAAAATAGATATTAGAGATGAATTCTGAGAGTGTTGTGTGTGTTGGATGCTCACCAGCAGCCGGCATGATGGGGTAGACGGTGAAGCGCCAGCCCCACCCGTTCACCGAGCCGTCGCTGGTGAATTTCCACTTGAGTTCATCTCCGGGGATCCTCAACTCACTGGACCAGTCGGACCACTCCCGACCTGAAACACAACGCAGCGACGCCACATTTTATATTGTTGCTCCGTCAGCATCCGCTCAGTGAGCGTTCAGCTTCAGGTTCTCCGTCTCATCACCTGATCTGACAGAGACGATCCTATTGGCCCCGTCCATGATGGTCAGCGGGTCGTGGCGCCGCTCGGTGGAACACTGTCTGTCGAACTCTATCCTCAGACCCTCGGCTCCTACGACACAAACAAGAGACGTGGTCACGATGATCTCCTGAACACGGTCCGGTCCATTCAGGATGCTCAAAGAGTCAATTCAGGTTTCGTTATGAAACCCGCTCCACCCCACACCCAGAAACATGGGTCCATCGACCACCCAAACTGGACCTGACCCGGCCTCCAAACTGCCACCTTCCTCCCTCGTCTTCCTCCTCTTACCCGGGATCTTCACGGTTCCGCTGGTGGAGGTGTCGTCCGTGTACGGATGGCTGCTCTCCACGACGACCGGCTGGGAGGACAGTCGGCCGCTCTGCGAGTCCGTAGCAACGTCCTCCAACTCGGTGACGCACAACTCCAGCAGCATGTCGGCGACCTGCGAAAACACAGCGAGAGACCCGACGGCGTCAGCGCCGCTACCAACGTCCTCTGAGTCTGGAGGTCTACGTGGAAACAGCGAGTCACCTGAGGATAAGCCGTTCCCATCCCAGACAGCACAGCAGACAGCACCTCCTTGCCCTTCTCCCCAGAGCGGCAGGACACGGCCAGTTTGAGCAGGTCCACCATCACGCGGGTATCATCCGGCACCAGCAGACTAGTGAACTCGTCCAGGTACTGAGGCTCCGGACCGACCACCTTACTCTGGCTCTCAGAGTCCTGGAGTATGAAACATGACAGAGAGTCAGGGACACGCTGCTGAGGGGTCGACGGCTTCACGGACGTCGGGCGGACTCACCTCTTTGGTCTTGGTCATGGTTTCGGCTATGATGCTGGCGGCTCCGGGGTCATCGGTGACGGGGATGAAAGGACGCGAGGAGGCTCCGGAGGCGGAGGGAGTGATGGCCGACGACGGGGTGACGGCGTCCTCTGATGAAGGAGCCTGCTCACATACACACCAACAACACAGAGCGGTGGTCACACTATACTCACCACTGCATCAAACATCTAAATGAGCTTATTCCAGCAGCAAGGTGAAGAGGTGAGAGTCTAACATACGTCCACAGCAGAACATTACTCTGCTTCTATGAACTCATCTGCTGCAGTAGAACCCTGACTGTGGAGGAGAACCTTTGACTCAAACTGTAAGATTGTTTTATGGGAGGAAACTTCGTTGGAGTTGTATTTATGGCTACAGTCCTGTGAGAGATGCTGTTGTCTGCATGTTGGACCCAGATAGAGTTTGCTGACGGCTGCATCTGCACACCTGGTCGCTGTGGTTTCTGGTTTTACAGTAATTCAGCACAGAATGTGGCTGAGGCTGCACTTCTGACAGAAGAAAAACAAAACTAAAGTTTTCCAGAGACCAGGTTGAGACTGAATCTACGTGGTGCGGTCCTCACCTCGGCCTTCTTGTCCTGCCAGGGGTTGGGGCTGACTCGTTCCTCGGCTTCAGGCAGCACAGGAGGACCTTCTTCATCGCTCACGCTGGACGAGGACGAGGAGTCTGACGGGGGAACCGGTGAGCTGGAAGGACACTCCGCCGGCAGGATCATGCTGGCCGGCATCAGAGCACCGACCACCGCGTCCCTGAAGAAACACACAACAAACACACAAGCCCGACCGGTCACCAGCAACACACACTAATGGTGATAGAGATAGAAAAGGGGATGACTTGGGGTGCAGGTCCAGAGCCAGACCTGAACTGGTTGCATCGTGGTCTTGTGACCCCCCCAGGAGAGGACCGGTCAGACCCTCTGCAGACTAAACGTACCTCGCATACATGATCTGGAGGGCCGACAGCACGTGAGACAGAGCCTGCTGTTTGGCCAAGTTCCCGTCCAGACTGAGGAGGATCTTGGCCAGCGAGGGTCGGTTCGGCTTCACGCTGCTCGGCCCGCTCAGCTTGTTGTTCACTGCTGCAGACGAGTCGCTGTCCGCCTGCACGCCTGCAGCGCACAACAACAACAACAAACAAACAAACACGTTATCATTGAGGGGAAGCACCCTGAACCAGCTGCAGACATAATCAGACTGTTGCAGAGCTGCAGGTGTCTCCTCTCATCAGCAGAGCAGCAGCTACACAGTTAAAGCAAGAACCAATGTTTACATCACTGATCTGGTCTGTGGTGACGGGCTGAGGAAGAGGGAGGGTTACCTAAATACGAGGCCCCGAGCGAGTCCCTGGCCGTCTGGAACAGCACCGGCTCGTGAACCGAGGGCGTGGTCACGTCCACGGTGGTCCAGGCCACGCTGTGGGAGGAGCCGCAGGCCACCCGGGTGATCTTCTGTCCCTCCAGACCCTGGACCAGCGTGGGCTTCCTGTTGACGGTGGTGGTGCCGTTCCCCTGCTGCCCGTGGTCGTTGTCCCCCCACGCAAACACCTGACGGACAACAACAACAACATGACCTACAGCGGTTCTTCAGAGGTTCTGCAGTGAGACGTCCTCGTATTTCAGAACTTCTTGTGTTGCTGCTCAAGAATAATAAAGAAATGTGGATTCAAATAATGAAAGAGAAGCGATCAGAGTATCGTGAGGTCAGAACCAACCTGTCCCGTTTCTGTAACAGCCAAACAGTGCAGCGCTCCAACAGCAACGTGGACGATCTTCTTCCCCCTCAGGCCCTCCACCATCTGGGGCTTCCTCACGTGGACGTCGGTGCCGTGACCGAGTCGGAAGTAGTCGCCTTTGCCCCTGTTTGGAAACACGAACCGTGAACACTCACTGGAAACAGAAAAAGGGAACTCGTGATGTCGTACAGCCACACTGAGTCACGCTCCTCCGCCTCACCAGGTCCACACCACTCCAGACTTAGTCAGAGCCAAAGAGAACTGAGCTCCACACTCGATCTGGCAGACGGCCTGCCCGTTCAGCCTCTCGATGTTCTGGGGGATGTTGCAGCCTTCGCTGCCTCCACGACCCAGCTTCCCAAAATCACCATCGCCCCAGGAGAACACCAGCCCTGACAAACAATGAAGAGATAAAGAGAGACTCATCCATCTGAGCCAAAGGAAACGTCCACAGAGGCTTCTTTCAATTGAGCCAATGAGGCCGTCGAGAGAAAAGGTCTCCGTCTATCCGGAGCTCTACATTTATTATTTATATCTAGATTTCATTACAAAAACCTCCATTTGTGGGAGCAGATCTGTGGGACGGACACCGAGATGTGCTTTTATGAAGCTCGATTATACGAAGAATGAAGCGGTGAAGAAACTACGTTAAACAAATAGAGAGAAGCAGTGATGTCCGTCCATCACACAGCGCTGGTGACATGTTGTCATGGAAACATTAGAACGAGAGCTCGGAGATGCTGAGGTGGAGCTAGAGAGGAAGACTTTCAGTGCAGGAACAGCAGTACCTTCATCAGTCAGCGCCAGAGTTTGGGCGTCTCGGCTCCCACAAGCCACCTGGATGACACGATGTCCCAGAAGCACCTTCACCTGCAGGACAAAGGTCACAGCAAGAAGGGAGTTCACGGTCAATTCACTCACTGCATAGCATGAACGGGTTTAACCGGTCGGTGCTCGGTTACAGTAGAAGTAAAGCACGTTCTCTCCATCGTTGGTATCGTGTGACGGGACGTAGACGTACCAGTTTGGGCCTCAGCTGCGTGGTGTTGTCTCCGTGTCCGAGGCGGCCGTACTCCCCTAAACCCCAGCTGTACAGCTCCCCGCTGGAGGTGATGGCGGCGCTGTGAGAGCTTCCACAGGCGATGTCTCTGATGCGCTTCGTCTTCAGCGCCTCGATCAGCCGAGGTTTGTCACAGTTCCTGAGATGGAAGAAAACCATATTTATGTTTAATCACGTCTTTAGAAAGAAGTCCGTAAAGCTGCAGCGTGGAGAAGTGAAACAAAAACAGACTTTAAGATTTAAGAATTCACATTCTGGACAATAAATAACCCTCTGAGCCCCGAAACACATCGGGGGATTTAAAAGCATCTTTTCTTTAAACAATCGCCAAAACCTCCTCGAACACATCGAGTGTGACCAACACTTCCATCACAAAGAGAAGCCAAACAACTACGCTTAACATAGTGATAATTCATCACAAACATCTGGTTCTTCATGATAATTCATCACAAACATCTGGTTCTTCATGATAACTCATCACAAACATCTGGTTCTAAAAACATTAAACTGTGAAGCCATGAAGTCATGATTGATTCATCTGAGACCAACAGTCATGTGACCACAAGAGAGGAGACACTCTGAACTACAGGAAGAGGAGAGGAGAGAGGAGAGAGGAGGGGAGGGGAGGGGAGAGGAGAGGAGGGAGGAGAGGAGGGAGAGAGGAGAGGGGAGAGGGGAGGAGAGGAGGGAGAGGGGAGAGGAGAGAGGAGAGGAGAGGAGGGAGAGAGGAGAGGGGAGAGGAGGAGGAGAGAGGAGAGGAGGATGTAGACCTGTAAATCATTCAACATGTCATCATAACTGTTGTTCTGCACTAAAGAGATGTTCTAGTTCTCTCTACTTCTAGTCGTGATGGTTCTGGTTCTATAGAGATGAAACTGAGTAAAATGTGAGTCTACTTAGTGGTTCTGCGGGTTCAGGATGGAAGTCACTGTTAAGAACACAGGAGCGGTGTGAGCTACACGCTAACGTACATCCTGCTGAAGTGTCCCAGCTTGCCGTCGTCTCCCTCTCCCCAGGAGAACACCTTCCCGTCCACGGTCAGCGCCATGGCGTGGCGGCCCCCGGAGTGCACGGCGACCTTCTTCACCACGTAGTTGCTGAGCGCGGTGATCTGTCGGGGGATGGGGATGGTCCCGCTGGACAGACCCAGACCCAGCCGGCCGTTAGTGGCCTCTCCACACGCGTAGATCTTCCCCTCCACCGTCACTGCAGACAGCAACACAACGCTCACATCCAACACAACACGCTCGCTTTACACAGAGAACTCCAACCGTATACATCACCAACCTGCAAAGAGGCTCTTTGAACCGCCGGCTACTTGCACCACGTTGAGAGCAGAGAGCGTTTCAGAGAAGGACGGAACCTTGATCTGAGAAAAGACACGAACCAGCGTGATGAGAGACGCAGCAGCTTCAGAGCTGCTCATGTGCTCATCAATCAGTGCAGATACATCACACAGAACACTGGACTGTGAGCCAGATCTGATAGACTGGAAGTGAGTCGGTTTAGAACTGTGTTTGATTGTGATGGGAATTAAGAACCGGTTCCGAGTCGTCCGACTCCTTGGATTTCTCTTATTGATGCACGATGACGTCACGCTGCACCGTGTTTCAGTGCGTCTGGTACTCAGAGGAATAATCACCACACCCTGCTGTTTACCTGATTACGCAACATTGTGAACAACAAATCCGTGTTGACGTCAGCAGGAGGAGAGCTAGGTAGCTAGGTAGCTGTTAGCACAGTCCTGCTGGGCTAAATATTTCTACTTTACTACATTTAAAAAGGGAAATAATGTGGCGTTTCCTCCACTACGTTAACGTTCGCTACAGAAAGACTTTTCTCTTCATGTGTGAAGCTCACACTAGAGCTCTATGGAGAGCAGTTAAGGCATCACGTTGAGTATATATAATAAACAACGAGCTGAACCTTGGAGCCCTTGAGTCCTCCCAGCTGGTCCTTGTCGTTCAGGCCCCACACAAACACTTTGGTCCTGATGGTCGCTGAAGACTCCAGACCTGAAGACTTCTTCCGAGCGAGACTAAAGGAAACACACACACACACACACACACACACACACACACACACACACACACACACACACACACACACACACACACACACACACACACACACACACACACACACACACACACACACAGGATAAGAATTCACTTCATCTTCGTTTTAACACTCTCGTCTTGATTGTTGGAAACATTGCTGTATAGCTCATTTAATAGTTCAAACACAGGAAGAGGAGGAGGAGGAGGAGGAGGAGGAGCTGAGCTCTCCTCCTCCTCCTCCTCCCGCTGGCCCCGATGACGAGCATTCAGAATAACTAGATAGAAATAGACCATCTCTGAAACATTTGCTCCTTCGTCCTCCTTCATACCTCCCGGTGGCGGTTTTGTCATCGTCCTCTTCCTCGTTGTCAGACGCCAGGAAGGGGACGGTGGCCAGGTCTTCGTCCTCCGCTCGGATGCGTCCGACGATGCCGAGGCCGTGAATCTTACAGTCGATGCCGGAGCTGCGGCACTGCTTGATGGAGACCTCGAGGTATCTGTGATACTGGAGGGGAAAGACATCGAGACCGTCACATGTTGTTGTTACCACACAGACATAATTACCATCACATGTTGTTATTACCACACAGGGTTTAACGGTAATAAACAATGATTAGTCCACTAACCTCGGTGCAGTCACTGAGCAGGAGGATGGTGGTGTCGGTGGGATTGATGTTAATCGTCTTCAGCTCAATCAAGTTGTTCAAAGAGCTTCCACCTGAACATCAAGAACACACTTTACTGCTGAGAAACACCGTGAAGAACACAAATACAGAATATAAGAGTTAAATACGTATCATCTGAAGTAAAGGGCAACAACACACTTTGAGCTTCTGACCCTTTAAAACATAATCTACTCACACCGTTGCCAACATTTAAGCCATATGCAGCCAAAATAATGTAGAAATGTTCAAAGAAGCAGAATAATGAAACTCGCCTGACACCACCACCAGTGAGGGCATGTAGCTGCTGTCTGCCGGGTCCACCACCATCTTCAGCCGGTGCACCAGGACGTCTGGGAAGAGCTCCAGACGGATCCAGTGCTGTGGAGAGAAAGAGCTGAAGGATCAGCGTCGGGTGATGCTTCAGGACCTTCAATTACAGCCAAACTAAACAGACTCATGATGAGGATGAAATGCATTCTCCTGCCTTTCCCTGCGAGCCGGAGGACTGCCAGCACTGATCGCTGCAGTCGATGAGGCGCGCCGCCTGGTTGACGGAGGACGACACGCTGAGGCTCTTGACGGCTCGCGACCAGTCGTCGATCAGCATCCCGCGCTGGCTGCTCTGGTGCTTCTTCAGCTGCTTCCCTGAGCGGCCGGAGAACGCCGGAGACTGGCCTGAACGTGGAGGAGAGGCAGGTTTACACACTCGAGCCTGAACGCAGCGAGACGTCGCATTTAATCCGTGTTTGATGATGAAGTCATGAACCGGCTACACGACCGCGGTGAAATCTGAGCATCTACAGCTGAGAACTCTGACGACACGCACAAGTCCAGACCTGATCCTCTGAACATCGTCCGGAGTTCCTGTGAGCGAAACGGCTTTAGAAACATCACAGATGCATTCTGGGTGAGTGTGCGACTAACCCGGCTCGTTGATTCTGCCGAAGGAGTGTCTGGTGTTGTGTTTGCGCGTCTTGAAGCAGTTGTCGCAGAAGTCGAAGTCGTCGCAGTTCCTGCATTTGAATCTGGGGCCGTTTATGGGGAACATCTGGCAGCCGTCACACCTGCAGACCAACACGGGCTTCACTTCAACAACACGTCGAGATACGCAGCGCTTTGAAACCAGACCGATAAACACATTCAGACCTGACTCCAGGGTGAACGCTGGGCACCAGCTCCATCTCAGACAGCAGGCCGGTCCAGTGCGACTGCTGAGGGAAGTCCACGATCACGTCCTTCCCGTTGGCACTGAAAGCTAAAACACGAGAAGATTAAACAGCGACATCGTTAACGGAGGAGATCGGGCAGATTGTGAACAGAAGAAAAAATATATCGGTGATATAAAGGGCTGATCAGATGACCCAAAACACGCCAGACAAGTTCTCTTTAAAGCACCCGCGTTTAAAAAGGAAGAGTTTGCACATGTTGCCTGAGAATTAAACCGTATTCACGACATGACACTTCATTTCAATACTTAATGCACAATGTTGTTCAGAATAGTTGGGTTTTATGGCAGCGCTGCACCAGCGTTAAGCTGCATTAACAAAAGACTCGTTCAATAAATAACAATAGTTCAATAAATAAACAAAGATCAGGTGATCAGAGCTCAGCTTCAGAGGACGCTTACCTTTCACCACCCCGACGCTGCGGTGCGTGACGGAGCCCCACTTGTACTTGGGCGTGGTGACGGAGGGTTTCACTCTCACTTTGTCACCGATCTTTATATGAGAGGGAGAACTTTGTGGCGGGAATCCTGGGAAAAGTAAAAGCAAAAGACCCAAAAACATGTGAAACGGTGAAGATATCAACCACCGCCGCTCGCTCTCCTCGCCGTCGTTACGCCTCCGTGCGCTCACCGAGCAGCTCGATGTGGATGTAGCGGACCCAGTAGGTTCCTCCTTTCTGCTGCCAGTCACACTGCACGTTCAGGTCGTGGAGCCCGTCTCGGTCCAGCTTGATCACTTTGCCGACGTCTCCGTCGAACACTTCCTCGTACGTTCTGCAGCACTTCACCATCATGCCCACCTGCAGAGCAGCCGGGGGTCACGCATCTCATTTAGGACGTTTCAGGGAATCATTCAAAAGGAAGCTGCTCTGAAGGACTGATGAACGTCTCTCACCTGAATGTTCTCTCTCACGTACACAGCGTAGTCATCGTTGCTTTGGAAATCTGATCTCTTCTTAAACGTCTGGCTCTCGGTCACCAGCGCACCCGGAGGCTGATGACACACAGCGCTCTCATTAATCAGGTCATGAGGACCGTCTGACAGACCAGTGACTCCTTTGTTATTATTATTATTATGGTGGGAATAAAAAGAGGAAAGCAACGTACCACGGGGAACGTGGGCTCGGCCTCCTCCAGCTCCTCCAGCACCTCCTCATCAGAGTATTCATCGGACACGGTGTCGGCGTCCGACACCTCGGTGACCTGGATGTCTGGATGGTCCAGCAGCCAGCCCACCAGAGCCTCCACACCTGACCGAGACACTCCGTTACGTACGTCTCAGATATTAAAATCACTTTGTGATGAGGACCGTGTCACAGTGGAATCTTACCTGGGACACCTGAGGCGCTGCCCGTCGTTCCAGACAGCGACTTCAAGGCAAACTCCACGTTTTTCCGCGGGAACCCCATGTCCATGAGCTGGAGGACGATGGGTAACGGGGGGACGGGGGAGGTCTTCTGCTTCTTCTGTTTGGGGGGTCGGACGTGTTGCACGGTGATCGGCGTGGTGGCCTCGCTGGAGCTGCTCTCCTCGAACAGCGGCGAGGACGGGTGGGCGGACTCCACGGCAAGGTACTGACACACCGCCAGAGCTGCAGCCTGCAAACACACACACACACACACAGTGTGTCTAGTTTCAAGTCTTCTTCAATACAGCATGATGTTCATTTAGTGAATGATGGTCCATTTAAAGAACGCAGCAGTGTTATTGCAGCCTAACGTCTGCACTAACACAACACTGCCACACAGAGAGGCCCGTGGACTCACCTCCATCTCCTGCTTGTCAAAGATGGCTTTGATGGGGGAGGGCTGGGTGGCAGCAGACAGCAGCTGTTGCAGGAGGATCAGTGGAGGCAGAGGACCCTCAGGGGACAGGTCTCCCACATCAGGAGAGGACACCACCGGCTCCTCTGCAAGACAAACAACAGAGGGGTCACGAGAAGGACCCAAACAGAACCGACGGACAGCAGGATAAAGTTCTGATCATAAAGGAACGGACACACAGGAGCCGCTGTGCTGCATCAAAAGAGTTTGTGCCAACTGTGCAAACACAACTCAGCCCCCCCACTGGAAGACATGATGTTGTGTCTACAAAAGCTCACATTTCCATCTACTGAAACTCTTTGTAATGACAACGAATCTTCAGAACTAAACCAAAATGCCACAATAAAGACATATAACACATAGAAAACTGGACTGAGCAGCAACAGTTTCCCACAAAGACTCTGAGACTCAGACTCTCACCGCTGGGGTTGGGTCCGATGTCCAGGACGGCTGCTTGTGAGAGGATCTGTCTGAGCTTGTCCTGGTGGGAGAGCAGAGCCCGTCCTGCCTTCAGGATGTACAGCCTCAGCTGCTGGCAGCGCAGCAGGTGGACGTCCACCTGGTCGGCTGGAGACACGAGAGGTTTGATTAGATCCAGACCGACAGCTTTCCATTGGTAAAGAAGAATCATTTCTCTTAGAATGAAGGTTCTTATCCCCCCCCCCCCGGCGCTGTAATATATATTTATATATATTTTTGGCCTTGATACTTCGTCGTACGCGTCACATTTGGTCGGAGCCTCTCGTGCTGCTCTCTACCTGTGAGCCCTCGGCTGACGGACTTCTTCATGCGTTGTTTCTCCAGTTTGCTTCCGGCCAGACTGACCAGCTGAGCCCAGACCACCAGCATCGGCTCAGAGAAGGGAAGGTTCTGCACGCTGAAGGACACGGCGGGCAGCTACGGGGAAACCACCACCACAGAAGAAGAAGACAATCAGTATTTCATTGGTCCGACGTACGAGACGTGAGCATCCGAACACTTCCGTACCGGTTTGAGGTGGCTGAGCAGGCAGACCCTGGTGGTCCTCATCTCGTGGAACTGGACGGTGATTCGTCCTTTCGGGGTGATGCGAGTGACGGTTCCCTCGCCGTGTTCCTCGTGGACGACTTGGCCTCCGAGTCTGAGGCGCCCGTCAATTCCTCCGATGACCGACATCACCGCCATCAGGCTGCCCACGCGAGGAGCGTCAGAGTCAGGGAAGTACTCCTCCAGGAAGCACTGAGAGAGAGAGAGAGAGAGAGAGAGAGAGAGAGAGAGAGAGAGAGAGAGAGAGAGAGAGAGAGAGAGAGAGAGAGAGAGAGAAAGAGAGACACAGAGAGAGAGAAAGAGAGAAAGAAAGAGAGAAAGAAAGAGAGAAAGGGGGGGAGAGAGAGAGAAAGAGAGAGAGAGAGAGAGACACAGAGGAGACGTTTTATCAAGAAGGCCAGAGTAAAAGCACTAACGTGAGTTAAAGTGACAGTGGTCACACACACACTAAGTGAATCTATGAAGCGTGAATGACTCACTGCTTCAGACTGGCAGCCGGCCATCACGTCTCCGATGGAGCTGAGCTGAGTGTTGATGTAGTCGTTGATCATGCCGTTCCACTGGTTGAGAGCGTGCAGAGTACGCAGCACAGAGACGATCTCCTCTGCCAGCGTGCTGCTGTGAGTGGCTGTGAGAGACGCCTGGGGGCGGGACTTCCTCCTCCGTAGGGAACCCTCTGTGCAGAGGAAGCAGCGGTTTAACGACACGTATGAATAAAACGTGATGTTTTAAATGAGAGGCCAGAGCGTGATTGGTGAGCGTACCTCTGAGCAGCGGCAGGTCTGAGGAGCAGGTGCTGAGGAGGATTCCCAGGAAGTTGAACAACTTCTCCACCAGGAACTTCATGTCCTGAGAGCGCTCCGTCTTGTCCCACGAGGGCAGGACGGCCTGAAGGAGGCGAAGCGCCAGGATCTGAGAAAAACAAAGTTGTTTTTTATAAATAATCCTCCGACAACAAAACTCAAAAAATAATAACGCAGCGTAACTCGTTTCACAGAATCATTTCGTAAGTTATCCACGAAATCACCAACGAGGAAGAATAGAAGTCCATGAAGCGGTGATCGCTCCTCGTGTGAAACAGGAAGTCAACGTCCACGTGTTTCCATCTCTGCTGCTGGTTATTTGAACCCAGATCATCATCTTTTCCTAAACCTCACTAAGTTGTTTCCTTTTAGATCCACGATCACGTTTTCTTTGCTGCCGATACTAAAACTAATTTATTGATTTTGTCATCGTCCCAAAAATCATTTCAACCGCCTCGAAGTCTGTAAACCATCAAATATACTAAATGTTATACTTTCACCTTGTTTTAGTCATTTACAAGGAAATCAAAGATTGTATTTTTATTGATTAAAACAAACATTATGTTTACTGACGTATAATAATGTTCTTAGAGCTCGTGTTGGGAAGTTAAACAGCTCGTAATGTGTAAACGACTGGATTTATTCTAGTTTATCACCAAAACTACATTTTACAGACTACGTGTGAACACATCATGATGACGTTATGATGTAGCTTCAGCCGGTACTCGTGTCCACTGAGCAGAGCCTGAATCTACACTGATGGTGAACATTGATGCGAGTTTCACCACATGTCTGTCCCACCTGTCTCTGCAGAGTGACGGCGTGGAAGGACTGGTGTCCCTCTACGATCCGGATGAGCAGACCGATCCACGCGGAGGTGCTGAGCGTGCTGCACATCTGGGGCATGAGAGCGATGCTGCGTATGAAGCCCAGCGTGGACCAGCTCCTGTGCTGCTCCCGAGAGACCAGCCGGTGGGAGTGACAGCCTGACGGCAACAAGGACGATTTAGAACAAAATAATAACGTAAACCTAGAAGAAGAGACTCTGCAGCACCGCGGCGGCTCAGCTACCTGACTTGTCGTTGGCTCCGCTCTCCACCAGCGTCCTCAGGAGTCCACAGAGGGTCCGGGTGGCGTCGGTCTGCAGCACCTCCGCATGGATCCCAGCTGTTAGAGACAACGTCTTCAGCAGGTTCACCGTGCTGGTCAGCATCATCGCCGTCGGGTGGCTGCTCTTCTCCATCAGCTCAGCTTCTGCAATCAACACAGGACTTCTGGGTTTCAGGTCTTCAGAGTGCGTTTGTCAGTTTTTATATCTTAAGTTTCAGTTTGTTTACACACAGAACACACGGCTGGAGAACCAATGACCATCAGGATGAAATCTCTGTTCATCAGACCTGAACAGCTCGGTGGTTAAAAGGCATTTCATCTGCTACAATATCTAAACAATGCTGTCATGATAATGACGTCATTTCATTCTATAAAAACAACGCGGTTGAAGCTCCGTCTGCTGGAACGTCAACGTTCAGTTTGTGGTTTACCGTCTCTTTCTTTCAGCAGTGATGATGTTACTAGAGGTGGAACATTCACTACGTACCTCAGGTTAAAGGTCACGGTTTGAGACGTTTAGGGAAAACAAACAGTCAACAGATCATTGGCCATAACTCTGACTTTAACACTTGAGGCACTCAAATACCAGCACTCTGGTAACAAAACCTGAATCCTAAGAAGAACCGTCTGTGATGTAACATGAGAGGAGGACTCGCCGTCCAGGCAGTGATGGTTTCATTCTGCTAAATCGACAAATTCTAGAATGATAATGACTGAGCCCGTGTTGTGAACCGACCTGTGTCGTCCTCCGTGTCCGAGTCCTCGGTCGGGGGCTGGGCAGCCGGCGGCGGCTCCGCCAGCTTCAGGTCGTATTTGCCCTCTTTGCCCATCCTGTAGGAGTTGGTGCTGCTGGTGTCCCACTGGACCCTGATCCAGCCGTCCTCTCCCAGCTCCCCGATGACCCGGCCGAGACCCGGTGCCGGACCGTCCTGGACAGAACACGCACGAGCGTCACATGCTGAATGTTTTCCCTCCACTGCTTTACGTGGTACCGACGTGACCGTCGAACGGATCCACGTACCTGATCGCCCCACTTCCAGTCGACCCCCCTCATGACCCTGGTGCCTATCTTCATCATGGCAGCCAGCTCAGGGCCCGAGGCGGGTAGGGGGGTCGGGGCCGCTTCCTTTCTGGACTCCTCCAGCACTGTAGCGGAGCCTCCGTGTGCACATAAACTCAGGTCCTCCTCACTGCTGTCTGTGCTGGGCCCTGGAGACACAAACACCTCCGTCCATCAACGCGCACACACGTCTGCTTCTAGTGACGTAGAGGACTGGAGTGGATCCCTGATCCGTACCGACCCCCCTCACAGTTTAACGTGAACCATCAGAGTGTAAATAAAGTTTTACTGACGATGCTTCTCCTCCAATATTCAGTCAAATATGTTTTTCTAGTCTCTGATCTCTGATAATGTTAAAAAACGATAGAAGTGTAAGATGTAGTATTTGGTTTATTGACTTCAGAGCGTTGAAGTGGTTTTAGGGACGGTGGGGATTCTTGTAGACCAGCTGCTATAATCATTAAAGGATCTGAACTGTGACGTGACGGTACTCACCGATGAGCCGGAGGATGCTCTGCGTGAGGGCCAACAGGCCCGAGTTGAGCAGGAGGCTGAGGCTGTTGGACCCGTGTTTCAGGGACAGCATGTGGACCATGGCCAGGAGGAAGCGGGCTTGAGGAATGGTGCCAAGACTTGGTCCCGCTGGGTTCTCATTGGTGATGGTCTGCAAGGGAACAGGCTGCACGCCTGCGTACGAAACCACCCGAGTTAGTCCGTGTGGAGGAATAAGTGTACGGCGCAGGGAGCAGACGCGCAACTACACACCACTCACCGAGCTCTTTGAAGCGGACGCCGGCCTCCAGCAGGATGCTGCGGACGTTCTGGATGGCCCAGGAATACAACTTGCCGAAGGTCACCTCCAACAGCATGCGGTTGAAGGGGGGGATCAGATCCACGTCCTTCAGGCAGTCAGACAGCGGCTCTCTGAAAAACACCACAACACACACACACCATGAGACCACAACACACACACCATGAGACCACAACACACACCACCATGAGACCACAACACACACCACCATGAGACCACAACACACACACCACCATGAGACCACAACACACACCACCATGAGACCACAACACACACCACCATGAGACCACAACACACACACCATGAGACCACAACACACACCACCATGAGACCACAACACACACCACCATGAGACCACAACACACACCACCATGAGACCACAACACACACACACCATGAGACCACAACACACACCACCATGAGACCACAACACACACCACCATGAGACCACAACACACACACACCATGAGACCACAACACACACCACCATGAGACCACAACACACACACACCATGAGACCACAACACACACACCACCATGAGACCACAACACACACCACCATGAGACCACAACACACACCACCATGAGACCACAACACACACACACCATGAGACCACAACACACACCACCATGAGACCACAACACACACCACCATGAGACCACAACACACACACACCATGAGACCACAACACACACACCATGAGACCACAACACACACACACCATGAGACCACAACACACACACCACCATGAGACCACAACACACACCACCATGAGACCACAACACACACCACCATGAGACCACAACACACACACACCATGAGACCACAACACACACCACCATGAGACCACAACACACACACCATGAGACCACAACACACACACACCATGAGACCACAACACACACACCATGAGACCACAACACACACACCACCATGAGACCACAACACACACCACCATGAGACCACAACACACACCACCATGAGACCACAACACACACACCACCATGAGACCACAACACACACCATGAGACCACAACACACACCACCATGAGACCACAACACACACCATGAGACCACAACACACACACCATGAGACCACAACACACACCACCATGAGACCACAACACACACCATGAGACCACAACACACACACCATGAGACCACAACACACACACCATGAGACCACAACACACACACCACCATGAGACTTTCATGGCACGTTTTTGACACTGAGGACATTTGAACCCTTTGAAAATAAGTTGCTAAAATATAAATTCACTTGACGAGACTGAAAGAAATCATTCTTCTCTCTTCCCCATAGATCCCGATGGGTCGACTCACCCGATGTTGGTTCCCTCTGGTACGACCCTCTGCCAGCCACACAGCATGGCGTACTGCACGGACGGCAGCAGGAAGTTCTTAGAGGCCAGCTTCAGCATGGTGTCGATGCCCTCCAGCCTCACCTCGGCTCGCTCCAGCTGCAAACAGAGTCCACACGTTGTCTCACGTTCACACACACAGACTTAGGATCAAGAAGACCAAAGTGTAGTTCATGATGTCACAAATATTCACTGATTAAAACACTTTTTATGTGTCTGAGGATTTTACAAAGAAGAACAATTAGTTTGTAGAAGCTTTATAAACAGGAAGTCTTCAGAAAAAAGTTAATTTGAGTTAATATTTTGCAGCCAAATCAAATATTCAACCTTTGTTTCTTTACAACACACTTAACACTTGACTTGTTTCTCTACAGGTTAGTATGAAGGTGATGAAGTAGTTCATGATTATGGGATGTGAGTTTATAAAGGATTATATCCCTCCTCTCTGTAGTGGAGGTTACACTCGTCGTGTGTTTGACTCCTCACAGTTCTTTGTGTTTGTTCGTCCTCTGGTGTTTCAGAGAACAATGAAAACAACATGGAGGACAAACATCTTTGCTCGTGCTCAGAGGTCGCATGTCGTCTGCGCTATAAATAAAGCTTAATCTCAATTTCACACATTTATTCTGTCCTGGTGATGCATCAAAGGAAGTCAGTAAATGACTTCCTTTGGTTTTCTAAGTCAGTGACGATCACCTGCTTGAGGAGACACTTCCTCATCTTCTCCACGTCCAGCGGCTCCTCCTTCAGAGCGAACTCCACGATGGTGACCATGAGGCTGGACTGAGAGAAGACCCCGTGAACGCTGTGCTTCAGCCAGCGGTACTTCTGGACTTTGGCCACGGTGTTGAGAAGCGGATTCCATTTGTCCTGCTGGAGAGAAACAAAAACCACCACAGGAACGTCAGCAAACCAGCCTGCTAACATATCTCTACCTGTGATCAAAGACATTCATGTGTGAGAGGCAGTTCTCTCTTTAGTTATTCTAAAACTAAATACAAATCAATACCAATCTGATCCCTTTAAGGACTGCTGATTGTTTGTATTTTGTCCAACAGACCGTTGAGAAGAAGCTGGTTTAAGATCATAAAACTAGAAATGGATGGATGTATTTCTTTAATAATGAAGCTCCTTTAAAGCACCTTGGATGTCTTGCTGGCGGGCGTCTTCCTGTCAGCAGGCGTGGGGCTGATGTGGACATTAAGCTCCTCCCCGTTGGTCCCTTCGTTCTCCAGCTTCGGCTCTTCTATGTCAGCAGACTCGGACTTCTTAGGCACTAAAAAAAAAAGAAGAACGCATTCAAAGTGAAGAAAAACGAATCCCCGTCGTGTGTGTCGTACTTCCTGTTGTTTGAAATGACCCACCTCTCTTTTTCCTGCGGTCCCGGATGAGTTTCTGGGTGATCCTCCTCCAGCGGGGCTGAGAGCTCAGCAGCTTCAGCTTGGACACGATGGAGAGGTCGTTGCTCACCGCCGGACGCAGCTCGTTGAACAGGAAGCGCAGACGCTCGATGACGGGGGCGCACACCTCCTTGTAGGAGCGACCTTGTTCCTGATGAGTCTGAAGTAAAACACGACATTAAACGCTCACGTTTACTCCTGCATAACGTGAGTCACCGAGTCTTTCATTGTTAGAGACGGGTCTCGTTAGGATGCTATCGATACGAGAACTCTTAGTGATTCTGCTCATTCATTCTTTTTCATTATATTGGGAGAAAAAAAGAGAATTCATATAATAATAATAATCCACATTTCCTTATTGTTTTTGTTCTTGAGCAGCAACACAAGAAGTTCTAAAGTCTCTAAAACACATTCTCAGCTCAACAGTCCCTCGTCATAGACGAGCTATGAGCAGGAATCCTACCTTGATCAAAGAACACTTGGCCTGGTAGACCATGCGGCACACGTCAATCACAGATTTAGGGAGGGACCTCTGCTTCCCCTGGTCCACACCTAAGGCACACTGACTGACCAGAGAGAGGGCAATGTGGCCTGAGAGAGAGAGAGAGAGAGAGAGAGCGAGAGAGAGAGAGAGAGAGAGAGAGAGAGCGAGAGAGAGAGAGCGAGAGCGAGAGCGAGAGAGAGAGAGAGAATCAGAACATATTAAAAGTGTTGGAGGTTGAGGAGGTGAAGAAAGGAAAGATCTACGGAGGCACTGAGAGACGAGTGAGAAGGAAATATTCAGGTGATCCATTAAGTCTGATTGAAGGTGTTTATGACTTAAGAACAGGTGAAAAGGATCCTTTATTTTAAATAACTCATTTAGTACGACCTCATGTTTTAAATGGAACTAAAAGCATTCATGTTTCCTTCCAGGTGAGTTTGACTTTCTCAGCCTGAAAGTTAAATTAAAGTTACCTGGAAGGAACCATGAACGCTTTTAGTCTGGTTTAAAACATGAGGGAGTGGTGCACCTCTCCCTCTAGAGGCCGACATGAGTATTACAACAACAAACATGACAAAACCTCAGGAACTTAGAAAGACTATCCTGCCTCTCAGTGCTTCAACTGACAATTAAGAAAGAAATAAAAAAACATTTACAAAGCAAAGTGAGCCAGAATCAAAGGTTAAAGGTTACCGAGGTCCTGATGTTTGAGCAGGCAGCAGAGCAGCAGGCGGCCGACTTCCTCCACCGGGTGTTCGAGGGGGAAGGTGATGGGTGTGATGAGGTGGTACTGCTTACAACAGCGCTCGATTTGGCACAGGAAGTCCTACGACGACGTCACGACAAAAACAAGAAGACGACGTGAGTGAATAGAAACCTTCAGCTTCTGTTCGGTCTCCAGTCAAAGACGACGTTCACATGCACAGTAATATTCCACTATCATTCATAGGGAGGAAAATCATCTGGAATAGACATGGCTCATGTTCTGTTTGTATATTGTGAATGAGTTCTTATTTTAAATGGATCACGTTGAGATTCTTCAGGTTCTGTCTGCAGCTCATTCACTGTTCGAGTCTCAGAGGTTTCTACTGCAGTTTGTGACTTCGTGCATTGAGGTAAAAAGAAAATCTTGAAGAACAGTTTCACAAAAACGTGCAGAACGGCGACAGCGAGGGTTCACAGAGGGAGCAACGTGACCGCAGCTGCACAATGAGGGAACATTTGAAAGACTTGCAGCAGGTTTGTAAAGGGAGCGTTTGGTGCACTGCTGCATGTAAACTGGGATATTCATCTTTATTATACTGCTAAAAATGTCATATTTTGTGCAGGAAAATGTTGTTGTTGTCCGTACCTTCACAGTGTGGTCCTGAGTGTTGTTGTCAGCGATAGCCTGCAGGAAAGGCTGAGCGTGGTCACTGAGGGTTATCCTCCGGGAGTAGAGCTTGGCCTTGTCCGGGGTGGTGCTGCCCAGAGAGCTGCAGTGGTCTTCGTCCTTCTCTTCGTTGTAGTTGTAGTGGATCTGACTGGTCTGCAGGCCGCCAGAGAAAATAGAGGACTGGAGCCATTCTGTGCAAAAGAGCAAAACGCTGTTAAGATGCTTGAAAAATCAGAGTTTTTCAAACCAAGCTGCTTTAAAGTCCTTGAACCCACTGGCACATTCGATCTCCATGGGGGACAGCGGGGTGCTCTTGGCGAGGTAGGAGGCGTGGAGACCCAGCAGCAGCCCCAGGTTCCTCTCCGTGTCGATGAGCGGGGACGAGAGGCTGCTCAGGTCCGGAGTGGTGACCGTCTCCTGGTTCGGCTGTTTATGGTAAAAACAACGTCAAACACTGGAACCAGTTATGAAGAATTTAAAGTCATCTTAGAAACACTGGCTCGTTCTCATTTCACCGTTTCGTGCCTCCTCGAGTCCTTCAAGGAGCCGAGGAGCTATGAGCGAGGAAACAAGTGTTTCCTTTGAGATGCTGTGTTTTCAGAAGAGGAGTGACACACACACGATCTCAAACCACGACGGAACAAATGTTACAGATTTTATTAAAGATGAACTTTCTGTCCTTCAGTTTGTGTCGCTCCTCATCAGACTCTGTTCAGCTGATGTTTTACATTATTCATCCAGTTCAACTACTAACAATAATCCTGACATGTTTACAGGAGAAAACATTATTATATTAATAAGAACTATCTACTAACATTCAGCTCTAGTTAACTGTGTCTCAGACAGGACTGTGTTTGTGTGTATATCATATAATATACGTCACTCTTTGTTATATTGTACTTTTAATACAAACATTTGTCGTGCTTCAAAATACATAAAGCCCATAATATGTGTGTGTGTTTGTTAAATAAACCAACGTGACATCCGATCGTTTTAAATTGAATTAATAGTAAATATATATTTGTCATGAAACAGTTATAACTAAACGATGAACAGCTGATCAGCTGTGACACACGTCGTGTTTAAATGACGTTGCTCTAAAACGTCGGCCCGAGGCGACGACGTCTCGCCTGTTTAACGCTCGTCGCCTTAAACCGTGAAAATGAGAAGGAGCCGGTGTGTCGGGACCGTCGGTACCTCCATGTACTGGCCCACGCAGAAGGCCTGCATCGACTCCCTGGTGTCCTCAAACTGCAGAGCGGCTTCCAGAGCGACCACCGGGTCCTCTCCTGCAAACTGGGCTGCAAGAGGAGAGACGTTGTTACAACAAGGACAAAGACAAAACTGCCATTTGTCTCAAATCTTCTGTGTGATTATCGTTTGACCTCACCGAGGATACTGTTTCCTGCCAGCGACTGGGACTGAGCCTGGAAGTCCTTGATGTCGTACACCTTTCCGTCGATGACGGTCCAGAACCCGCCGTCTTTGTTGTGGTTCTCCAGGTCGGCCTTGCGAATGAGGGAAACCTCCTCGTTGTTCTTGGAACTTTGTCCTGTGAAGAAGCATCCTGCCACAGCAGAAGAAGAGCTCGTTACATTCTACACAAATCCTCTCGTCTTCACCTCAAGTTCAGGGAATTCAGGATTTTAATTTAATAATCCCGTTTACATACTGCTGTGCATGTTTAACATAGAACAACTTCATGATGCTGATGAGACATGTATAAATATCCAAACACCTGTTGATATTCAAGTCCTTCATGATGCTGAGACATGAATATCTGAATATGAACGGCTGCATGTAAAACATGTGAGTAGGAGTCAGTGTATTATACCCATAATGCCGGGCCAGGCCAGATCCTCATTATCGTCCCTCTCGTGTCCCGGGGCCAGGTGGTTGAAGCGGTCCAGGTGCTCCAGGAGTCCAGCCAGGAGAGGGATGGACCCGGTCTCCTGCATCAGACCGGCATCGATGGTGAGGAGGAGGACGATGGACACCACCAACTCAGGCAGCAGCACTCCTGTCAGAGCAGAAACATCCAGAACTGTCTCACGAGTTTGCTTGAAGAAAAAACAAAACAAGCAGTTCACGCTGCACATAGAGTCTCAGCAGAAGAGGGATTACCAGTTAGATCTCCTTCAATGACACGAGAGACTTCAGCAAAGTGGCGGCGGCCGGTAGAGGCGATACTTGTCGCCACTGGGAGGATGTCTCCGATGTGAGTGCACAGCAGAGCGATGTACTTCTTTAACAGCGAACCAACACCCAGGAGCTCCGGATCTGCAAAGACAAGAGATCAGATAGTTCACACATAGAGCTAGTTCTCAATCCCTGATCCATACGGATCCCCTCACAGTTTACCGTTAACCATCACAGTGTAAATAAAGTTTTACCGTTAACCATCAGAGTGTAAATAAAGTTTTAACGTTAACCATCACAGTGTAAATAAAGTTTTAACGTTAACCATCAGTGTAAATAAAGTTTTAACGTTAACCATCAGTGTAAATAAAGTTTTACCGTTAACCATCAGTGTAAATAAAGTTTTACCGTTAACCATCACAGTGTAGATAAAGTTTTACCGTTAACCATCACAGTGTAAATAAAGTTTTAACGTTAACCATCAGTGTAAATAAAGTTTTACCGTTAACCATCAGTGTGTAAATAAAGTTTTAACGTTAACCATCAGTGTAAATAAAGTTTTACCGTTAACCATCAGTGTAAATAAAGTTTTACCGTTAACCATCAGAGTGTAGATAAAGTTTTACCGTTAACCATCACAGTGTAAATAAAGTTTTAACGTTAACCATCAGTGTAAATAAAGTTTTACCGTTAACCATCAGAGTGTAAATAAAGTTTTACCGTTAACCATCAGTGTAAATAAAGTTTTACCGTTAACCATCAGAGTGTTAATAAAGTTTTAACGTTAACCATCAGAGTGTAAATAAAGTTTTAACGTTAACCATCAGTGTAAATAAAGTTTTACCGTTAACCATCAGAGTGTTAATAAAGTTTTAACGTTAACCATCAGAGTGTAAATAAAGTTTCACTGACTCAGTAGAACTTGTGTTTCTAGTCTCTGATCTCTGATCATGTTTCATTGTAAACAACCAATCAGAGGAGAGCTAGTAACGTTAGCAGCACCGCTAACGGCTAACCAACGAGGTTCATTCAGTGACATCATGATGCCTTCAGGCTCTGCTCAGTGAACATGAGGACTGGCTGAAGCTACATCATAACGTCATCATGATGTGTTCACATGTCATCTGTAATCTTGAATTGTGTGTTTTTATGAAGAAAAAATAAATTCTATAAATTACTAAAACAAAGTAAAAGTATAACATTTAGTATTTTTGATGGTTTTCAGACTTCAGAGCGTTGAAATGATTTTTGGGACGGAGGCGAAAAAAACAATATTCTGGATCCTTGTAGACCAGCTGATGTAACCAAACAACAAAGATGATCTGTATCTGTTAAAATGGATCATCTGTGATCAATAAAACAAGTTATATTTGTTCTTTTGTTCTGATCTGATCCGTGAGTTCTATGATCGTATGGTTTTCATCTCCTCTCATCGGGGTGACGGGTGGACTCACTGTATCCGTTGACGTTCTCCGTCCCGTTGACCCCGAGGTACAGCTTGCTGACCAGCAGCCTCTGGAAGCGCAGCAGCAGGTCCAGAGACGCAGAGCGCTCCTTGCTGACGTGCTCGGCCTCTAGATAGTTGGAGATACGCCGAGCGACGTCCTTCAGCCTTGCGATGGTCTGGGAGGCGATGTTCCTGCAGAGATTAGAAGGTTTTTATTATTACTACGGTACTTACCAGGGACAGTGCATATTAATCAACACTTCAGTTTCCATTCAATGTAAATGTGCCAGAGTTCACAAGAGAGACAATTCTCAGTACCTCAACAGCTGCTGCACAAGCTGCACCAGAGGCAGGCTTTGCTTCCCCGCGGACTCGTAGATGCCGGTGTTGATGAGGTCTTTGTCCAGCATGGCGCGACACCGCTGCATGGTGGACGCGTTGGCCTCCTGCTCGTCGATCTCCTTCTCCTTCTGAGCCTCCTTCTTGGCTTCAATGTCCTGTCGTGTTAAAATTAAATACCAGTGTTCAGTGAGAGGAGTTCAGGGACGTGGCTGCAGAAGGTTTTAACCATTAACGTCTATTGTAAACAACTGATCAGTGTTGAAAGTTTAAACCAAGAGAGGAGAGCTAGTAACGTTAGCAGCACCGCTAACGGCTAACCAACGGAGGTTCGCTTCAGTTACACGATGCATCAAACACACCGACCTGTATCTCTGCGGTGATCGCTGCATTCAGAGCTGATTCTAACCCTCCGTCGGCCATCAAGCTGCTGACCAGCAGGTCGATCATGAAGCGACGTCCAGGACTCACACTCATCTCATTTCCAGACGCTGGGAGACAAAAATCACACAAAAGCAACATAAAACCCTGAGCCTCTCCAGTCCCAACCGCTCATTCACATCCTACCGGAGTTAATGGACCACTGAGTGCGTTTAAACCGGCGTTAGAGGACGATGAGCACTCACCGGCGTTAGGCAGAAGGGAGGACAGCGCCCTGGCCCGCTCCTCGGCGGTGGGCAGCAGCACCGACCAGCCGCTTTGGAGGACGGCTTGTGCGGCCGCTTGCACGGAGTTGAGCACGCCGGCGTTGCTCGCTAGAACCACCACCGTCTGTTTGAGGTTGTTCAGCAGCGCGCTGCCCAGACCCAGACCCAGCTCCTCTGGATCCACCTGGTTACTGATGGCTGCATGGAGCTGAGGAGGAGGAGGAGGAGGATTTAGAGGCATGTGTATGTGCCGATTATGACCAGCGGTCCAATTAGTCTGCTGCTGCAATGTTAACGAGACGCAACAGAGAAGGTGTGGAGAAGCTTTATTGATGAGAAAATCTGAAGCTTAGTTTAAAGTCGCCGTTTGATCGTGCACCTCTGAATTCTGTTACAAATATCCACTGATATAAACACTATTTACACGTCTGAGGATTATACAGAGAAATATAACCAAAACAAAACAGCGATCTGTATCTGACAATATTAATTATCAATGATCGGCGGGAAACGTGATCGGGGATCTTGAAAAGTTAAATTTGCTCCTATTTTCTTTTATGCAGATCTGATCCGTGACTCTGATCCATTACATGATCTGAACCGTGAGTTTGAAGATCCGTTGCACTACACAGCACACTACTAATCTTCACATTTCATTTTGTTTGTTCGTCCTCAGAGAATAATGCAACGAGCAGAGCGTGACCGCATCCGTACGGAGGCTCACGCTACGACGTATAGACGAGCAGGTCTACCTGCAGCCGGAGCAGGTTGAGCGTGGCGACCACCATGCACTCCTTCTCCTGTGGGGGGGGCCAGTCCGAGCTGCCGTCCATCCCCTCGCTGACCTGTCGCAGCAGCAGGTCCAGTTGCTCAAAGGTCACGGGGCAGACGTCCACCACGAAGGGAACGCGCTGCCCGACGGACCACTCGGAGCACGAGGACCAGGCGAAGCTCTGAGAATCGCCACAAAACACGGAAGCGTCAAAACATGTTTCAGGTGACACACACACACACACACACACACACACACACACACACACACACACACACACACACACACACACACACCTATTAATTACTGTACACGTAAAATTGTTATCTTCATATTTATTCTATTCTTCTAGAAAATCCTTTTTTTCTTGTTTTTCTATAAAATAAAAAGATAAATAATAACAATAAATAGGATGTTTCAGGTTCCATCATTAATTAAAGAGACTGTTTTAAATAATGAAGCGGAGCACCACCTGTCCGGGGCCACAGGAGATGCCCACGATGTGCTTGGCGTTGAGTCCGGGCAGAGCCTTGGGCTGCTTCTTGTTGGAGAACAGCGTGTCGAAGTGCTGCAGCTTGTCGTTGCTTCCCCAGCTGTGCACCTCGCTGTCGTCCGTGAGGGCGAGGCAGTGAGTCGAGCCCACCGCCACGTCCACCACCTTCTTTCCTGCTCGCAAACACAACACACGCACATCAGTCGCAGTCTGACAGATTCATGTTACGGTCCTCGTAATAAGTGATGGTTAACAGGTAATAAGGTCCTTATAACATGTTTATTAACATGAGTATGAGATGTGATAATGGCAGCATCATAAACACATTTATTGTTAGATTATAAGATATAACTTTAAAAATATAAGCCGTATGAGCTTCTAATAATTATTTATAAAAGCATGACAAACTTTTTATATTTTATTATTATTTAATTGTGAAAACTTTACAAAGATGTTCCGTTTGATTTATTAAGATTAAAACATGTTTATGTAATTAACAAAGGGACAATGGACGTTAATTAACACGAGCCATCATGTTATTTAATATATATATATTATTATATGTTTTAATAGATTTAGTCGTACAGGAACGTCTCTGGCAGGTTGATGGCAAGTCAGTAGAAAACGACTTAAGTGATACTTTATTATGTTTTATTAGCAACTAACTAGGATTTTTATAAAAGGGAGAACAATCCTTTATTATGCAGACACCCCCCCAAAAAGAACTATCTTTTAAAAACTGTCAATAAGTGCTTAATTAAGGATTTATTAACCTTTATAAGGCATTGTTCTCACTTTAGATCCGGTACCCGCAAAAAACATAGTTAACTGCTGATAAATGTATAATTAAGTATGTATTAACACTAATAAAGCACCAACTGAAGTAAAGGTTTAACAATTAAATAATGGGTAAGTGTGTTTTATAAATTGTAAGAAACTCATAAGGCTTTTATTAACATTCTTAAACGTCTATAAACTGTAAACAAGTTTCTTATAAATGTGTTATTATCTAACTATAAACAAGTTTAAGATGCTATTATTATTAACACTCAGTCCTATTGACACATAATAATGTTAATAAATATCTTATAAGGATGCATAAGGGCCTTATTACCCATTTACTAACCTTTATTACCAGAATGTATTGTTTATAACAACTCACCCTCTAGACTGTCGAGCAGCTTCGGGTATCGAACGTGCTCGTCGGTGCCGTGGCCGAGGCGCTGGTTGTCGCCCTTCCCCCAGGTGTACACCTGCCCGTCTTTGGTGAGGGCCACGGAGAACTGGCTGCCGCAGCACACCTTCACGATGTCCAGGTCCTGCAGCTTCTCCACCAGCTTGGGCGTCTTGCAGCCATCGCTGCCTCCTCGGCCCAGTTTACCGTAGTCCCCGTCCCCCCAGGACCAGACCTGACCTGAGGACACACACAGAGAGACGGTGAACCCGATCCCTGTGACCTCACTGCTGTCAGCGGGTAAATGGTACGATTGTTGGTCTGTTGTTATGTACACTTGTGGGAATATTTTTGATATTTTTGACTCCCTGAATTCCTCACAAGATGTAAGAAGTTATTGTCAAATAATCTATTTACAATTTTTTATCAAAACAGCTTCAATAATAAAAAAGAAACGTTTGCTGGATAAACCAGACGTGTGCCGTCCTCTTGTTTGTTTTGTTATGTCTCTGGTTTCCGCTGGTAAACCTCGAGTTTAATGTCACGTCGCTATGAATTGTGGGTAATTCTCTTGGGCAAAGTCTGCCAAAATGCGGACTTACGGAAAATGTTCATAATGGACTCAAAACGTCTGCGAGAGACTCAAACACTCGGGACAGAACTTCATCTCTTACGGATTTTACGTGAACGCCGCTCGACGTCTGAGTGTGGAGATTAGGATTTGGACCTGAAACTCTCTCGTTCTCACCGTTCTCCGTCACAGAAAGCGTCTGAGCGTCACCGCTTCCACACGCCACGTCCATCACCTTCAGTCCCTTCAGCGCCGTCACCAGCATGGGTGTAGTCTGGTCCTCGCTGGAGCCTAGAAGCACAGTGGGAGGACAAGTCCTTCTCTCAGTGGTGAAAACAGGACAAAAGACCGTGATCAACCGAGCGGAGGCCGCGTCCTCCGGTCAGGGCGATGCAGACGGAGCTCACCGTGACCCAGCCGACCGTAGTTCCCTCTGCCCCACGTGTAGAGCTCCCCGTCGGCGGTGATGGCGGCGCTGTAAGTGCTCCCACAGGCAATGTGCACCACATGCTTTCCTGTCTGTTTCCCATTGAAGGCTGCGATCATTGTGGGCTCTTCCAGATACCTAAAACAAAGTGAACACGGAGATTAAAACGCTACGAGGATACGAGAGGCTTCTCAGGAATCTTTCTAAGAAAACTAAAAGGAATGCTTCATGTCTCCAGCTTTGTTTTAGGTGTTTTTTAGTTTTGGATGTTTTCATTCTTGCAGGAATTGAAAGCTGTGGAGGACGTTTTAGGTGTTACAGCATAATGTTTACAACACAATGTCTTAGATTGTGGCCTTTAATATAATGTATAATTATCTGGTCACTTCTGAGGTTCACTTCAGTGACATCATGATGCCTTCAGGCTCTGCTCAGTGAACATGAGTACTGGCTGAAGCTACATTATAATGTCATCATGATGTGTTCACATGTAGTCTGTAAAATGTAGTTTTGGTGATAAACTAGAATAAATCCAGTAGTTTTAAGATGTTTTCACATGAATAGAAAACAGATATTAGAGATGAATTATGAGCTGTTTAACTTCTAACACGAGCTCTAAACTCATTATTATACTTCAGTAAAACTAATAATGAAGAGATTTATTGGCTTTAGGCCGATTAGAGACAGACTAAAGTGAGATGAACGTTTAAAATCACAATATTATCGTATTGTGACTGAAGCATCGTATCGTTGGGCCTTGAATCTGTTTGATCAATAATTTAATTCTACTAAATTCTAAAACCATCTGCAGCTTTTGTGAAAGACACAAATGCAGAAGTCTACAGAGTTTTCATATTGGAAGGTGTAAATGCTAAAGTGTGGACTTCAGTAGGTGTGTGAGGAGACATCAGCTGAGTTCCTCTCGTTTGCTTACGTGGTGTCTCCGTGTCCGAGGCGTCCTCCGTCACCGCAGCCCCACGAGAACACCTCCCCGTTGGACGACAGGGCCAAGTAGTGCTGCCCGTCGGGATGAGCCGCTAGCTTCACCACCTTTCTGGAGCTCAGGCCGTGGATCAGCATGGGAGCCTAAAACAACACGACACAGAGACTCAACCTGCAGCGGACACGGAGGTGAAGGCAGCAGCTTCTGGGATGTTCTGAATAAAGCTGGTTCGTTAGATGAAGGTACGTTAAGAAACAGAAACCACCTGCGCGACAGAACTGACCAGGGTTGTGCTCTTGTAGTTCTGGGTGTAAACAGCACCGCTGCTGGACAGGATGAGGAAGCCCTTCTCTGAGCAGACGATCTGAGCGACCCCGAGGCTCGACAGGCCTTTACAGTGGATGGGCCCGTTAACGTTAGCGTAGAGCTTCCAGCCCAACAGGCCCCAGGCGATCACCTCCTGCAGGGTTCCCTGCAACACAAAGGAAATACAACAGACACATCATTAATGAAGGTTGGGATCATCATCATCCTCACGGACCTCCAACAATAAGACTCCCACTCGTCTCCAGGTGATAAAGAGTCGTCACCTTGTGTGATGTGGGGGAGTTGCAGTGGGGGGGGCTGCAGGGAGAAGCTAAGCGGTCCAGGTGAGCCATGATCACCACGGCCGTCTGCCGGAGGTCGATGGCCAGCTCGTTGTCCTGAGGTAAGGTCAGGTAGCGCAGGAAGCTCTCGTTGGGACTCATCTGGGCCGTGAGGATCTGGAAACGGCAGCAAATCGACCAAAGAAGTGCTCATTAGCTCAGAGAAGCCACTTTAAGAAGAGCGTTCACCAGCAACACACAACCAGCTCATCGTCATAGCTTCAGTTTGTTCCATCGCTCGTGTTCATCATGTCAAACTAGAAGAGCAGCGGATCATAAAACTCACGGATCAGAGCGGCACAACTTTATTAACACTGTGATGGTTAACGTTAAAACTTTATTAACAGTCTGATGGTTAACGTTAAAACTTTATTAACACTGATGGTTAACGTTAAAACTTTATTAACAGTCTGATGGTTAACGTTAAAACTTTATTAACACTGATGGTTAACGTTAAAACTTTATTAACACTGTGATGGTTAACGTTAAAACTTTATTAACACTGTGATGGTTAACGTTAAAACTTTATTAACAGTCTGATGGTTAACGTTAAAACTTTATTAACACTGATGGTTAACGTTAAAACTTTATTAACACTCTGATGGTTAACGTTAAAACTTTATTAACACTGTGATGTTAACGTTAAAACGTTATTAACACTGATGGTTAACGTTAAACTTTATTAACACTGATGGTTAACGTTAAAACTTTATTAACACTCTGATGGTTAACGTTAAAACTTTATTAACACTGTGATGTTAACATTAAAACTTTATTAACACTCTGATGGTTAACGTTAAAACTTTATTAACACTGTGATGTTAACGTTAAAACTTTATTAACACTGATGGTTAACGTTAAAACTTTATTAACACTGTGATGTTAACGTTAAAACTTTATTAACACTGTGATGGTTAACGTTAAACCCTGAGGCGGATCAGTACGGCTCACGGATCTACTACGTTACATCACTTTGTCTCTGTACTGCCGGCTCCAGGGGGACAGTCTCACCTCAGCCTCCTCCTCAGGAATGGGCTCCTCCTTGCTGCTGTGGATGTTGTGGAAGCGCTGCAGGAGGGGCAGCAGAGGGGCGCTGGTTCCCTGGGTGGAGCGCTCGTTGTCCATCTCTCTGGTGCCGCTTTCCCACAGACGCAGCAGCAGCAGGACGGCAGACAGCAGCTGACTGGACACGACACACAAAGACACACGGTGAGCGGAGAGGAGACGTTTCTATCTGCAGCAGGATGTCTTGAGGTATTGAGGGTTTTCTTCTAGTTACCTGAGAGTGCCCCTCTGCACAGCCAGCTCCAGCAGGATGGCCAGGGCGAGGTGCTGGTCCTGCAGAGGAATGTTGCCTTTGGTGCTGGCGCTTCCGTGTACGTCACTGGTCCCCAAAGAAGGCGAGACGTGAGAATCTCAAACATGTCTTACAACATAGAAAATGGTCGACTGATAATGATAAATAACACCAACCTGAGGAACTTGGTGGCCCGCTCGACCACTTCGAGCCACACTGACGACACGGTTCCCTCGTCGAACAGCGTGGCTTCTGGTAGAGCTCGCAGCGCATCCAGAGACTCCTGGAGCAGCTCGCTGCAGAGGTCCGCATCGTCTCCTGGAAAAACACAAATCTCCTGTTTTATATACACGACACACGGCGGCTACATCACACCACACACACAGAAGCCAAACATTAACAGGCTACAATCTGCCACGCAGGAGGGCAGAACCAGTGAGACGTGCGTTCACCAAATGTATTGACCCACAATCCAGTGAAACTTTGATTATAAGTGTTCATTTTAAAGAAAATGTAATGTGTGTGTGAGAGAAAGAGCTGCAGCCTTGTGACCTGTTTAACTTCCTAAAACTAGCTCTAAGCGGCGTATAATTCATCCTCACACCACGACTCAAGACACCTCTGTGACCATCAAAGCCTTTTAAAACGGCCCCTTGGAGCCCCGACGGCCGGCATCTTCGGCAGAAAAGAAAAACATGAGTCTGAACCTCTTTCCTGTTTACAATAATTTACATAATGAATTAAGAAATTGCCAATGTGTATGGGAACTGAAAGAAATGTTACGCTTAAAATGCAGAAAAAGTTAGTTCCTTCAAATCAGTGAAACGTGTAAAACGTAAGTCTGGAGCGCTGATGATTTACAGACAATAACATTCAAGCAACTGGTATCCAGTCAGATGAAACGGTCCTCGTGGCCCTAAAATAAATATCTAGGACTGGAACATGTGTTCATTCAGCAGGAGAAAGCAAACACTGTTCCAGGAATACAGATACACTGAGGATGGGAGGCTTAACTGTGTGTGTGTGTGTGTGTGTGTGTGTGTGTGTGTGTGTGTGTGTGTGTGTGTGTGTGTGTGTGTGTGTGTGCGTGTGCGTGTGTGTGTCTCATGTTACAGGAAGGCTCTTAAAGCAGTAGAAACTTTACCAACGAGTCTGCAAACACTACAAGCTAAGGCTAAAAACATTAGCATTGAGACATATGTTGTGCTGTTGACTGTGAGCAGCGTGTGACACATGGTGCAACACATTGATGAACAGCTGTCCGGCTCCCACCAGCAGCACCGAACAAGACGTCTTCACATTCCTACCTGACCTCCAGGCTCGACGCAGGAAAGCAAAGGCGAAGGAGAGAGCTGCTCTGGAGCCGACTCTGGCCAGACCTTCTACACCTTTACTGGCCGGCCGAGGGCTGGAAACAAACACACACACACACACACACACACACACAGGATTAACACAGGATGCGTGTGTGTGTTTAAGAGGCCTCCGTGAGGAAAACACACCGAGCTGGAGGGTTTAACTGCACCTCAGAATCTTTGTTAACTTGCTGCATGAACGGAGCTTTTCAGACCGTCACAAATATTGACTAATAAAAGCAATATTTACATGTTTTTAGATGCTTTAGATACAGGAGTGAATATTTATCAACCAAATCAAATAGTTTACAGGATATTCAGCCTTTGTTTCTTTATAACACATTTAATACTTGACCAAAAGGCAAGAAAGTCGCCCATTAACATGAGATACAAGTTTATAGATAATTACAATCCCTCCTCTCTATAGTGGAGGTTAGTTTATGGAGTTTAGTCGTTGATTCTTCACAGTTGGTTTGGTTTGTGCGTCCTCTGGAGCTTCAGGGAATAAAACAACAAACAGCACGTTGAGGATGAACGAGTTGAATTATCCAGGCTGACCTCACCCGGTGAGAGGTTTAAACATATTTTAGGGTTATTATGAAACTGTTACGGGCCGCCTATGACCTCATGTGACTCCGTTAATGTGGTTAAAATCACCAGCACAGACACCAGCACATTAAGTTTCTCAGCAGGTGTGAGACGCTGCACACCTGGATCATCTGGGTCACCAGAGGTCTAACCACCTGCTCACACTCCTTTAAGCCCTCTGATCCTCTACCAGAACCTCCAGCTCCAGCTCACCTCTTGTTGTCGGCAGCAGGCAGTGGTGGGCTGGGCGGGCCCTTCCAGCGGACCTTGTACTTCTCCTCCATCATGCTGTGGCTCAGAGAGATGAGGTATCGCTCCAGGATGACGAGGCGCTGGCGGAGCCGCTGGGCCGACAGCGTGCTTTTAGCCATCTGAGCCGAGAGCTTCTGCTGGTCGTCCACCAGCACCAGCAGACAGTCCTTCAACTCTGTCTCATCTACACACACACACACACACACACACACACACACACACACACACACACACACACACACACACACACACACACACACACACACACACACACACACACGGCAAAGAAAACTAAATCATCACAAACATAACGGAGCTTATGTGTCACCCACGATGACTTCACAGTAAACTGGTTATTTTGATGCTCAAACTGTTGATACATATGAAGGAACCTTTGCACGTCTTCTTTTTCATGGCGAGACAGCCGAGTTTAAATAGATTTGGGATGCATCAAAAAAAAGTTGGAAGCTTCATTAATAACGTTGACATTCAAACTCACAGCTTTTTGTATTTATTTTACATGTCTAGTTATTGTGTTTAAAGCCGATATTTAGATCTGGCTACAATGATATTATTGGTATTATAATATTTAAAGTCAACATGTATTTAAAAAGATAGATTTAATCATTTCTAAAATCCACGACATGTTTTTATCCAACTCAATGTTCTGCTTCCATCCATGTGTTTGTGTTGAGCTTTTAAAAACTACATTTATACTGCAGTGTGTGTGTGTGTGTGTGTGTGTGTGTGTGTGTGTGTGTGTGTGTGTGTGTGTGTGTGTGTGTGTGTGTGTGTGTGTGTGTGTGTGTGTTTCCTGCACACAGAGAGACGGAGCACTGACGAGTTCAAGCTGATTTAATAAATAAATACTAACTCATTTAATTCAATGAATCACTTTGTTAAAGATGATTATTTTAGGGTGATGACCTCATTAAATATGACGACATTAAAAGCTTCATTCACAAACAAGCTTTTTATTAACGCAAAGTAACAATTTGTCTAGATTTGTATTATTATCACTTATGATTGGAATGATTATTTTTTTCTTCTGCGATTCAAAACTAATTTTTGGCAGCAAGCCTAGAATGTAAAAGTATATTCTCACATAAATCTCACATCAAAGCGGTGAATATAAAGAGCTATGCGACTGTTTTAAAAACATTAAAACACATTTTAACTGATTAAGAAATGTAACAACTCAACCATAACATGAAGCAGACGACGCTTTAACTCTGAAACACATCGATACATTGAAGCCGTCTTCAAATTATTAGATTTAAAAGTTTACAAGTTTGTGTTTAAAATAAATAAAGAACGGGTTCACACTTATGTCTGAAGTTATTAAACTACAATAAGTGATGGAACCCCCCCGCTCTTCATTAAACAGCATGGTGTTTAAAAATAACAAGGTCCCATGACATCACCAACCCCCCCCATCACAGCCGGTCCTTTGTTTCCTGGTCTGGTTCAAGAGAAACTGCTTTATGTGTGTGTGTGTGTGTGTGTGTGTGTGTGTGTCTGTGTGTGTGTGTGTGTGTGTCTCTGTGTGTGTGTGTCTCTGTGTGTGTGTGTGTGTGTGTGTGTGTGTGTGTGTGTGTGTGTGTGTGTGTCTCTGTGTGTGTGTCTCTGTGTGTGTGTGTGTGTGTGTGTGTGTGTGTGTGTCTGTGTGTGTGTGTGTGTGTGTCTCTGTGTGTGTGTGTGTGTGTGTGTGTGTGTGTGTGTGTGTCTCTGTGTGTGTGTCTCTGTGTGTGTGTCTCTGTGTGTGTGTGTGTGTGTGTGTGTGTGTGTGTGTGTGTGTGTGTGTGTGTGTGTGTGTGTGTGTGTGTGTGTGTGTGTGTGTGTGTGTGTGCAGCAGCGCTGCAGGAAAGATGATGAGCCAAAATAGCAGATCAGAAATCCACTGAAGCTTGATGTAAGTCAGAGAGAGCAACACTACGGTCAGCTGTTCATTATCCATCGTTATAGAACCGACTCATGATTAACTCTTCATAAGAACATCGACCAGAGAAAGAAAAGAGGTCAAATACATCAGAGCTCATGTGTCGCTGCAGAATTCTGGTGTAAAAACAACAGTTTGGGCTCAAACTGCAGAGATCAACATGTTCCACATATCTGAGTGCTCAATGGGAAGCAGGAAGTGAGCTGACTGGACTTTAAAGGGATCGTTCTGAAGTGTGGTTGTAGGAGGTACGTTTAAAGAGTCTCAACAACTCAAAGTCACCAACAGATGTTAGCAGCAGCAGAGCAGCAGCTGCTGTGTTGTGAGGTAGAATCAGTGTTTCAGTGAATGAGTCTGGTGTCTTTGTAGAGATCATAGAGAACAGCTTCAGTTCCCTCAGAAAGGTCTGTCTGACAGCAAGGTGAAGAGGTGAACACATTCTAAATACAGCGTTCACTCACACTGATAGACATTCTGTTAGGAGTCTAACATACGTCCACAGCAGAACATTACTCTGTTTCTATGAACTCATCTGCTGCAGTAGAACCCTGACTGTGGAGGAGAACCTCACACACACTACAGAACATCAGGACTGTCTCTTTAAGGATCAGTGACGGAGCACTCGTCCATGTAGAGATCCAGTTACACTCGATGTAGAATCAGAGTGTGATGTCCTGGTTCAGTCAATAAGAAGAAGCCTTCAATATCCGTGTAGACCCCCCCCCTCCTCCCCTCCTCCCCCTCCTCCCCCACCCAGCGCTTATCTCCACCACCATGACACTGTCCCACCCAGTCCAGCCAGTCCACACAGCCTGGTGAGCAGCATTAGCTCCCCTCCTCTGGGCCACATTGTAACGCCGACCAAGAGGTAAAAATAAACACTTCAGACCTGCAAGATGGCAACTTGTCAAGTCTGAGTTTCCACATCTCACGTGTCAGCAGTGAGGCTGATAAACAGAGAGGGTGACCATGTGTTGAAATGGTCAGTATGCTCGTATCTGGTCCACATCTAAGTGTTGTGAAACCGTCTGCGGTCAGCATGGTATTAATGACTCTACTTGGAAACAGAGAAGCGTAAAATAACAGGAGTCACAAACCCCCCCCCCCCCGCCCACCGAAACCTGGTTCTAAACAGGAACCCGTTAGTGTAGATGTGGTCCAGAGTTATCGGTTCTGCTATCGGTACTTTCTTAGTTCAGGCAGCTCCCTCTCACCTGGCTGCCGGCCCCAGTCCCAGGTCTCGATGATGGAGTGATGAACAGACGTGGACGTCTCCTCCTCCTCTTTCTTCTCTTTGTCGTTGGGCTCATCTTTCTTCTGAGTTCCAAAGCAGTCAGTGCAATCCTCTGAAAGCACGGAGAGACATTCAGACGTTAAACCTTCAGCAGCAAAGGTTGAAATAAAGTGACGACCTTGAGAGACGGGTGTGTGTCACAGACAGAGGAAGTGAACGCTGTACCTGGGTGAGCGGACTCCTCTCCGTTGAACGTTATCTCCTCATCTTTCACCATCTCGTTCCACATCTCACACAGTCCCTCTGGAGAGAAGGCTCGCTGACGAAGCAAACGACAAGCAGAACAATCAGCGCTGCACATTCGTAACATCTACTTTGTTTAGATCGGTGTGTATTCACACCTTCATGCGTGTGCTTTGTGGTGTTCCTGCCTCAGTAGACACAGACGGGCTGATCACATATGTTTAGTGTTATACTGTCACTACTAAATCTTCACTACTCACCACCCTATTCCAGAATAATCACACGTCTTATGTCCCCGTGGTTTATTCCTCTTTTCCATCACAAACATCATCGCCCCTTTGCTTTCTATGGTCTGTTTCTTCACCATGAGCACCAACGAGAGGACGGTTTCTCCTCAAACTTCGTACGGACGAGCTCGTCAACTTCAATCTGACAACCGAAGAGCAAGAAGGACGAGGCGTACGCCGGTAAACGCACAACACTCAGTGTCCGCTCGACCCATCTGCTCCCACAAGACGGGCTGTTTGCTCTTTGCTACGATGAAGTCCGTGCGACATAAAGCTGAGGACAGACAGACGGACAAAACAAGCTGCTCCTCCATTTACTACAGGAACGTAATCAGAGCCTTTCAACTTAACAGATTCCTCCTCCTGCTTTCACTGGTGGAGGTGAATCTGTTGTTCAGTCTTCATAACCCAGAGAAGGAATCCAACACCAACAAACTAACATTAAATATAAAGGAGAGAACAGCTGCTTTGTTATCACCGAGTCTCTAGCTGAGTGGAGGACTCATCGGCTGTGTCGTCATCACAGCTGGTGCACCATTCACGCTTTGCTTTACTCAGAAACTCTCACAAGTGGAAACACAACTCTTGCTTTTCAAGGATCCAATGTCTCAAAATGTCAAAAACATGTTGGCTCACAGATGTCACCAGACCGGACACGAAGCCCTGGAGCAGCCTCCAGCACCGCAGAGAGCTCCACCGATGGGGAAGCACGAGTCTCTCTCAGTCTTAGTCCTCATTTAGGAGCGCAGACCTCTCAGTCCAGAGGACGAGGCGCTGGATCCACAGTGTTGTATCCTGATCTCTAAATCCATCATATATTATCACAAGTCCTCATAATTACAACCAACATGGGTTTGTTTTCACAACATGGATCCTTTTTAACTGAGTGCAACGTTATGGGCTCCACCCCTTTACAACAATCATCATCTGAGAACGAGGCCTGAATCAGTCTGCGGTGATGCAACACAATCAGACTGGAAACCTTTTCAGAAACAAAGTTTGAAACAGATGAAAAACTCTGCAGATGTTTCACTTCTCATCTGAGAAAGCGGGTATTTTCATCTGACATTCCTTCATGAACACACACCTGGAGGTCTATCTTCAGCCATTTGTCATGAAATCTCAGCTGAGCATCGAGGGTAAAGGATGGAGAAGGCATCTTCCCCTCTCCTCTCCTGGCTGCAGACGCAGCCAACCTGCCAGATAGAGAGATGGAGGAGAGATGGAGGAGAGATGGAGGAGAGATGGAGGAGAGATGGAGGAGAGATGGAGGCGATTAGTACCATGAGCCACATTCACAAAGTCACCGTCTGGACACAATAATCTACATTGATGCAAAGGTTATCGGTAACTTATGAAGGAGTGAGTTGTGCAGGAGGACAACAGCTGGTGTAAATGATGTAAATAAGAAGAAGTTGAGAATGAATCACATTTTCTTCTGTTTTCTCCTTTTTATGATGAAATAATAATTAAATTAAATATCTACATCCAGAAATGTTTTGGTGCACCATGATGACAGAATGTAAAGGTTATTTAATCTTTATGATTATAAGTTGACTTCCATTGTTTCTCAAGCTTGTAAAAGATCAACGTCAGCACGGTTTAGTTCTTCAGTATTATTTGTTCTTTTTGTTTCTACTCTGGTCTCTTTTCCTAAATAACTTGTGAGCCTGTTTGGGCATAATATTTATACATGACACAGTAATAATAGTAAAAATAAAAAGAAGTGCCTGTGAACCAATGAGGTTATTTACCCACGACCTTAAGAGGGAATCTTCAAGATGTTCATTTAAATAAATGTCTGTTAAAGTCACGTCTATTGCTGGCTGAGCGTATTACAATATTTATATATTTGCAGTAGTACAAACTGTCTGTTTGTGGCCAAACTCCCGGGAAAAATGCTGGATTATAGTTTTCTTCATAGTGTACAAACACACACACACACACACACACACCCACACCCACACCCACACACAGCTCATGTATCAACAAAAAGACTCCAGACTGTTAAACTTAAACTAACATGAGGAATATCAGCATGGCCAATATTATCCCCCAGATGTAAACAAATGGGAAACCCAACATCTGACTGAATCCCTCCTATTACAATGTAATATATAAATATACATATATATATATTATATAATTCACAACCCAACGACCAGACATGTTAACGTTACACATCTACATTTTACTGCTTTAATTAGTTAAAGGAATGTTATCAAAATGCTGCATACTTTATCTGAATCAACCTATTATCAAGTACTTCCAAGTAACTGCAATTTAGATACAAATACTACCAATGTAACGTGCACAACTGTGACGTCACCTTTGCGTTATAGCTTATGATTCACATGCCCGAGTTTCAAGGTCTAAAATGTGTAATAACGTTATCCACAAATATAGTTAACGTTATTAGATACATGAGACAAAACGATTAGCATTCAATGCTAGCACGAGTAGCATTCAATGCTAGCAAGGGCACAGTCTCCGTTAGCTGTGCGGCTAAGGCTAACTAGCATTGCTAGCCTAGACAGCTAGCAAAAGCTACACACCAGCTCATCATCATTTCGTGAAACGATTAACGGGCAACCGTAGACGTGACGTACCGGAGACTTTAGCTACACAACCGGGGTAAACATGTCACTATTTTCTGACAAATGTCTAAATTACCTGCGGTCTCTTCTCGAGCTTATTCTCGTCCGCTCAGCTGCTTTGCTGCATTAAACAAGACGGTTCATAATATGGACTTGATTGACAGGTCGCCGACTGAGGCACGAGGCATGGAAACAAATTACGTAGTCGTCACCAGGGGGAGAGATTGGGGTGCCATTGATTTTCACCGCAGCATCCCGCTGAGGCGGGGTTTCTTGAAGCAAGGTGACCGAATATGAGTTCTCATTTCCGCCCGCTCGTACCGGCCTGGATTCTAAAAGGAGCGCTTCTTTGGAATTTCGAGGCGGGACATCGGAGGGGCGGGGTTGTCCCGGAGTGAATACAAACCGTCTGCTAGATGGCGCTATGTCGCAGGAATGTGGTCTTTATTTCACAGATGTTTTATTTAGATGCAGATTTACATATTTCATATTGTTTGTTGTTTATTTAATTATAGAGTGTATTTATTTCACAGATGTTTTATTTAGATGCAGAGTTACATATTTCATATAGTTTTAGATGTTTATTTAATTATAGAGTATATATATCTCTATATTCTGATTCTCATTTTCATTTTGATATATATTTCGAATTTATTGTATTTTATTAACATGTAAAGTCATTAAATCTTAACGCTTATCCCTCATATTTTTTTAATTAATAATTCTGTGAACCTCTGTTGATCTCAATACATTATTTTCAAAGTATTTTTTAAAATATATTTTAATTAACTTTATTTATAGTCTATATTTATGCGTCATGTCTACGCATTAATACACCAAAGCAAATCGCTTGTATGTGAAGACCTGATACAAAGAAAGTACTGTTGACGCATGCGCATATGCCAGTTTTGTTCGAGAGACTCCATCTACCATGGTGCAGCCGGGTGCTTGATGTAACACGCATGCGCGGTGTCCCACTTCCCAGTCCAAACTACGATACTGGACAGTGGACCGTTCTGTCATTCTGCTGTTAAAACTAAACTAAATAAACAGCTAACAGTGAAAAATGGCGGCCGAGTCTGAACCGAGCAGTGTTTCGTTTCCGGTTAGTGGAATAGTGATAGCGGTGGTGTCAAGTTTCATCAACGGCTCCACTTTTGTGCTTCAGAAGAAGGGAATATTACGGTCGCGCGACAGAGGTAGACATTTTCTGTTCCGGTCACATGACTAAGCTCCTCCTCCGCTTTTATTCTGAAGTTCTTATGTGTCCCATAACATTATTATTCTGTTATTGTCCCCAAACTGGAGAACTCACTGCCTCTGGATATATAATAACATACCTCTCCTTTAGATCTGGCTTTTATTTTGAAGTAATGCCTTAGTTTTTAAGTGTTGGTTTAAAATTATTATTATATTATTATTATTCATCCCTGTTGTTTATTTTATTTTATGCTTTTGACTTTTACTGTGGAGATTTGCATTGGTTTTTAAGCGTTAATCATTTTTTTTACATAATTATTAAAGTTATTATTTTATTGATCCCTGTTTATTTTATACTATTGACTTTTATTTTGGAGTAGTGCGTAGTTTTTAAAAGTTAATCATTGTTGTTATTATTATTATTATTTATCCCTGTTGTTGATTTTATTACTTTGACTTATATATATATATATATATATATATACATATATATTCCCCATATATAGTTGGGTAGAAGTGGAATCCATATAAACGTCACAGACTGAACCTGCTGTGTGTCCTTCAGGAGCCTCGTACCTCACAGACGGGGTGTGGTGGAGCGGCACACTGTCCAGTGAGTACAGCGCCACCTATCGACTGTGGAGGGTTTAGCAGGTTGATTAGTATTTAATAGGGACTGGATATTATACTATTATCAAGTCTATTAAATATGTCTGTAATACAACTCTTTGTCCAAACAAAAAACATTTCAGAGATCTACAATATAATTATTATGAGGAAAAGCTCTCATTTCAGATAAATCTACAATTCAACTGTCTTGATTTTTACTTTAGATTAGAATATAAAATATGAAATAAATAGTTACAATGTCATTACAGATGCATTTGTCGTTGCATTGATAGGACGCCATTTAAAAAAAAAAACGGTTGACTGACGCTCCACCGTTATATATTAAATATCCTTTATAACATTTCTCTGATAGTCAAACTATATTCTTATTGGTCAGAAATCTAAAACTTTAAGTCTAAATTAAATGGAAGTGTTTGTTTGAACACAGTAATAACAGACTGCATGAGGCTCATGAACATACAAACATCGTGACTCGTGTCTCACATGTAAAACATTGACTCACCTGTTGATGATGTCATCAGTGATCGTTGGTCAAATTGGGAATTTCCTGGCGTACAACGTGGCCCCTGCTGTGATCGTCACCCCACTGGGAGCCCTCGGAGTGTTGTTTGGGTGAGTATATATGAACCAGTCTCAGTGTAGTCCTGATCCTCTATATGAACCAGTCTCAGTGTAGTCCTGATCCTCTAGTCCTGGTCCTCTATATGAACCAGTGTCAGTGTAGACCTGATCCTCTATATGAACCAGTGTCAGTGTAGTCCTGATCCTCTAGTCCTGATCCTCTATATGAACCAGTCTCAGTGTAGTCCTGATCCTCTAGTCCTGGTCCTCTATATGAACCAGTGTCAGTGTAGACCTGATCCTCTATATGAACCAGTGTCAGTGTAGTCCTGATCCTCCAGCAGAGACCGGTCCACCGTGGACAGACCCAGATCCAGAGCTCCGGAGGGAGGAGGAGAGCTCCGCTCCTGGCAGCAGCAGCAGCAGTGTCTCCTCCTCCTCCTCCTCCTCCTCCTCCTCCTCCTCCTCCTCCTCCTCCTCCTCCAGGAGCAGAGCTTCTCCTCTCTGGGAGTCAACACTGACACCACGCTGCTGGAGACCCAGGACGTACTCCTGGACCCGCTGGAGGGAAGGGAGGCACGGGAGAACCAGGACCAGGACTGAGAGGGTCAGACTGTCAGACCTGCTGCAGTAACATGAGAGGTTTTCTAAAGAGTCTCTGGTGCTCAGAGACACTACAGCTTTAGACCACAGGGGGCGACAGAACCAACAGAAATGAAAGTTCCTCGTAGTAGCTTTAAATATTGTGGTGCTGCAGAGTCGTTCTGGTCTAGACGTGTATGTACTGTGACATTAATCCATAATGAAATGCTTTACTCTCATAGAGACACTGTAATATTTCACATCTATCCTCAGCAGCAGACCTGAGCTCCTCCCTGTTGTTGTGCTGCAGGGCCGTGCTGGCGTCTCAGATCCTCGGGGAGCATCTGAACATCGTGGGGAAGCTCGGCTGTGTGCTGTGCTGCTGTGGCTCTGTGGTGCTCATCATTCACGCCCCTAAAGCCCAGACTGTGACATCCAGACTGGAGCTGGAGGACAGGCTGTCAGACCCAGGTGATTATTAGGAGGAACACAACTCTTTTAGTTCACTTTTTATGAAATATTATTTATTTTAAACATACTCTTATATTGTTTCTTATCATATTATATTGTAAATCTTCATATTTTTACTTTAAATGATGTTTTACACTATTGCATTGTGTTTATTCTCATGTATCAGTCAATGTCCTTGCTTGTGCAAACTTGGCGATAAACCGTTTCTGGTTCTGATTTTTGAATAAATCCAACATGAAGTCCTTTAATAAAGTAACGGTCTGTCTGTCTCGTCCTCCTGCAGTGTTTGTGGCGTACGCCCTCCTGGTGCTCCTGCTGCTGGTGGTCCTGATCGTGTGGATCGCTCCGGCTCACGGGTCCTCCAACATCCTGGTCTACGTGTCCATATGCTCCCTCTTGGGCAGCTTCACCGTCCCCAGCAGCAAAGGACTCGGCCTGGTGGCGCCGGACGTGTTCGGGTCCGACCCGGGGAGCAGCGGCACCGGAGCTCTGCCTCTGTTCCTGGGTTTACTGGTGACGCTGGCCGTCAGCGTCCTCCTCCAGTTCTTCTTCATCAACAAGGCCCTGGAGAGCTTCAGCTCCAGCGTGTTCGAGGCCGTCTACTACGTGGCGTTCACGTGCAGCGTGATTCTGTCCTCGGCGCTGCTCTTCAGGGAGTGGACGGCGCTGACGGCGGCCGACGGCGTGGCCGTGCTGAGCGGTCTGACCACGGTGAGCGTCGCCGTCGTGTTGCTGCGCATCTCTCAGGAGGCTTCCATCACATGGAGGACGAAGAAGAAGACGGACTGATGAAGAGGACTTCATGTTTACACTCTGACTTATTATAACAGTTTCATACTTGATGTGTCCAAACACCAGTTTAAATGAGGTATGCTGACATACAATACTGAATACTAACATTAATAATACCTGTATTTATACAGCACCTTTAAAAACAGAGTTTACACAGTGCTTTAACAGACAAAGCAGCACAAACAACAGTTTTACCCGGATACAACAGTACAATAGATAAAACACAACAACAGATAAAACACAACAACAGATACAACACAGCAATCAATACGATAAAAAGAAATGAAAGAAAGATTTTAAGTAAAATGAAATAATATCAGTAATAATAATAAAGCAGTCACATAAAAGCCAGTCTGTAAAAATGGGTTTTAAGAAGTGATTAAAAGAGATTATTAGAAACAAATAAAACAATATAACACTATTATTGTTACTATAAATATGCAAACTAGTCGTAGTTACTGAGCGTGGTTATGTACATGTGTGTGTTTGTAACTGATAAAGAAGAGGAAAGACTGAGCTAATTATATAAATATAATAATTACGGTAATATGAATACATGCATAATAATCATAACAATAATATTCATAATTAATAAAGTCACTGAACATTTTACTTGAATGCTTTGTTTCTTATGGAACATTAGTTACTATGTAACTCAAATATATCACCCAAAATAAAACCTTTTTATTCTTTAATCGTTTGTCTTTAATTTAATAAATAATCATGAATTAACTCACTAGATTTGAGAGAGAACACTGAGGGAACTGCATATTTGTATATATTGTTAATAGCTGCAAAGAGGCTTAAAAACATTGTTCGCTGGTGAAATAAGTGAGAATAATTGTGTTTGCTGTTCTTTCAGTGCAGAATCAGACTCACTTTGAATCATTGAGAGTAACTTCAGAAGACGAGGTTTTAAAGCTCATATAGAACATGTAAACTTAAGTTATCTTATCTTATCTGGATAACATTCATGTGATTTAGATTATTTATCCACATTATAAACATGTTTACAGATTTTCTTCTATTTGTCAGAAATAGTTTAATAATGACAAACCAAACATGAAGTGAAGCTCTGAGAACTCTCCTTCAGATCAGAGAGAACTTTTATTAATCATAAAGAAACTATTGTGCCAGAGATGAAAACATACAAATAAAACACAACAGAGTAGTAAATACAAAGTGTATAAAAGTAATACTAACCATAAGTGCCAAATAAAATAACCATAAAAGTAAAAAATTAAGTAGCAAAATAATTAATAATATCAAATATTGCACATGTCAAAAAAAGTAATATTGTAATATGTGCTTTGATACTGGTCTTCCTTGATTTAAAAATGATTAAACTTAATAAAACTAGTTACATAGTTGACTTACAATAAACGATTTCTTCACTTAATTTAGAAAAACGTGCAATAATTTAAATGAATAAAATAAATGTGGTTTACATTTAAATAACTTTTTTTAATTTAAAAAAATGTGGTTAGAATTTATTTTTTTGTTGTAAAAAAATTAAAAAAAAGTATAAATAACATTTTAAAATGTATATATATATATATATATATATATACACACAGTATATGCCATATTTATGATTCATGTGTATATTTAATTAATTTAAATGAATGTAGTTGAAAAACTTCAGTGTAATTAAGTTTTTCAACTATATTCATTTAAATTAATAAAATAAAAAAATGTGGTTTCAATTTTAAAAAAAAACTATTTTACAAAACTTACATTAATTGAATGTACATCGATACATTAATGAGTCTAATTTCCCACTCATTCTGGTCGTTCTGACGCTATAGTTTGTATTATAAATAATATAACAATAAATAAACACGGATATGAAATCATGCTGAGTTGTACTTTAAGATAACGTAAAGTGTAGAATGACTACAATAAAACAATAAACACGATAAAGACTCGACTTTGTCTCCACTTCCGGTGTGTTACTACCTCTGTGGTTTGTGGACTTCAACCTGCTGGAGGACTCCCACAGTTCAGCGGTCACAGCTCCTTTTGATAAGCAGAAGAAGAAGCTCGCAGTGCGGCAGTCGTGAAGAAGAAGCTCGCGGGTAGCTATGCGACGGTTAGCCACAGAACCCGGAAGTAGGCTATCTATTAGAACCCGGAAGTAGGCTAGCTATTAGCTAACCTCCAGCTGCTAACACGTTAGTTCTCCTTGGGTAAACCGACCGCCACCTTTTTGAACAGGTATTAAAACTCTCTATTAAGACGTATTCTCAAAACCTAGCAAGCAAACCGGATATCCGCATTATTCGTGCTTTAATGCTAACTGACTTTATCTAGCTAGCTAGCTAGCCGTCGCGCTAATGCAAGCTAACGAGAGGTATCCTCTCATTTAAATGCCGTTAAACTGGTTAAAATGTAACGCAGTGGTGCCGCCATGCTGCTTTCACTGGGTGATAATGTAGTGACATGTAATAGACGGGTAGTCAACACATTGGGAGTCTGCTGCTGGTTTATTGGAGGTTCCCAGCAGCTTTGTTAATTACGCCCCAAGGCTACGGAAGTCACTACCCATGTAGCTTCTGGAGCTAAGCTACAAAGGTAGCTTAAAATAAACTTCACGTTAGCTTTGAACGAGCTGTGACGTTTATGATTCAGGCCTGAGACGCTTTCTTGTGTTATGAGTTTTAAGCATAGTTTTAATTTAATTCTATTATCCATCTTACGTTATTAATTGTATTCATTATATTTGTATCTTATTTATTTTATTATCAAGTGAGTTATATTTTCCATCTTACATTTAGCGTTTTATTCATTATTCATATTGTGTATTTTTAAGTTATAAAGTTATTTTCCATCTTACCTTATGATTTTTTTGCGTTATATTTTCACTTTTTATCTTGATTTTAATTGTATTATTATGTGAGTTATTGTAATACGTTTTAAAGTTTCTCTGTGAACGCGTTGATCGCAGTTCTCCGTCACATGTGCCTCAGTGGAGCGTCACACCCTCAGTTCTTCTGTCTCCAGATGTAATGTTGACCGAGCTGCAGAGTTGCACAATGTTTTGTGTTAATGAGCCAAACCCAGCCCGAGCTGTTCCTCAGCAGTCAGTGTGAGCCGCGTCGGTCCTGAATGTGCAGCGTTCCTCACACCAGACGATGGTTCTCCTCTTTGGTTCTCAGGTGTCGGGTCACAGCTGTACTGTCGGTGATCATCGCTGTTCGCTGGTAAATGTGACGGACCACCACGACGACACATCCAGCCTCACTATGGCTCAGGACCGGGGCAAGTATGACTTCTACGTCGGTCTGGGATTGGCCGTCAGCTCCAGCATCTTCATCGGAGGAAGCTTCATCCTGAAGAAGAAAGGACTTCTGCGGCTGGCCAGGAAGGGCTCCACGCGGGCAGGTGAGGCACGGCACGCGGACCGGCCCGGACCGGTTCTTAGTCATCTTAACTCGCTTCAATGCTGTACTTCCACTTTCATTCATTGTATTTGTAAAAGGAAGGTTTTCTGTAAAGCACGTGAGCTCCATAGTCTGTATGAAATGAGCTGATAAAGATTATTATAATTATGAGGGACGTCTATGGAGAGGAACGCTATTCCTTAGAGAGAAGTCTTTTATTTTGAAGTCTTATGGAATGTTTTTTCGACTCGTTTTTTATTTCCATGAGAAGAGTTTACACTTTATGCTGCTTTTTGTTTATGATGGTAAAATGTTTGTTGCTGGGAAATGTTAAATACAGACTGATCATAACTGATCATAACTATCTGTTTCTTCTTCAGGTCAGGGCGGTCATGCATATCTGAAGGAGTGGCTCTGGTGGGCTGGTTTACTATCAAGTAAGTCATCTAGTGAAGACCTTTTATAATATATATATATATATATATATATATATATATATCATTATCAAATAACTCGTTGTGTTTTAGTGTCTAAACTATTATTTAAAACGCTGTTAAACATTATCAGACTTTCAGACTCCCGAATGTCTTTTGACCTGCAAAGAACTGAGCCCGTGTGCGCACTGTGTGTACACTGTGTGCACCTTTACTCCAGCTGCAGTGATTCACTGTTTACCTCCACCATGAGTCTAACTTCATGAGTCTTAATCCTGATAGTGGGAGCTGGTGAAGCAGCCAACTTCGCAGCCTACGCCTTTGCTCCGGCGACCCTGGTGACCCCGCTGGGAGCGCTCAGCGTGCTGGTCAGGTACGGACGACTCGCTGCACCTCTTCTAACCAACCAACTTCATTTGAACAACCTGTAACTTACTGTGAACGCGTCTCTGCAGCGCCGTGCTGTCCTCCTACTTCCTGACGGAGCGCTTGAACCTGCACGGGAAGCTGGGCTGTCTGCTCAGCATCCTGGGCTCCACCACCATGGTGATCCACGCTCCTCAGGAGGAGGAGATCAGCAGCCTGGACCACATGGCCAAGAAGCTGGTGGACCCGGGTACGGAACTACACCAAAGCTTCATCATCATTATGAAGCCTGTTGTGCATGATTTAAAGAGACAGTAGTGTGTTTATCTCCAGTCAGTAATAAACTGAATAAGTACAGAATACAACCAAACATCTCAGACTAGACGTTCATGTTATATTGAGATATAAACGAGTGAACCCGTTACTCATTTTTCTCTCTCAGGGTTTTTCTTCTTCGCCACCCTCGTGATCATCGTGGCGCTGATCTTCATCTTCGTCGTGGCTCCCCGTCATGGTCAGACCAACATCCTGGTCTACATCACCATCTGCTCGGTGATCGGCGCCCTGTCGGTGTCCTGTGTCAAAGGACTGGGCATCGCCATCAAGGAGGCGATCGCCGGTAAGAGCGTGGCGGGGAACCCGCTGGCGTGGATCCTGCTCCTGGGCCTGGTGGCCTGCGTGAGCACGCAGATCAACTACCTGAACAAGGCCCTGGACATATTCAACACCTCCCTGGTGACGCCCATCTACTACGTGTTCTTCACCACGTCCGTGCTCTCCTGCTCCGCCATCCTGTTCAAGGAGTGGGGCCACATGGGCGCCGACGACGTCATCGGCACGCTGAGCGGCTTCCTCACCATCATCGTGGGCATCTTCCTGCTGCACGCCTTCAAGGACGTCAGCGTCAGCCTGGCGGCGCTCGCCGTATCCATGAGGAAGGACGAGCGGGCGTCTCCCGCCGCCAACGGCACGGCGTCCCACTACGACCTGCTGACCGGCGAGGAGGACCGCGAGATGGGTCTGCCCTTTGAGAGCATCTCCAGGAGGAACGGCGCCATGACGTCCTCGTTGGATCATTGACTCTTCTTCTTCTCTCAGCTGCCTACTGACTCGACCAGACAATCACCTGAGGACTCGGACCAGCGGATTGTACCGAACGTTTTGATTTGCCTTACTTCTCTCAGACTGGTCATCAGCTAGAACTTAACTCCTCTGTAGTGCTGTAAATATGAGTTTGTTTTTTAAAAAGAAGTTTTGTTATATGTACATGCATATTCATGCACTGACTTACTTTCTATAAATCGACATAAAGGTTTTAATATATATTCTATATCAGGTCCTGCTGACGCTCACTATGATTTTGAGTTTTCGTGATACTTGAAAGTAAAAAACAATTTTTGTTGGAAGTCGTTCTGAACTTTTTTTTTGTGGCGTTTACATGAAAAGCTCTCGAGATGAAACCAACAGATTTGTTACATATTTATTGAATTAAAATGATTAAAACAAGGCACAGTGAATAAATGCTTAACATGAGTACAGCGTTGTTACATTTCATCTTCCTTTAAAATGATTATGAGCATGCACGTTTCCACTATATAGAAAATACTTAAAACAAGTTCCCGTCACCCTTTAATGATTCCACCGCAAACCCTTAAATACCTCTAATAAACTAATTTCACCTCCTCGTCTAGAGCTCTCTGCACGTATAAAACAAAGAATAGTTCATATCTATTCATATCTGATAAGGCACAAGTGAATACAAAAAATAATAATTCTGACAGAAATGTGGTCCGGCGCTGCTCGAGACCCGGCGTGAAGGAATATTCATCGGCTGGTAATGACGACAGTGTTTGGAACGTTCTCGCTGTTCTCAGCTGCTGGCGAGCGACTGGTGGATCGGTGGCTGGAAGCATCGCACGTGTTCCACCGGCATGTTCTCTCCGTCTCCAGACTTCAGGTACTTGTTCAGGATGGAGAAGACCTCGTTGTTGATGATTTGGAATTTGCGGATTCTGTCGACCATCTTCTTCAGAGGCTGAAAGGAGACGAAGCAGAAATAAACCAAGATCTCCGTTTGATGAGAGAACGGAGTATTTTTACGTTGGACCTCAGCTTCTATAATAAACTGTTTAGTCCAAAAGTAATGAGACAACTGAGAAAAACCCGCCCTAAATGTCCTCCGTTTTATGATGAAGTGTAAAACAAAGCAAGACGACATCATTGGACTCTGACTCACCACGCTCTTGATGACTTCGTCCTTGCCGTCGTGTTTCTGCACCTTCAGAAGGTGGTAGCTGAAGTCCAGGATGTCGAAGCGTCTGTGCTGACCCAGCAGAGAGATGATCATGCAGCCGGCCCAGTGGAGGCCGTCTCCGAAGCACTGCCTGAGAACACGGAGACGAGTCAGACGGGTCAGAGACGAGTCAGACGGGTCAGAGACGAGTCAGAGACGAGTTATTAGAGACGGGTCATGTTTACTGCTGCACTCACTCCACTGTGAACTCGTGGGCTCCCACTGGGATGCAGTAAACGAACTGCATGGCGCTCCAGAGACGGTGGA